>NC_140024.1:14792215-15358215 GCF_964263955.1 Coregonus lavaretus
CCTAACGCCTCAATCAAACTGACATTCAGAGGGAGAGAGTGCAATTTTAAGTGCTGCATGGATTGTGCCTCCATTTACAAGTAAACCAATAGGGCTTTACCCCAAACAAACAACCTCTGTGGATTTGTAACATGGTTTCTATCTAAATCTCCTTTGAGGCTTTCCCATTTCCCCGGAGGAGAACAGGGGTGTGCTGTACTCACCGAAGCAAGGCTTTGCCCAGTGCATCTCCAGTCTGCTGGCTTCCAGTGGCGTTCCCCCGATTTGCAGCAACTACATAAACAAGGAGAGGACATTTATAACACAGAGCATAGATTAAAGAAGAAAGCATAATTATGGACATTTATCTCGCCTATTGATATTTAAGAGTACATCAACCAAATATTCGGCGTACCCATGACCCCGTCGGTGTGGTGTTGACAGGCGGGGTGTGTGTTGGGGTTAACGAATGGTGAAGTGCTGGCGTTGCTGCGGTGGAAGCTGGACATTGGAGGAAGACTGGCATTGATGTCTGTCGGCGATACAGAGTGTGGAGGGTAGTTCTGAAAGAGAAAGAGGACAAAACACGTGTTCATGAGGACAAAACAATATTGTGTGTGCATACACTTGTTCAGTGGAAAGAATAGCATTTTGCATGGTGAAAAACTATCACTTGATAAATAGAGGTTATATGAATGTGGAGCCCAGACAGACAGAGGGCTTTGGTTGAGCAGCAGCTGCAGGCTCCCAGTGAGTCCCAGTGAGACACAGTGGGCAGACAGAGCAGAGCAGATGAAACACTGATAGAGGGGGTCAGCCGTGTCTTACACTGATACCGCCCAGACAGCAACATCAGATAGAGAGATAGCCAGGCCACGGCTCACACCGACCACTCTCACTACGGGCTCAGCAGAGAGGAGGGGATGTGCTCTGATGGGGCAGAACAGGACATGGATGCTGAATACACATAAGTCACAGTGTTTCCCCTAGCTAGACTTTTTCTGTAGGCAGGGTGGGCAATATTGTGGGCTGCAATATTGCACACCACAAATATTCAATTGAAACCAATGCAGGCCAAATGTTTTATGAGTATGGGGCAATAGAGCTTAAGGGGAGGGGGTAGACTGTCTAAGAATAGGTAGGGGAAACATTGAGACTTACAGTATGTGCTTACATCACTAGCCGGGTTGCTTACCAGGCGGTCATGTGAGTGCATGTTGACGTAATTTCCTGACTGCGGCATGTGAGATGAAGATCCTCCCAGCATTCCTCCATAACTAGGCTGGTTGATCCCATTGGAGGAATTCCACGGGTCAGAAGAGTTGTGGGTCCCATCTAATGACAACAAACAGAGTTAAGTTGAAATGGATCCGTCTTGAGTTTCATCCCTATTCTTCACAGTATAATGACTCATTTAACAAAAGGATCATCCAATTGAAGAGACGTCCTGGATTTGATTCCAGAAGGGAGCAAAGACGTTTTAATGGCTTTAGTTTAATAACCAAAGTCAAGTTTACATAAAATGCAATATGCCTGAACCGCCGTGAAGCAAACCACAACACACAGCTTGATTATGAGAGCCCAGAGAGACCTTTCCACATAGGGCAGTCCCCCTCCTCTCTGCTGAGTCGCTGGATCACACAAGGGGGTTGTTCACTCTCCCAGTCTGATCTTAGGACTGAAACACAAGCCCTGTCCTGGACACAGCTGAGATAACACTAAGCCTCCCTTGGCTAACAGAAAGCAACCCCATCCCTTCAAAGACCACTGACTCTGAGCCCAGGCTCAGTGAAATACTGTCTACCAGAAGAAAGAAATGGCTAAATCGAGCGGAACATTTGAAACTGTTTAGCGACATCAGAGAGAGTGACTACGGAGAGAGTAACTGAGTGTGATGTTAGGATGTTTGTCCAGAAATATTTTCTCATGGGTCCACTGTCCATCAACAGGCAGGGGAAGACATTGACAAAGACAGATTGAACAAACAGATAATACTGGCTTCTTTAGACTCCATGACAGAGACTGTCTTAAGTCAGAATCACTTACCAAAGAAAGTGGTTGCAAACATACTGCTGGGGGGTTTGGGAGATGAGTAGGAGGGGGAATCTCTGTTGAAGTCTTCTGTGGAGTTGGGAGACGGGGCATACACCTGCCAAAGGAAAACAGACATTATCAACATGAATAACAACAGGAGGTGCACAGGGCAGTCTAGAATTTTGTCCAAGTCATTATCCTCTAAAACATAGCTTGTGACTGTTCTCTGTATGTGGTAGGAGCATAATGATGATGATTTGGTTGAGTTATTAGGATGATGCTGAAGAGGAACAATTCTAATCCCACACCACCCTGCCTGGTGGGTTGATCACAATCTAAAGCCAGTGCATTAAGGATGGATTCATTAACCATCATTAGATGAAAATGAGTATCTTTGACTAAATTCCTCCCCTATTCCTTACACGACTGTCATCTGTAAAGTAGCGTTGTATGTTGAAGCCAGAATCATGTCTACTTTAATGAATGTAGTGAACGAACTGAGCCGTGGCGGTTTAAGAAGCCAGAGGTGTGGCAGCTGGGCTCATTTGGAAGGCTCATGGAGGGAGGACTGGATTATCAGGGGGTGTTTGCCTTTCAGATTGTCTCAGTTCTTAATGGAACTATAATGACACAAGCACACACGCGTTCATAAAAACACTCTGCAAATTGCAGCTCGCCAAAGAAACAGAAATCAAATCAGAAAATCAAATATGGGGCCTGTGCTTTTCTTTATTTTGCTACCTGGCTATGAGCTGGCGAGGGCTATAGGGAGGGGAAGAGCGGTGAGGCACAGAGCGCTGTTGTGCAGCTGTGGCTGTGCCAGGCTGGGTGGGAGGATCAAAGGGCCGTGAGGCCAAACATTAGTGATGTGGTCTCTGACTTTATCCACTCCAGATGGAGGGAGAGAGAGCAAGGGAGAGAGGGAGCTAGTGAACTCACCACGCCAGAAAGAGGGCTGGTCCCTCAACCCTAACACCATCATCATGCAGCACAAATCACTACCAGACCTGCCACCCAGCCCCCCCCCCCCCCCCCCCCCATCCTCTAGTCACCAGCAACATAAATTCCTCTTTCAATGACCTAATGGCATACTCATCTGTTTGCGTGAACAGAGCCTTTCAAGAACTTCAAAGGTTGCTTCCTAATGCAACAAGATGTGTCAGTGGGCATGGAGAGAATGTTTTGTTGTCCTACTGAAGTATAATGATCTTATTTACGAGACACAACCCCAACAAACTTAATTTGCCATCACTTTAGTACGTACGTCAAGAGAAAGACACGCACATATTCACTCACACACGTGAGCGACATATCAATTCCTTAAGCACCCAGTCAGTCAGCTTAGCCAACACTCAGGGCCACAGGGTCTTGCTGAGCGAGCAGTGTGTGTGAGCATGTGATTAGCTGTGTGTGTACCTCCAGCACCCTAAATCTCGTTTAGCAGGGAGGGGAGGGGATCTCTTGGGTACTCTGGCTCACACATGTGACCCAGGGTGTGGGGACTCCCGTGGTGATTCCAGGTTAGCCTCACACAGGAGCCCTGGCTTTGTCCCAGTCTGAGCCTCAATGGGCAGCATATGGCGTGGATGATGCTAATTGTCCTCTTTACCCTGGCCTAGCCAGTCAAGGCATTAATAAAACATCCCAAACACCGGGCGCCTCATTCCCCTAGCCTCTGGAGGAGAGGGCCCGCCTGCCTTTCCTTTTACTACCACATTAATTAAAGAGACGTCACTCAGGGCCCAGGCCACCAGGACCAGCACAGTTGTTAGAGTTTGGGTGTTTTGTTTCTGTATATTTTACGCATCACGTTTAATGTAAGAATATCTGTAGCCATCATAATCCATAAGCAATCATTAATTCAGGGTTTGTGGTTTATACACTAAGCTAACTCATGTTTGACTTAATATCAACAAGCATAAGATTTCACTGTCAGATTGGAGAGAATGGGGACAGAAGGTTCTTGGCAGAGCTTCATTCTGCAACTCTCTAGTCTCTCTGTGGCTGATCTGAGAGGGCTGATGAGTCCCTCCACACCTTTCCACACATCACCAGCCTGCAGCACCCGCCTTTGATCTCAACACCACACCAATCAAAACAGCACATGGAAAAAAACATTAAACTGTCAACATATGGATACACCAAATGACGACGGTGAAAATAACATCTTAAAAAGAAATGATCACCGCCGCAAAAAACAGTCCAACAACTGAGGAACTCACAAAGACACAGCTGAAAGCAGTGGGCTGCTGGTGTCAACAGAATATCCTGTCTCTGCACGTCACTATGTGGAATCAAACCATGCACGAGGGCCTTTCTTTTCAAGTCTAAATCTAACACACTTATAGAGGCTTAAAGGCACGCACGCAGCTCCAACACAATGGTCCCCTGCTACACAGCCCCAGCACCACCTTCCTGATGGGGCATGTTCAGCACTGCAGCCTAGTACCAGTCAACCCTTTAACAGAGACATCTCACGCCTCAAGCTGTTGATGCTTAAAAGCTCCAAGATTTAAGTCTCAAGAAACACAATTTTCAAAGACCAACTACACTCTGATAAATGAGGTGATACCAGGTGTTATATATGTGGGAAGATGTGAACATGAAGTTTAAACTCTGAGGCAAAACTCATACACCTGATGTTATCTTGTGCTGTAAACAGTTATTTCATATTTCCTAAGGTGGGAAGAAAAACAGTAATTTACTGGATGCCTCCTTGGTCCAATCCTCAGTGCACTTGAGGGATATTAGACAGGAAAGGCCACACCTTAGATAAACACACTCCACCCACCAAATTCTCCCAAATATCTGAATTCTCTAAAGCTTGGGCTACTCATTTTCTCTGGAACTGGATGAAACAACAGAAGTAAAACACTTCACACACCATAAAACACAGAAATCATTTTTTTTGCCATAAAACCCATAATCACTCTCAAACTCAAACAAGTAAATGTGAGTTTTGTTGATGCTCACAATAAACACTATTTATCTCTCCCGCAAAGAATAAAAGATGAAGAGCTTCGTATTTGGTTGGTTATTTATCGACTGCTTTGGATCATAAAGTTAAACTCTGACCCATGCTGCCCACATGCTCCCAATTTTCTCCCTCTACTGACCTTTAAGACCTTCCTGGTAATACCTAATATCAAAAGATCAAAGTGATCTGTGGTGCTGTAGGAACGAAGCGTATTGTCCTAATGGGGTATGAGGAGTGCTAAAGCATGTTGACCTCATTAAAGTGAATCTCACAATGGTATAGAAATGTTCAACTCCCTGGTTTCTTTAAATCAGAGAATGAGGTCCAATGGGGCCTTGACTCTGAAACGTGGAGTTAATGTTCTAGATGGAGCTGAGTGGGTGTTTCAGTGTTTTGCTCTCTGGAGAGAAGCTGGGAAACATGGGGGAGCTTTTTCTCTCCTCATCTCTTATTCAGCAGCAGTGCCAGTGAGACTTTTACACCTGTGACACAATTACTGCAAGCATCTGAGGAAACTCAATTTAGCTCAGAGGCAGGTAAACCAAAACACAAATGCACACAACCACAAACACACACACGCACACTACACACTCTCCCACATCCACACACTACTACACACTCTCCCACATACACACACATAAAATAAAGTTTTTGCAGGAACACAGAAATCAAATAGTTTTTTACTGAGCAATCCAGGAATCACATTAGGCTCCCTGTAGAGTCCAGAATGCCGATGTGATTAAAAACAGATGGAATAACAGCAACGCTGGTGCTCAGAGCTCAATCTACAAACAGGAAAGTCTAACCTCAACAGGCAGCCTCTTTTCCTTAATCATTCCCAGACTCCCACGTGTTATTATTTCAACCCAGTCTCAGTGCTGAACCAACCATCCAGTAAAAATAAATTCACAGCTAAAAAAAAATGATATTTTCAGTGTATAACACTGAAGTCTGTCTACGAACAGAGGTGAGAGAAAAAACATGATGTGTTTTACTTTTTTCAACCACACACATCCACATGTTGAGATTTGTTCGTACTTATATACAATGTATGTGCCTTGCTTATATTCTGCTTTATCTCTAATACAGAAGTCTGTGCTGAAATCTACTTTAAGTTTTGACATACATGGTTAGCTAAAAAAAAAAGTGAGCCATCTAGATTCAGGCTATAACATGTCTAGAACATATTGAGAGAGAAATGAAGTAAGTCCTCTATTTGAACTGCAAAGAAAAACAAATGGTACTGTCACACAGCTGTAACTGAGGCAACGGAAAAATCAGTCCACAGAGGAGAGAGGGAAAGAGAGGGAGACAGAGAGCGAGAGAGAGAGAGGGGCAGGAATAAAAGCAGAGAGAGAGAGAGAGAGACAGAGAGAGAGAGAGAGAGAGAGAGAGAGAGAGAGAGAGAGAGAGAGAGAGAGAGAGAGAGAGAGAGAGAGAGAGAGAGAGAGAGAGAGAGAGAGAGAGAGAGAGAGAGAGAGAGGCAGGTAGAAAAGGAGAGAGAGAGAGAGAGAGAGAGAGAGAGAGAGAGAGAGAGAGAGGCAGGTAGAAAAGGAGAGAGAGAGAGAGAGACAGAGAGAGAGAGAGAGAGAGAGAGGGGGGCAGGTAGAAAAGGAGAGAGAGAGAGTGAAGCAGAGAGGAGTGATATACTCTAGAGCCGAGAAACATGCTGTGCAGCCGGACAACCCAATATTCTGTAACTCCATACCCGAAGGCCAATTACAAACGTGGACACACACACACACACACACACACACACACACACTCTCCCTCTCTTTCTCCCGCAGACAGAACTCACCGATTTCCCGTTGTAGTAATACATTAAGGAGTTGCTACCCATTCCAGGGACAGGGTAGGCGCAATACATGATAGCTTCGGCTATTATACTGATGACTGGAGCAAGTGTACTGTTTCAGAACACGGCAGCAGCAGCACACAAGCCTTCTCCCTAGACATACATCGAACCCGTTCAAAAGGGACTAATTCTTTCAGTCCTGGGCTGGCCCTTCACACATGGATCTACTCAGAGGAAACTTATGCAAAGCAGGGCTGAACCATTCGCCACAGCGTTAGGGGGGTGGTTGAGAGAAGGGGAGGGGCTGAAATGGTTCTTCCCCGTAAGCCTCATATGTGCTGAGGCAAAGAGGAAAGCGGATCGGGGGAAGGGAGGAGAAGGGGGGGGGGGGGGGGTGTAAAAAAGATAAATCGAGGAGGTGGGACCGAAAACAAATGATTTAGAAAGAGGAGAAAAAAATGATCACTCCCAAGCATAAACATTTAGATTTTCTGCAGGGGAGCTGGAACTAAAACTATTTAGCTTTGGGCATGGTATCATCAATTTACTTTATTCAAAAGCAAACAAATTACTGGGTAAATAACTGCAATAAACATGCTCTCCCACACAGGTTTTAATCCTGAGTGGGCTAATCTGTTGTTTTTGTAATAACTGAATTAGTCCTCTAGCAGTGAGGTAAAATGAAGGGATAGGGTTTCTTCAGCTACACAACCATCTGGACAGGAGTTTAACCTGTTCCCACCCTCAACATTATGCCAATTAACAACCAATATGAGAAAGTGGACTATCAACAAGGAAAGGAAAAGATGAAGGGAAAATAAGACTTTAAATTACATTTGGATTCTATTTCTTAGGTAGAATACCCAGAGTAATAAAAACAGACTGGGAGAAGGAGAAAGAAACATTTAGAATGTTCTAGAACATCTTAGTGAGAATGTTCATGTATACTGTGTGCTTCCATAACAATGAAACTTTTCCTATTGTCAGAATGAACCCACTTCTCACGACGGTGACTGTAAACAGAGAGAGTTATTAAACACACGCAACAGCTGCAGAGGGGCCGGGCCATGTGACGTCAGACAGGCAACAGAACTGTGATGCTCCATTTCCTAAACCCCCGGGGGCCTCAGGCTCAGACGTACACCACAGGCCAGGGGGAAGCAGAGGGGTACAACCGAAACAGCCACAGCCATTTCATTTCACTGTCTGCCTGTCACTCTCAGACCGCTCTGCTGTTCCAGGTCGGCCTCCATTGAAGGAGGAGAAAGAGGAGAGGTGGAGAAAGAGAAGAGGAGGAAGAGCGAGGCCAGAGGAGAGGAGAGGACTGACCCGTGTGCCATACAGAGCCTTTAAAGCCCACTCCATCCAGCCTCCCTGGAGCCTTTCATGTCTGCCAGTGGAAGCTTCCTGGACTAAACACAGTCCTGTGCACTCATTGAGAGCATTATTGTTATAGAAAGATGAAAGCCTCCCCTTCCCAAAGAAAACAAGGCTTTATTATGTTTTTCCTTTAGTACTATTATTATTTATTCCTCTTTCTTCTCCGAGATTCTTTTAAACTCTTCCAAGGCACTGGGGTCTACATGCTGGTACCACTTTATATCTGGACCCGTTTCAAGTTGATGCTTTAAGGAAAATGTGCGTTTGAAGGGTCCAAAAACGGGTCCAGACACAGAAGGCCGTGCTGAGAAAAAAAGACATGAAAGCTCAAAGAGAGTGAGTAAAGAGAGATGGACTCAACACTGATAAAAGCAGACGTGTTACTAAATGTAGCTGCAAACACAGGGACACTTTGGGATCCTTTACATTTGTTTAACAGACAAACAGATATTAGTTGTATTAGTGAGAAGACACCCATGTTGTCATACTTCATTTCCTGAGCTACTGAACCATGTCAGATCTCATCCTAAACACCAATCTTCTTAAAACAGAGCCAGAATCACCACCCTCTATCACACCATCAACATCCAACCTGGGCCTGGCCCCTGACCCATCAGCCACCAAGAAACAGGACAAAGAGTTTAAAGACCAGTCTGCATCTGTGTCAAAGTGGGCCAAGTGTTACCTCACTGGCAGCCACCCAGCCATGCACCTGTCCACACAACTCACCTCTAATCACATTTGAGCCACTGGCCATGCTTTTTTCCCTGGGATTTGTTTGGGTGTTAAAAAAGATCCATCGCAAATCCACCAACTGAGGTCACCTCCATCTCATGCATGGATTTAGCCATGATGTCATAAGACAGGATGGGGTGATTGTTTCCTGTAAGAAGCTCTGGTTTTTATTTGGGGGAGCGGGAAGGGGGGGGGGGGTTCTTAATCTGCCCAAAACCCCACAAGAAGTTCATAACACAGCGTGGCCTTGACTTAATTACACATTCATTACACGTTAACGCCAATGATTTACGACTGCATAAGTCAGCACAGAACAGGCATTTTGTCATCTGTAGGCTGTTCCAGACCAGGCATACAGTACAGTGCTACTGGCTCTGCTTCAGTTTGACATGTTAGAGTATCTCTAACTGCTGAATCTCTAACTACAGACACGTTTCCTCCTCTTCCAACTCCCCCTGACCTTATTTCCCTAACGCTTTGCATGTGTGTATGAAGCAGAAAGGTGCTTTAGAGTTATTTATAACGCACTCAGTCTGTGTGACTGAGTAAACATACACATCCTCTAGTGCTGGTTCTGCCAGACATATAGCTATGGTAATCCTGGCTGAGCCACTCCTGGCCTGGCTGACTGATTGACCTGACATAGGAGATACACACACACACGTACACAGAGAGACAGACCGACATACACAGAGACACACAGAGAGACAGACACACAGACACACAGACACAGAGAGACAGACAGACAGACACCCTACCCTCCCCAGAGTTTACTCAGACTGGGCCATGGATCTCCAGCCCACAGACATGCCTCATATTATCTTTTTCAGTACAACCCTACACTTCTGTGAGTTAATTCACCACCCACTCTCTCGCTCGCTCACCCATCCAAATATGATCTGAACCACATTCCCAACTGACCACAAAATAACACTCCACCCAACTCCCTTTCATCAACTCTGCCCTTTGTCTTCCAAATACTCCTGGACATACAAACCTCACTCCCCCATACAACTGTTCATAAACTTATTTTGTGATAGGAGACTGCTCTAGCTCCATAGCAACATCACATCAAATTCCTCCCTTGTGTCTTTGTTTGTTCTCAGTCATCAAATACGACTCTGGAACCAATGTATTAATAATATCATGGATGTCACGACAACGACAATGTGTACTACACAAACACAGAGATCCTAGTCCTCTGTAGCTCAGCTGGTAGAGCACGGTGCTTGTAACGCCAAGGTAGTGGGTTCGATCCCCGGGACCACCCATACACAAAAATGTATGCACGCATGACTGTAAGTCGCTTTGGATAAAAGCGTCTGCTAAATGGCATATTATTATTATTATTATTATTATTACAAACACAGAGATCCAATAAGCATTACTAAAGCTGCAGGATGGAAGGAGGCTATCTCTGAGCCACGACATTAAGACTGAGCCTCTCTATCCAGTTCAGCCTAGTACAGTAGGTCAGTGTTTTGCCAGTGTCCTCTAGTCTTTCACTGGGCCAATCCACAACCAGGCACCCAAGAAGGACCAATCCAATCAAAGCGCCCTGACATGGCTCTGACTTACACACTCTGAGGAAACCCCTCACCGCATTACGGGGAGCATCTGACCTACAACTGGGTCTGCAGCTACAACCTATAGCATGAGCTTCACATGGTGATGCTCTCTTAGACCAGAGGGGTATCCTACAAAGCAGGATCAATGAGTTAGCCAGCTAACTTTGATAAACAACTAGGAATAACTATTTATTTTCTGGTTCATTAAAACTTAGATATGTGTTTTTGGTTGTTGAGTCAATTAGACCATGGCCATTTCAAGCGTATCTAAAAAAATATATATATATTTCAGAATATTTAGCCAAGTTAGCTTGATAACTCATTGATCATGCTTTGTAGTATACCCCACTGGCCACTCTGACGTGGCTTAGAGTTAAATTACCTCTGACTAACACACTCTATTAACCTAATCATTAGCGATTGTTGACAGAGCACCGTCCCAAGCCTGCCAGGCAGCAGTCTAAAATCAAGGTCTGCATTAACGTGGTGCACTCACGCAGACAGGCCCTACATAAATAATTTACTACAGGCCGAAATGTGAGTAATGACTTTAATGTGTGCATTCATTTCTGCTTCATGTTCTTTTAACTCTGTTTCTCTCCTTGTAGATGAAAGCAGCCGGGACCTCTGGAGTTGTTGGCCTGCTCCTTTATCTCTGCCTCTCATGTCATAGGTAAATTTGAGCAACCCAAAGACCGATAAACACACCCAGGCAAAGCCCATGGGAGGGAGGGGGTGAGGATCTCTGTTCAGGATCATCCCAGTCAAACAAGGGACATCTATCTAATCAGCCATCTGATGAGCTCATCTCCAGAGGGCCTTCAGACTGGGGTCAGAGCACAGCAGCAGAGCCTGGCACACTGCCCCCTGGTGGTCTGACTCTGACCTGCTGACCTGATAGGACAGGGGCATGGTGTTGAGATAATGGGCATCATGCCAACCCAGAGATGGATGGGAGCTGGTCTGTAGCCAGGAGGCAGAGGTAAACAGAAAGACAGTCCTGTTCTGTTTAGTACTATAAATATTCTAGAATTGACTTTAGAAAATGAAACGGACCATGTCCCCTGTAGCTCAGTTGGTAGAGCATGGCGCTTGCAACGCCAGGGTTGTGGGTTCGTTTCCCACGGGGGGCCAGTATGAAAATGTATGCACTCACTAACTGTAAGTTGCTCTGGATAAGAGCGTCTGCTAAATGACTAAAATGTAATGTCAACCCACATTCCATGCACCATAGAAAGTCTTGTCAGCTATGTCACAATGACCATACTCTTAAAATTCTCCTTGAATAAAAAAATAGAGAAATTAAAATAAATGCTTCATTAAAAATGTTTAGATACAAGAATGTCGAGGTACATGACGAATGTTGTCTGATAAGTCATCTGATGCTGTGAAACAGCCAGACAACAAGGGAACCCAGATCACTTGAGACGATACAACTGTGCCTACATGAAAGGGCCACATCAAACAATGATTGTTTGGCTGTATTTGCAGAAGGCTTTGCTGACGCGTTTCATCCCAAGGCACGTCTACTCACAAGAGCTGCCCTCTGCCAGGTCCTGACCTGCCCTGGTTCAAAGAGAACCCAAAATGAGCTCTGCTTCCTGCCTGCCTGCACCATTCTGCTCCGCCTGCAGATGGCTGTCTAGTCAAAATACATGTAGCTGCATCGATGAAAGGGAGCTGTAGTCTCTCTGAGTTCAGCAAAACACACAAACACACACACACACACACACACAAAGGAGATAACCTCTGTGTGTCATTCACCCGACCACTGCGAGGCAAAATCCTGGGTCTTAGTCTCAGAGCCCGGAGCAGAGCAGACTTCTTCTCTTCTAGTCCCTGTTTCCCTGCTAAGTGCAAGTCTCTCAGAAACAAGGGTGTCTGAGTGATCTGTCAAAAGCAAATGACAATCTTTTTTGTCATTCACAGCCAGGGTTCTCGCTAGCAAAAGTCCCTGAAGGGAGTTGATTCCGCCCCCCTACCTCCCCCCTCTCCCGCCACTTTCTTTCTTTCCCTCCTCCAGACTAGCATCACCACAGCCAAGGAGGAAGTGTCACATCAAGCCGTTGTGCCAGTGACAAGGGCGCGTAAAAAAAGCCTGCCTATTTACACACACACCAGCCATGCCCTCCCAGCTACACATGAATATCCTACAAGATACAGCTTTTCCCCATGAGCCACAGAGCTGCCACCGTGGCACGTCTCTCTCCTCTGTCTCCCTGTCAGACGGACCCTTAACGCAGGTGCCCGTACAGCTGCCCGTCAGCAACCCTGCTCTGCAGCAGGCTGTCCATCCAATGATAACCCGTTATGTCTTCACTCAGCGCGATGCTCAGTTTACAAAGTGATACATCTAGCTATGACCACGGACAGTCCACTGTATCATGAAGTAAGCCTTACAATACTTAAGACTGATACAGTCAACTTCTGATCATCTGCAATGGCTAAGGACATTTTTTTTCATACTGGTCCCCCGTGGGAATCGAACCCACAACCCTGGCGTTGCAAGCGCCATGCTCTACCAACCGAGCTATATCAGGCTGATAAAGTTGGTGACACACCTACATACGTTGGACCTTCCTTTGAGCCAGAATAATACAATAATAATCCTGCAGCGACAGGAAATGTGAATTATTATGTGGATTCAAATTAATGGAACTGTTTTGTAGGGGTTGTTACATTTTTCGTTAGGGCAAATCAAGTCTGACATTTTAATGTGGAAATTACAAATTTAGAATACTTTTTAAACATTGACTTTAAACACTACAAGTTTGTATTTCCTGCTGTGCAGGAAAATTCTCAGTAACAAAAGAGCCATCAAATTAAGATCCTACATCTGTACAGTAGCTCCTGTCGCCTAAAAGGAGCATGTACGTAAAATGAACTGCAAAAGTGGGTTAAGGAAAAAGTGTGTATATGAGATGAGATTGGGGTATAAACATGTGAATGTTTGCAATCAGCAGCTGGCTGGCTCTCCCTGATGGCCTCCACATCCTGGTATATACTGCAGGGGAACAACCTAAATGCACAGAGGATGTGCTCCCATAAATATTATGATTGCAATATAAATCCTACATATACACACATCATATACACACATCAGCCGCTCATTTAAAACACACCGCTCTTCAAATCTAAACCCCCTCAACAATTTTTAGGTGAGGATAAAAAAAAAGTTTGAAATAAATAAATAAATGAGAATTCCCAGTAGGGGGAATAATGATATGAAGCATTGTATTCATTTTGTTTATCAAGCAGCTCTTCAGGCCTCTGGTGAAGCCTGGGTGCTTACACAAGCAAAAGCCTTTCAGCAGCATCTGCAGCCAGCTGCATTTCTGCCTTACAGGTACACTGCAGGCTTCTCACCCGGCACGGCACAGCACAGCTGCCCCCGGCAACCCTGATCTGCTCCAGGTGTACCTGTGCCCTCGACACCCCTAAACCCCACCACCTCCACCGCTGTCTGCCGCCCACACCAGCCTAGGTCCCTGCAGATAACCCCTGTACACGCACGCACACACACACACACAGACAAACACACCTCCTACCAGCCAGTATATAACCTCTAAACACCTATAACCAGTTGCAAGACAAGCTATGGCAGCTCATATCCCCTCCACCTCCTCGCCCAACACCTTCCACCAGGCCCATACAACACCTCCTAAAAGCCTCCAGACCAGCCCTCCATCACCGCCCACTCAACCTCCATCCCAACACACCACCCACAACACAGGCTCTCTCTCTTTACCTTTCCCTGCAACCAGAGGAAATAAAATAAATACAGCCCCTTTTTCCCTGTTAAAGTCTTGGCTCTGTCTTGGGATCAGAGACTAACTCCTCCAAGAGCCAGGCCTTGTCTTCTCCACACAGAGTGACAGACGATGAAGCTGCATTAGCTCCTCTGCTTATTCCACTCAGGATTGTACTGCTTTGATTCTGCTGTTATGAGTAACATAGTGCACCTGCGTCCATGTGTTAAGTAGAGACAAATAAAAGCCCTGCGTCCATTTACACAACAAAGAGATGTACCCCGCAAGGCAACCAATCTTTCTCTGCCTCCCTCCCTGTCTTCTGGCACCACCCCACACATCCCCTTCACCTACTTCAGGAGAATTTTCCCATGCCGCTGCTTTCCTCCCTCTATTCCTGACAAACTAGTATTCAAACATAAATCTCCTCTCTCTTTTACAGTGAGGGAAAAAAGTATTTGATCGCCTGCTGATTTTGTACGTTTGCACACTGACAAAGACATGATCAGTCTATAATTTTAATGGTAGGTTTATTTGAACAGTGAGAGACAGAATAACAACAAAACAATCCAGAAAAACGCATGTCAAAAATGTTATAAATTGATTTGCATTTTAATGAGGGAAATAAGTATTTGACCCCTCTGCAAAACATGACTTAGTACTTGGTGGCAAAACCCTTGTTGGCAATCACAGAGGTCAGACGTTTCTTGTAGTTGGCCACCAGGTTTGCACACATCTCAGGAGGGATTTTGTCCCATTCCTCTTTGCAGATCTTCTCCAAGTCATTAAGGTTTCGAGGCTGATGTTTGGCAACTCGAACCTTCAGCTCCCTCCACAGATTTTCTATGGGATTAAGGTCTGGAGACTGGCTAGGCCACTCCAGGACCTTAATGTGCTTCTTCTTGAGCCACTCCTTTGTTGCCTTGGCTGTGTGTTTTGGGTCATTGTCATGCTGAAATATCCATCCGAGACCCATTTTCAATGCCCTGGCTGAGGGAAGGAGGTTCTCACCCAAGATTTGACGGTACATGGCCCCGTCCATCGTCCCTTTGATGCGGTGAAGTTGTCCTGTCCCCTTAGCAGAAAAACACCCCCAAAGCATAATGTTTCCACCTCCATGTTTGACGATGGGGGTGGTGTTCTTGGGGTCATAGGCAGCATTCCTCCTCCTCCAAACACGGCGAGTTGAGTTGATGCCAAAGAGCTTGATTTTGGTCTCATCTGACCACAACACTTTCACCCAGTTCTCCTCTGAATCATTCAGATGTTCATTGGCAAACTTCCGACAGGCCTGTATATGTGCTTTCTTGAGCAGGGGGACCTTGTGGGTGCTGCAGGATTTCAGTCCTTCACGGCATAGTGTGTTACCAATTGTTTTCTTGGTGACTATGGTCCCAGCTGCCTTGAGATGATTGACAAGATCCTCCCGTGTAGTTCTGGGCTGATTCCTCACCGTTCTCATGATCATTGCAACTCTACGAGGTGAGATCTTGCATGGAGCCCCAGGCCGAGGGAGATTGACAGTTATTTTGTGTTTCTTCCATTTGCGAATAATCGCACCAACTGTTGTCACCTTCTCACCAAGCTGCTTGGCGATGGTCTTGTAGCCCATTCCAGCCTTGTGTAGGTCTACAATCTTGTCCCTGACATCCTTGGAGAGCTCTTTGGTCTTGGCCATGGTGGAGAGTTTGGAATCGGATTGATTGATTGCTTCTGTGGACAGGTGTCTTTTATACAGGTAACAAACTGAGATTAGGAGCACTCCCTTTAAGAGTGTGCTCCTAATCTCAGCTCATTACCTGTATAAAAGACACTTGGGAGCCAGAAATCTTTCTGATTGAGAGGGGGTCAAATACTTATTTCCCTCATTAAAATGCAAATCAATTTATAAAATTTTTGACATGCGTTTTTCTGGATTTTGTTGTTGTTATTCTGTCTCTCACTGTTCAAATAAACCTACCATTAAAATTAAAGACTGATCTTTTCTTTGTCAGTGGGCAAACGTACAAAATCAGCAGGGGATCAAATACTTTTTTCCCTCACTGTAAGTCCTGTGGCTTGTTCCATATTTGATTTCAGAGGAACAGCGGTGGAGCTCGCGATTATCACAGCTTCCAAAAGCAAATCCAGTCTCCGAGCCACCCTCATCAAAGCCCCCTTTTTGTTCTCTGGGGAAGAATCCTTCAGCACCAAAGTAAAGCGGGATCTCTGCTAAAACCAGTTGCTTTTTTTTATTAAAAGCATCGACTTGTACCAGCGGCTGGGAATTTAAGGCAAGGCTTAATCGCCGCTTTGAGAATCCACCAGGATTTTCACAATGAACATCTGACTTAGTGATTTATGCATATTAATGAGGCCCGGCCCAGGCGGAGGCAAGCTGAGCTCCACACTTCCTCTGCATTCTAATGTCTTCTGCTCCACCGGGATTATTACCCATGGAAATGTCTCTGATTCTGCGCTATTAATCTCTGTCTGTCCTCCTGTTCGGCTACATAATGACTAATTAAACATAAAAAGAGCAGCGCCGGGGATCCGCTCTGACAGCTCTGCTCCCCGCGCCCCGCATAGCCCCTCATCCCAGGAGAGGAGCTGAGGAGACCACGCTGTGACAGGACAGACCCCAAAATCAATCACCCCAATGTACACACACATACACACACTCTAGTACACACACACACACACGCGCACATACACACACACACACAAAAACAACAAGGCAGGGCTATGGGCTCCTTACACATCAACCAGGTACCACCAGTGCCACTGCAGAGGACGCCTTTGAAGAGTCAAGGAAAACAAGTGAAATCCCAGCTAAATTTCTGCGACAGTGATGTCAACAGCTCTCTTTGTCTGTGTGTGTGTATTTGTATGTGTGTGCACAGTGTGTGTGTTTGTGTGTGTGTTTGTATGTGTGTGTTTGGTTATGCTCACTGAGAGATCTATTTATATATGAGAAGTATAGCAGGCAGATGAAATGATCTTCCACTCACAGATGAAGGCAGCCCAGGAGGGACCTTACGAACTTTCTTTGTCTGTAGAGGATCTGTGGAAAGATAAAACAGGATTGAGGCAATAGAAAAGGCCTTTGTGGGATGTAAACAACACGACAGCTCATTCACACACTGGCATAAAGAGGGGAGTGACGAAAGGAAGCCATCCCTGGCCTAACATGCTTTTCTAGCACACAATCAAGTCAAATCAAAAACAATTTGTCATGTAAAACGCAAAACAATTTGTGCATGTTGTGTAATCTATTGTAATCATCAGGATAATCATTATTAGCGTTAAAATAGGAGTTTAAATGGCTAAGCAAAAGTCATTAATCCATTGAAAACACAGAGACTCCCGCAGGCTTGTTCATGGAGTTAGTGAAAACAGATCAATGGTCTCTTACAAACAAGTTCACATTCTGTAAAACAAGTGCTCTGGCTTTGTCTTTGCTACATCGTTTGGTCAGCTTGAGGTTTAGAATTGTGTCAGCACATACTGCTCTAAACATGACACTAGACTATAATGCCATTGTCAGGGACTATTTTGTACCAAAAATGAGGACAACTTGCCCTGCTCTGTACCTCTATAGGTATGGGTTAATTGGCACTGACCAATGGGAGCAGGTTCTGGTATGGGGCGTCTTCTGGGGTTGGCCCCGGTGAAGGGAGGGTAGAAAGGAGGGGCCGTTTTCCCCGATGTGGTCACAGGCCCAGGACTCACCAGACCAATGTCCGGTCGCAGATTGGCCTGGAGGAGACAACAGAGAAACAACAGATAAGTGGAGCACAGCAGATGTGAAACTAGTGTGTGTGTGTGTGTGTGTGTGTGTGTGTGTGTGTGTGTGAGAGAGGAGAGAGGATGTACTCGTACAGTCAGGGGGTGATCTCATGCACTGTCAAATTTTATCTGTGAGACACTTGGCCATGAATCAGCCATTCCCCTAATGATCTATTAAAGCGCATTAATCAATCCATTGAGCAGCTTTATGGAGATGTGCTCCAGTGGGAATAAGGGGCCACCGTGTGTTATGGTACCATAATTCACTAACAATATGCTCTCAGACAAAATACATTTCTCTTTAACGGTAAAGACAGTAAATACCTCTTTTCACAACAGCAGACGAGCGCAGCCACCTCAATTAATGCATGTCCACTTAGTAGTAAAAGAGTTCTTATTCAAAATGTAAAATATATGTGTTAATGAGTGCTTCCTGTGGAGCTGATAAAAGGTATAATGTTTGTTTGAAAACATTCTGAAAAAATGGTACTGTTCTATAATGCTGGTAAATTATGCTTTGTTATGGAGCATCAGCATAAGAAATCGAATCACAAGATACAAATTTCAGTTACTATTTTTTATACACACACAGTCATTTGTGTACTCCTGTGTGCGCCACTGTTAGCAGCTCCCCTGAACTCCAAGGAGACATCGATCCAATCAGTCTGACCTAGTGATTTCCCTCTCCTCCAGCCTGCAGTGGAACGGTATTGATCAGCAGCGATCACGGCCTGAGGGCATCCTCAGACACAGCCAGGGACATGTCCTGACTTGCAGGAGCAGCTCTTTGAAGGGAGGGGGCACAAGGAGGTGCGAGGCGCATGGGGGGGGGGGGGTGAGAGGAGGGCAGCTCAAGGCTCATTAAACCATCTGTCTGATCTCAGGATCTGTGGGCTCCCCCGAAAACCACACCGGCTTAACTGGACAAAACGTCCGTCCCAGAGACCTGGGAGTCACCAGGCCACCAGCCTGCTGAACCTGTGTCTGATCTCAGGCACACGTATCCAATTAGTGGAGGAGAGCCGAGATGACACAGAGCTGTCCCAAAACCTGCCTCTGATCTGACAGTCCCAGATTAGTGGGCTGGAGTCCAGAGTCCTCAGCACCCTCCTCTCTTGTTTACTGTGTCATGTGACTGAGCTGAGGCAGCCTCTGGAAGGTTCCAGCAGCCTCCAGGCTCTACCAGTATCCCCTCCACTCCAGTGACCACTGTGCCCCCAGCAAACAGGCCAATTTAGGGCCTGGACCAATTAGTCTAATTTGCTATGGACCGTAAGTGGAGAAGGAGGGAGGGCCGAGGTGAGTGAGGACACCTCAGAGGAGTGAGCTGCTCTGGAGACTGGAGCCCTCGTGTGCTACAGTAGACTGAGAGGGCTGGGGATTGACACGGTAACCAATGACATTAAACTAACATAGGTCAGAGGGATGACTTTGACCTTGGTCAGCATCATTATTATTATCGGAATTCCCTGGGTATTTCACGATAAATACAAATATTTCCCCAAAATCTAATCAAAACCCCTCACAATAACACCAACATGGTAGTGAGGTGGTATTAAAAAAATACCATAGATTCTGATTTTAACAGATTGAAATGAAGGCCATCAAGTCCTGTGAAAATCAAGTCTGCCACTGCTTTACTGCAGTAGAAATGAGTGGAGAAGCAGGCTCTGCAAACTGACAACCTGTCACAGAGGCCACTGCATTGACATTGACATGGCACAACAGACCAGACCAGACACTCTTCTGCTGCCTTTGTTCAATGATATTAAATCCCCCCAGCAATATTAGCTGGTGTTTCTTTTTTAGAAACTACTGCAGGGAACAAAAACCATACGAGAGCCACAAGAGGTCCAATGAAATACCAATTACCATGTAATCTACACATAGTAAAGCATTGGAAACTCAAGCGAGGCCAGGGTTTATTGGTTGTTGATTACATAGATCTTTAAATCATCAGAATCCTATTTAAAGATGACAGAAAATGTTGTTATGCTTTCATGAAACTAAACCCAAAATCTTTGATTTTCTGGAGAGAAAAAAAGAGAGACAATTGAGACGAAGAAGAAAACAGACAGATAATTGAGTGAAATTGAGTTAACAGCCAAGGCTTGTTCTGTTCTGTAGTCAGTGTGTGTGTGTGATTGTCTAAGGAGAGGTAGAAAATGTCCTCTCCTAGCACTCCAATAACACACTTGCATCAAACGACATTGCAGTCTATCATGTTGCAAATGCCCAATACCCGACACAAGGCTTTATTATGGCAAGAATCTCCTGAATCACAGGGCTTTCTGCCCAAGCCTCTTCACATCTCAATGACCATCTTCCACAGTGAAATGTCACGCAGATTTGAGGAGATAATGGGAGTCATCTGTCAACTGCATCCTGTCACTTTAATCAGGCTAATCCGACTCGCAGGAGGCACACAGGAGCTACCTGCGGAACAGAGCGCTGCTGCCGCCACGGCAACACAGCAACCCGGCAACCTGCCGACCCCTCTCTCCCCCTCTTTCTCCCAACCCCTCTCTCCCCCTCTTTCTCCCACTCTCTCTCCCCCGTTCTCCCCCTTTCTCCCCAGCCCTGTTCATTACCTCATCCCCCTGGGGACATAGGGCCAACTCAACATGGGCACACACAGAACAGTGTGCCCGCACTCCCAGTGAGAGAGAGAGAGAGAGAGAGAGAGGGATGATATGCTGAAGGACTTCAATTAAATCAGATTTCCTGCCCTTATGATCAAGGCAGAATAACACCTTACCATACCACAAAGACAATGAGTGGATAAACTGGGCTCTTTTTCTTTTACTGGTGTGTATATAACAACTGTCCAAAAAGATAAAGCCTGAAGGTTTAAAACGGGTTGATTATTGTGAGACAGACATGCTCAGTGGAATAGGGGGCCACAGCTGGCTACAACACTTTGAATATTTAACCCAATAAGACGTGGGGAGTTCTTCATCAAGTTCAAATGATGCAATAATCCGTTGCTGAGCGAGGCAATTTGCCTAGACTTGATGACAAGCCCACAACTGATGGTCTGTTTGGCAGATATCTGGCCTTATTACGGGAGTTTCCAAAAACCTACCTATTGATAGATTGTTTGTGTGTTTCGAATTTCCATTCCTGGTCCTCCGAGAATAAAATACAATGTTACCTTTTATTAGGTTAGTGTGGATGGATTATGAAATCTCCAGCATACGGGGGTTGTGAACATTTAGGCTGCTCATTAAAAGATAAACAACGCCTGATAAACTTTGCAGCTGAGAGCTTTGCTTATGCGTGATTCGGCTGGGCAAGATTCAGCGGTGGAGCCCTGTCGATAATCAATAGAAGGGTTATACAATATTAATAATGTATTTTCCAGCCAGCATTCTTCCTTCATTCTCTAAAGAATGAAATGGCTTTTTTGGTCTTCCTGTTTTTTTCTAGGACCAGACAAACTGAATCTCTGCCAGCCTCAGATCTCAGCAGCTGCAGGCCTGCATCAATTCCCCAGTTCCCACACAAAATGTCTGAACTGGCATTCCCTCTCCAAAAAGCTCTTTTATGAATGAGTAAACGAGCTCTCGACTCACATCAGCTATATTTTCACTGTGTCTGACTGGAAGCACAGACCTCTGTATGACCACATAGTTGTTAGTAGTAATGTGTACAGTGTGTACAGTGAGGGGATAGAGAAGTGAAGGGTACTACTCTGGCACATGATTAGCTTGAGGTTAAGCGAGTGGGTTAACAAGTGGGTCAATGAGGTCAGAGGCTCCCTTGATCTTTGGGTTAAGCCCAAAGAAGTGGGCTCTATCTTTTAAAGACATCTTTCAGACGTAGCCCTAAACCTAAGTCCAGACTTGGCATGCAAACCCCTAATCCCAATATCATTGACCATAATGTGGAATATAAAAGCTCAGTACTGGGAACAGTGGAGGGTGGAGTAGACCCTGACGGAAGCCATTTTCTGTGGAACTTCTCTTACTGGTCTCACAGCCAGAGCAGAGTGAAAGGGAATACAGAGACACTGGCGACAGAGTGGGAAGAGTCAGAAAAACAGTGAGTGAGAGCGAAAGAGGAGAACAGAGAGAAGAATGAACGAGGGAGAGAAAGAGGAGGAAAAAGTGAGAGAGAGAATATGAGAGCTCTCCCCATTGACTTGCTGACGTCAGAACGAGAGAGAGAGAGGGAGCTGTGGCTTGTGCACACAATCAGGCCTTTGTGTTGAACATCTGTGTGGCTGTGAGAGGGGAGCTGGGCTGAGCCTGGCTTAATGGAGGTGCTGATAGTGGTGTTTCTCTGTGGTTTCGGCTGCCCCTGCTAGACCCTGCTAGACTACACAGGGCACGGAGAAACCCCTCAGCCCAGACAGCGAAGACCTGAGGACGCCCCACTGTAATCACTCACTCACTATCTCTAAGCCTCCACACCTCAGAATATTCTCATGAGCTTTCTTGTTCGCTTTATAAACCATCTCTGGTGTAAACATTCCTTTTCACTCTAATTATACTACCAACAAAGGCATTTTATCTGATGAGCTGGACATGCCAATTAGTTTTAACAATGTATTGAGAATGCCCAAACAAGGAGAATTAAACAAGCAGAGTTGACCACACTATATTTACATTTGAGTCATTTAGCAGAAGCGCTTATCCAGAGCGACTTACAGTAGTTAGTGCATACATTTTCTTAGCGGTACCCCGTGTGAATTGAACCCACAACCCTGGAGTTGCAAGCGCCATGCTCTACCAACGGAGCCACACTAAGCAGAAAATAGCGGATATCAAACTTACCTGGCAGCCAGACACGCCAGGCTCTCTCACATAGGCTGGAAATGGAGCCCTCTCTGCTGATTTACCTGTGGAGACACAGAGAAAACTGTTTTTAGACTAACACCATTGACACCACATCATGGTCTAGAAATCATGGTTCATATTCATATCATTCATTATGTAGAATACGTATTCCTTAAGCTATAAGAGATCCTCCTAGACAGAGTTGCTCCATCAGTGTCACACGTCTGGTGTGCAGCACTCCTCCTGAGAGAGATGCTTCCAGGCAGCCGTCAGGAAAACAAATAAAACACACAACGCACAAAACACATGAATCATGTTCCTCACAATATACTAAACTCAGCACTTTTACCCCAGCGGGAAAAAACAAGAGGTTCCTACAAGAAAATGATAAACAACTTTAACAACATCGTACATTATTTTTGTCAGACTTTCAAACATTGCAAGCACCAGACGCAGCACTGGAACTAAATTCGGTTTACTCTGGGGAAAAGGTAAATATTCTAGTGAGTTTAAAACTTGCATAGCCAGGAGATTCTGTTACGCTCTGACTGAACAGAACTTCATACTGGCATGCCCAGGTGAACAGAGGCACATGTTGGAGGATTCACGTCTCTGAGTATTGCTGCGGGGCACAGTCGTAC
Organism: Coregonus lavaretus; assembly: GCF_964263955.1. Lineage (NCBI taxonomy): Eukaryota > Metazoa > Chordata > Actinopteri > Salmoniformes > Salmonidae > Coregonus > Coregonus lavaretus. The sequence continues at coordinate 14,815,623 of NC_140024.1, forward strand.
TGCATCTGCACACAGTCTCCAGAGAGCTAGAGAGGAAGCTGCCAAAATCAGGTAAGGTGGTTTAACTGACAATGCTGCTTCCCTTTTGGTAGCAACACAACTCATTTGATATGATATAACATTTCTGGGTTAGCTCTCTCGCAAAGGAAGGAGCATTTAGTTGTGGGTTAACTACATACCCCGAGCCACCGCAGAGGGAGAGAACATCTGTTTTGGCTGACTAAAAAGGTTATACATGTTTTTTTTTTTACATTTCCTAAGCTGCACCTCAGCCTCAGCATGGTTTGGTCTCCATCAGTATCACTTAGTCCCCCTGTCTCTCCCCTGTGAGGAGATGCTCGTATTCATCCCCAGCATGTGTTTTGTTATACACTCTCTGTCCACCGTGAATAATTGATGGCTGAGTGTTGTTGTTTCTAACCCCAGCAAAGCAGGAAGTCATGCTCAGGAAAACCTCCTCTCTCTCTCCAGGTCTGGCCTACCTACCTACCTACCTACCTACCTACCTACCTACCTACCTACCTACCTACCTACCTACCTACCTACCTACCTACCTACCTACTAGGGAGAGAGGTAGCTAGCTAGCGGTGTGGCGCAGCACAGACAGGCAGGCAGCTCCCCTGAACTTCTGGAGCACGACCCGGCCAAGCATTGTAACACGCCCAGGGACCTGAGCACAATCAACAACGCTGCAGCTCAGCCCAAACCAAGGGGAAAACATCCCTGAGGAACCCAATGGTAAACAGGCATTTAACTGTTTAGCGTGCCGCCACGCATGATCACACAGTGCTAAGAGTGCAGCATTGGTAAACAAAGAGATGTTCCCATTCTCATGTCACTGCACTTACCAGCACACCACCGTGTTTACCACAGCAACATGTGTAGATACAGAGGATGATAACAATACTGAGATGTAGATACATTTATTTTGAGGTATATATACAGTGGGGGAAAAAAGTATTTAGTCAGCCACCAATTGTGCAAGTTCTCCCACTTAAAAAGATGAGAGAGGCCTGTAATTTTCATCATAGGTACACGTCAACTATGACAGACAAATTGAGGGAAAAAAATCCAGAAAATCACATTGTAGGATTTTTTATGAATTTATTTGCAAATTATGGTGGAAAATAAGTATTTGGTCACCTACAAACAAGCAAGATTTCTGGCTCTCACAGACCTGTAACTTCTTCTTTCAGAGGCTCCTCTGTCCTCCACTCGTTACCTGTATTAATGGCACCTGTTTGAACTTGTTATCAGTATAAAAGACACCTGTCCACAACCTCAAACAGTCACACTCCAAACTCCACTATGGCCAAGACCAAAGAGCTGTCAAAGGACACCAGAAACAAAATTGTAGACCTGCACCAGGCTGGGAAGACTGAATCTGCAATAGGTAAGCAGCTTGGTTTGAAGAAATCAACTGTGGGAGCAATTATTAGGAAATGGAAGACATCCAAGACCACTGATAATCTCCCTCGATCTGGGGCTCCACGCAAGATCTCAACCCGTGGGGTCAAAATGATCACAAGAACGGTGAGCAAAAATCCCAAAACCACACGGGGGGACCTAGTGAATGACCTGCAGAGAGCTGGGACCAAAGTAACAAAGCCTACCATCAGTAACACACTACGCCGCCAGGGACTCAAATCCTGCAGTGCCAGACGTGTCCCCCTGCTTAAGCCAGTACATGTCCAGGCCCGTCTGAAGTTTGCTAGAGTGCATTTGGATGATCCAGAAGAGGATTGGGAGAATGTCATATGGTCAGATGAAACCAAAATATAACTTTTTAGTAAAAACTCAACTCGTCGTGTTTGGAGGACAAAGAATGCTGAGTTGCATCCAAAGAACACCATACCTACTGTGAAGCATGGGGGTGGAAACATCATGCTTTGGGGCTGTTTTTCTGCAAAGGGACCAGGACGACTGATCCGTGTAAAGGAAAGAATGAATGGGGCCATGTATCGTGAGATTTTTAGTGAAAACCTCCTACCATCAGCAAGGGCATTGAAGATGAAACGTGGCTGGGTCTTTCAGTATGACAATGATCCCAAACACACCGCCCGGGCAACGAAGGAGTGGCTTCGTAAGAAGCATTTCAAGGTCCTGGAGTGGCCTAGCCAGTCTCCAGATCTCAACCCCATAGAAAATCTTTGGAGGGAGTTGAAAGTCCGTGTTGCCCAGCGACAGCCCCAAAACGTCACTGCTCTAGAGGAGATCTGCATGGAGGAATGGGCCAAAATACCAGCAACAGTGTGTGAAAACCTTGTGAAGACTTACAGAAAACGTTTGACCTGTGTCATTGCCAACAAAGGGTATATAACAAAGTATTGAAAAACTTTTGTTATTGACCAAATACTTATTTTCCACCATAATTTGCAAATAAATTCATAAAAAATCCTACAATGTGATTTTCTGGATTTGTTTTCTCATTTTGTCTGTCATAGTTGACGTGTACCTATGATGAAAATTACAGGCCTCTCTCATCTTTTTAAGTGGGAGAACTTGCACAATTGGTGGCTGACTAAATACTTTTTCCCCTTACTGTATATATATTAGATGTGTATAACATTTGTGCTACTATACTGTCTAGAAATCACCAGCATGTGTTTTTATTTTTAGGGGGAGGACATGACAAAATACTAAAGTCTGTACATCAAAAGGAAAACCCCAAAACACATTGATGAATCTCTATTCAAATGCTAAATATGATATTTTCTTTTTTTGACTGTTTTCAAATTTAATGCAACACAGTATATTTTGGGGGTGAGGTTGTACATTTTCATAGGCAACAAATGCTTTCAGTGGATAATGTAGAAACCTTTCAGAAATGTTCCAGTTAGAAAGAAATAACAGGGTGTGAAAGAGAAGGTTCTGTAGAAGACCGGCGGATCCATTGGTGCTCAAGACACAAACACAAAGATGAGAAAATAATGGGGTATCGCTCATAACATACAGTCATCTACATGATGAAAGCCTCCAACAAGGAATATGGGGGAGAAAAAGTATCTTGGAATGTCAGAAATCAACAATGTAAAACAGCCCAGCTATTGCAATTACAATTTGTTTAAGTGTTACTGGCGAGTGTTTGTGCCAAGCAGGCTGCTGGCTGCGACGCTGATGTTTGAGGAACCGGTGCCAGCTAGCGCAGCTGTGAGGCTACTGCCCCACCCCCGTCGCCCACCCACCCCAACCCTCACTCACCCTCCACACTCCCCATTCTCTCCTCCATGAGCCAAATGAGTCACTCGGAGGAGAAGGATGCAGGGGGCAGTGGCGAGGGGAAGGGCCAAGTGGGAGCGTGGCTAGAGATGAACTTCAGGATCTGGTGTAGAGGTCACTGATTAACAGGGTTCTGGGCTCGGCTCGCCTGCCATGCTGCCTGCCTGATACGGATGCTCCTCTAACCCCCTTTTTATCTAATCACATCCTCCATCTCCCCTTAGCACTGCTAGAGGAGTGACAGGCTAGAGGGGCTCTGTGATCAATAACCTGCCTGGCCCAGCACTCCCCTCTGTCTCCCCCTGCCTGTCCCCCTGGAAGCCACCAGCAGGCACTTCCCCTCTGTAATAGGACACATCATACATTATAGAAACCCTCTGACTGAGATGATTAATGGAGCCAAATCATCACACTTAAGAGCAGAGCGCATGTGGAGTGTGATGTGTGGGTCGAGGACACAGTACAAGACCTGGGAGAGAGACCCTCACATGCCAGTGGCTGAGGGGAGGCAGAGAGCCAGGGCAGGATCACTGTGCTTTGATTGTAGAGGGCACTGCTGCTGCTGCTACTACTACTACTACTACTACCGAGACTGCTAACTCAGCCATTTAGAAACTTGGTTGAAGGAAACTTGGCTCAAGGAAAACCCAAGGAAGTTTTCTACAATACTTTAACAAAAGACTTCTAACAGAGAAGTAAAAGGTAGACTGGATAGCATTCCATCAAAGACCACCTAAACTCTTTATGGCCTGGCTGTCTTGCCATGAAAGTTAGTTCAGGAAAACATCAGAATTAATAGCAATTAACAGCTAATAGGTACTTTCAACGGTATCACTCAACGTTTCTTAAACCACTAATCATGTGAAGTGATGGAGAAGTTGATCACAGGTTTGGTGGATGTGTGTTCAAGATGCTGAAGCAGTGAAGAACAAGTGATGATAAATCAGGTGGAACATATTGGCACTTAGGTTTTTCTTCTAAAGCCGAGCGAGCACCCAAATTAGACCGACAAATACACCCTCATCACAACACAGCGCTCTCCTCTGTCTCTAGCAGACATAACTCAATCTGAGGAGAATAGGTCCCCGTAATAACCTATATTTACAGAGCAAGAACATGACTCGAGCCATTAAATCTTAATTCTCCTTTATGAAGCACTGAAGTCTGAAACAAGACCTCATCCATCAAAGCCCACTAATGTTGTGAGCGAAAAGAGGAATGAAAACCATGAGAACAAGAGACCAATTTCACCAGAGGAGTCGCAGGCCTGACACTTTCCAGGGCATTAGCCATGCTGGTTATTATCTCCCCAAGCAGGCCTGTACTATCACAGCCAGCCTGCCATTCACAACACCAGCCCTAATATCATTATTACAAGATTTGTTCTGAGCAGGTGCAGTCGGCCTACAGAAAGCAATATTCTCTCCAACTGTTTCATTTTTTGATTCTTGTCTGTGACAGTTTGTATTTTGTATATATATATTTTTTAAACATTTCTGTACTTCCTGAGACTACAGTTGATGGATGGGATGCTAAGTAAATTCATCATTCTGCCAGCGAGGAAGAAGGCCAGGCTGTCCAGGTGTTGACACACGTGTCCAACAAGAACAGTGTTGACACCGGCGCAGACGCAATCCCCCAGACACATGATGCAAAAACAACAAGAATAAACCGGCTTAATTACAGCCATCACTGCAGATGATCTAAATATAAATGAAGTCCACTGGGACAAACACCTTGGATAATACTGTGTCTCCTAGCCAAATCAATTACACTGATGACACCGGCTCAATCTGAAAATCAATTTGAATGGAAAAAGGCTTCCTTCAATTCTGGCATACGACCAACACTGTCTGAATGTATACGTTTCACAATATACATTTGGCATTTTGAATGGTAAAACGTGGCCATTATGATTATGATCGCCTAAATTTGAAAACAGTTTGACATTGAATGCAATGCAATAGAGGTGTTGCGACCCATTATGTTGAACAGTTACCATCAATACCAGAAATAGAGCAGATTTGTCTATGCTAGTGTGTAGCAGTCGAGACATTGATTTCCCCTCCACCCTATAATTCACCCTTACTGAACTGAATGACTTGCTTAGATAGGGTATAATGAGTAAGTGATGTATAAACCATCTGCAACATGAAATATTGAAATGAAATTGGGATGCAGCTCAGAATTAAAAGGCAGGCGTTGTGAGGAGTCATTCACAGTACAGCTCCCTATTGATTGGAGCATGGCGGTGCTGTGCAGCGCGCCTTGTTTTGATACTCTGGGAGGCAGTGATCTAAGCATCTCTAGGGATCAATTCAAAACCCCAGCCACAAAAACAGCCAATTAGTGAGCTCTGCTCCGCTCCCTCCGCTCTACAGCATCGCCGATGCATTCCTACCGAGGGCCTCTTTGTTTTTCCACCCTGAGACCCCTCGGCTCGCCTCGCTGGTAAGGAAGGCACGGCCCAAATAAAACAAACACACAACACAGAATCAAATCAAAGTTTATTGGTCACGTACACAGATTTGCAGATGTTATCGCAGGTGCAGCGAAATGCTTATGTTTCTAGCTCCGACAGTGCAGTAATACCTAGCAATACAAAACAATCCACATATTCAAAAAGTAAAAAAAAGATCTGAAATATCAGAACGAGCTATATCAGAACAAACAATGTCAGAGTCCGGAATATAAAAATATATACACTGAGTGTACAAAACATTAGGAACACCTTCCTAATATTGAGTTGCAGCCCCCCTTTTGCCCTCAGAACAGCTTCAATTTGCTGGGGCATGGACTCTACAAGGTGTCGAAAGCATTCCACAGGAATGCTGGCCCATATTGACCACAATGCTTCCCACAGTTGTGTCAAGTTGGCTGGATGTCCTTTGGGTGGTAGACCATTCTTGAAACTGTTGAGCTTGAAAAACCCAGCAGCGTTGCAGTTCTTGACACACTCAAACAGGTGTGCCTGGCACCTACTACCATACCCCATTCAAAGGCACTTAAATATTTTGTCTTGCCCATTCACCCTCTAAATGGTACACATACACAATCCATGTCTCAATTGTCTCAAGGCTTAAAAATCCTTCTTTAACCTGTCTCCTCCCCTTCATCTACACTGATTGAAGTGGATTTAACAAATGACATCAATAAGGGATCATAGCTTTCACCTGGAATCACATGGTCAGTCTATGTCATGGAAAGAGCAGGTGTTCCTGTGTATATACACGACATGACCAAAAGTATGTGGACACATGCTCGTCGAACATCTCATTCCAAAATCATGGGCATTAATATGGAGTTGGTCCCCCCATTGCTGCTGTAACAGCCTCCACTCTTCTGGGAAGGCTTTCCACTAGATGTTGGAACATTTCTGCGGGGACTTGCTTCCATTCAGCCACAAGAGCATTATGCTGAAACAGAAAAGGGCCTTCCCCAAACTGGCATCCGCCAAACCCATTCGTCCGTCCAGATGGTGAAGCGTGATTCATCACTCCAGAGAATGTGTTTCCACTGCTCCAGAGTCCAATGGTGGTGAGCTTTACACCACTCCAGTCGACGCTTGGCATTCCGCATGATGATCTTAGGCTTGTGTGCGGCTGCTCTGCCATGGAAACCCATTTTATGAAGCTCCCGATGAACAGTTATTGTGCTGACGTTGCTTCCAGAGGCAGTTTGGAACTCGGTAGTGAGTGTTGCAACCGAGGACAAACAATTTCTACGCGCTGTGAGCTTGTGTGGCCTACCACTTTCTGGCTTAGCCGTTGTTGCTCCTAGACATTTCCACTTCAATATAACAGCACTTACACTTGACCGGGGCAGCTCTCGCAGGGCAGAAATTTGACAAACTGACTTGATGGAAAGGTGGCATCCTATGACGGTGCCACGTTGAAAGTCATTGAGCTCTTCAGTGAGGCCATTTTACTGCCAATGTTAGTCTATGGAGATTCCATGGCTGTGTGCTCAATTTTATACACCTGTCAGCAACCGGTGAGGCTGAAATAGCCGAATCCACTAATTTGAAGGGGTGTCCACATACTTTTGTATTTATAGTGTATATAAATGGTGTGTATAGACAGTATGGACAGCATATGAATAGAAAAGGTGTGTACAGCATTAGTTATATAGGATGAGCAATGACTAGAATACAGTATATACGTATAAAGTGGGTAAAATAGTATGTAAACATGAGGAAATAGAGGGTAACGCTAAAGCCAAATGAACAGATTATACAACTGTTCCCCCCTCTTTCTTTCTAGTGTGTGCTGTGCCTGTGAAGGAGCCCAACCCATGCTCCCGTCCGTGCTTTACGAGTGCTAGCCAAGAACCTCATCGCAATCCATTATCCCTGTCAAGTTAATGTTCCATGTTGAGCCATATGGCAGGGCTAACACACGCAATAAAGGAAATTCCTTCAACTTGTTACAATCAGCACTTTCAGCTGTCCAAAAAACAAACATAAACAGCTTTATTGTGTTTGCTGCATTTTCTGTTGATATTCACGACAAAAACAGGAAAGCCGACAGGAAAAGAGAGAGACGGGGGGGTGAAGAAGGGGTGGACTCAGTGACCTGCAGTGTGAAAGGAGAACATAGGAAATTGGTTTTAGACCACTTTAGTACTACAGAGCAGCTCCATTTCCACCCTGATATTCTACACTAATCCTGTAGTGGAAAGTTCTGGTCTCTTTGGAAACCTTGACATAAAGCACTGCATTGGGCATGCTCAGTCGCTACCAAACACAATCCACTGGCAAGCACGACATCACAGCCGTGAAGAAAGCAGCACACCCACTCACTGGTTTCCCTGGCTTTTAAAATGGAGCCTTTTGTTTCCTTCTCTCAAGTGTTTGTGTACATCCATCCTGTTGCAGGCTTTTGATGTTTCCGCCAGGTTGTGTTGGACAGTAAATAAAAGCTGTGCTGTGAGTTGGGCTGGGGTTGTGGAGAGGTCAGCAGGGTGGTGAGGGTAGTATATCAGCCCCTCCTCCCTCTCTGATGTAGCAGTCAGTGCCCACAGTCCAGCCAGCCCAGTCCAGGTACCAGCAAGGCAGAGGCCCACACTGGGGGCACAATAAAGCTCTGGGGAAACAACTCTCTCTTCCCACCCTGAGCTCAGCATCAATTTCTGTTAATTACAGCCTTGTCAGCAGCAGCATTATTCAAACAGCCAGCGCAAATGTTAATGAGTTCTTTTGCATATTTATTTTTTCTTTTGTTGAAATGTCATTGATTATTACGTTCTATGATGATGAATGCCTCCGCTGATACGCTCTGATATGTAATTAGTCATTAGGTGGAATGAATAGATCAATTAAAAGAGAGGGGCCGGGATTAAGAATAATCAGAATCAAACGAGGAGGAATCTAAGTAGAGCTAAATGAAACAGACTTCTTAAGGTGAGTCATACTGGACAAAATAAAAAGGCTCTCTTTTAACAGCAAAGACAAGCTTCCTCCATCTCTCTCAAGTTCAGGATGAGGGGAGCATGAAATGGTTTTTAATCATATTCAGCTGGATCAAAGACAACCTTCATTATAACACCCAGCTTTTAGCCTTGAAGTATGCCTTTCAAAATGAAGTACTACTGCCCCTCTGACTACCTAGAGACAGAAGGGATTTGATTCCCATGGTGGTCTGTCTCTGTGTATAAGAGGAGAGGTGGATTTCCTGATTGTATTTATCCCAAATACCCCCAACCCCCACCACACAGGATAATCAGATGCTTGGTCTATTTGATTTTTCCGCGTTGGTAAAAAGCAAAAAGGGGAGGGGGGAAATGTTTTCGTTTGGCCTTTCCCATTTTCGGAGCCTCACTATCCTCCAGCCAGTGCTTGCTATTCACAGGATGAAAAAAAATGCATTACTGCAGACCAGATGGGAACATTCCACATGACCAAACCAATCAATCACCTTGGTGGGACGCAGGTGCGACACAGCCGTGCTGCAACACACCATTTCACAGTCTATCGGGCACAAACACATGGCCACCAATCAATGGCACCCCGAGGACCCACAAGAAGGGGGGCGCCTCCCCAGCCCTACTGGTTCATGGCTGATGACTTCATAATCACGCATCCATTCTCTCAGCGGAGGAGGGCCGTGAGCTATCTAACAACCTCTCCCACCACGTGGTGCACACTGACGCTGGCTGCCTGTGATGGAGGCCACCATGGTAGGGTCACTAACACACACATGTAGTCACACCCCTATCAGACATGCACATGTGGGACGGCCATGTTAGGGCAGCAGGAGCATCGAGTGAAAAACAAGAATACATTTAACAAGACATGGAAAAGGAGGAGGGGGGAGAGAATTCTTGCATGTCCCTGGATGGATATTAGAGTACAGTCAGTGTGCCACATCAAAGTGTATGTGTGGACGACTGGTATTAGATGCCAGGCAACTGTTAAACAATGAGACATCAGAGGACAGAGATGAAGGACCAGGAAGGATAACACAGGTCAGGAAGTTTTATCCGGCTCTTAGTCACGAAGCACTTTGGGCATATTCCCTTTCACAGAAATCCCAGAGAGACCCAAATGTCCACAGTCCAACAGAACAACCCAAACACTAAACAGCTATATAGAGAGTGTGGCCAAATAGCGGCCAATGGGACCAGTCCTTTGATAATCGTTTCGGAGCTGTGTGTATGTATATGTGTATGTGTATTTATTTATTTTTGTGTGTGTGTGTGTTTTGTGTGTGTGTGTGTGTGTGTGTGTGTGTAAAGTGCATGGTGAGCGTTTAAGAGGTCTCAGTTAAATTTTCTGAGTTGACTAAGCATTTAATACCCCACCTCCATCTCCCTGGCAGCAGCGGGGGGGGGGGGCTCCAACAGGGGCTGAGAGAGGTGGATAGCAGGAGAGGGGGAGGAGGGGGATAGCAGGGGAGGGAGAGGACGGGAGGCTGTGCTTAGGCAGGAGAAGAAGGGGATATTCTGACAGAGATTCAGCCAGCTCTCTGTGAGGGCTTTAATTGAATCACAGGTCAGGTGTGGCAGAGTTTACGCTATTTCATGCTTTTTAGTGTTTTAGCATGCACTTAGTATTTGCTCCAGTTCCCCTGTTTCTGTGGCTAACTGAAACCTACAGAGAGAACAGATAGATGCAAGGTTAGAGCTCATGTAGGAGGAGGATCATTTGTATAGAAGACAACCTTTCATATACAGTTAATGAAACATAACAAAGGTGAGTACACAATGACAAAGAGAATGGAACCAGATCTGTTCGCAGGTAAATATAAATGTTCCAGCTGAAACACAGGATTAATATCTCATTAAGCCACAGCGCCCTAGGCTAGGACGGGGAGCAATGAATAAAATAATATGTATGTGTAATGAAAGATTTAATATGGATGAACAGGGAAAAAGTGGGGGGGGGGGGGGATTGGTGTGTGCGTGTGCATGCTCAGTGGAGATGTGTGTGTGTGCATGCTGTTTGACAAACCCTGCAGGTTGGATTATATTACACAGGCAGGGTAATGGCGCTGTGGATTCCCTATGTATCCTGGGAGGAGAGGGGATTGCGCTACGCTGCTCCTGGGACGAGCACGTCTGAAAACTAACATGATTACATTGATTAATTTGCTACATTCATGTCTCTCCATGAATTGGATCCATGAGGGAATGGGGGTGGATATTTTTAGGGGAGGCTGTGGTGGGCGCTGCGTTTGCCACCTGAGGTCCCTGAGCCAGGTGTGTGTGGTGTGTGTGGGGTATGTGTGGAGTGTGTGGTGTGTGTGTAGAGAAGTGCACCTGCATGGCTCTGTAAGAGTACAGGGCACAGACACACAACTGGCCCCAGCACTCTATACATGACTTGTATTTCATAAAGTCCTATGAATTTAAATGGTTCACTCATCCCAACAAGGCCTTAAACTAAGAGGTGTATGAATGGGTTATGGAGACAAAGTCAATTATTCCTGCTAGACTCCTTGAAGAAACAACTGTAGTGCAGCCTGTGTGCTCTCAAGGCTACATCTGCAAACTCAGAAGGACAGTGCTAATGACAGTGCCAGCAATACAGTGCCGTGAAAAAGTATTTGCCCCCTTTCTGATTTTCTCTATTTTTGCATATGTTTTATACTGAATGTTATCAGATCTTCAACCAAAACCTAATATTAGATAAAGGGAACCTGTGTTTACAAAAAAAGTATACTTATTTTATTTATTTAATTAGCAAAGATATGCAACACCCAATTCCCCTGTGTGAAAAAGTAATTGCCCCCTTACACTCAATAACTGGTTGTGCCACCTTTAGCTGCAATGACTGCAAACAAATGCTTCCTGTAGTTGTTGATCAGTCTCTCACATCGCTGTGGAGGAATATTGCCTCACTCTTGCATGCAGAACTGCTTTAACTCAGCGACATTTGTGGGTTTTCAAGCATGAACTGCTTGTTTCAAGTCCTGCCACAACATCTCAATTGGAATTAGGTCTGGACTTTGACTAGGCCATTCCAAAACTTGAAATGTGTTGCTTTTTAGCCATTTTCATGTAGACTTGATTGTGTGTTTTGGATCATTGTCTTGCTGCGCTTCAGCTTCAGCTCACAGACATATGGCCTGACATTCTCCTGTAGAATTATCTGATACAGAGCAGAATTCATGGTTCCTTCTATTAAGGCAAGTCGTCCAGGTCCTGAGGCAGCAAAGCATCCCCAAACCATCACTACCACCACCATGCTTGACCGTTGGTATGAGGTTCTTACTGTGGAATGCAGTGTTTGGTTTTCGACAGGAATAATGGGACCCATGTTTCTATGCCACTGTATCTCATGTAGAAATATCTCATCAAACTTTAAACGGTCAATCCGGAGTTCAAACAATACAAAAATGGCCACACCACCACTTGTTTTGGTAAACAGCTGAGGGATGGGGCTTGAGAAATATAACCACTCTCACATTCATAGACAGAGCTATGGATGCAAGGACTGACCATCCATGAGATCAAAATGATAGTTTTAACCATGTTTTAAAGCGATTCAGTTTCTGTTTACATTAACTTTGTTTACAAGCATTGGAGTAAAATAAGCTTATATTTTGGATATAATGTATGTAGCAACTCTGGATTGGCCCTTTAAGGAGGAACACCTCTGTAAAAAGTTCTCAAGTCTGTTCTCCCTGAATAGCGAAGAGTCATCCCAAGCTGTACCTAAAAAAGCCATTGTTGATGGTTTGTGTAAACCTGCCTAGGCTTGCCCTTTCGCTGAATCAAAGGACATGTGAAACCTCAGACTACCTCAACTCATGCAACACTGAGTCACAGAGCTCAGTGCAGTACTTCAGCTTTACGACTCTGGTACTGAACTGGCTAGGCTGGACATGGAGCATGGCAAGACTCTCCATCAGGGAAGAAGATAGAGCACAATGCCAGAGTGAGCGGACGGACGGACACATTTCACCAGATATATGGAGGTACAGTAGCCAAGAGTGTGTGTGTGTGTGTGTGTCTGTGATGGAGATTCAGTGCAGTAGTGGAGTCAGGAGACTTAAGCTGTTCCACTGGCAGCATTCCTTCCTAATGAATCATTGCCCTTCAACTTTGTGTTTTCATTTAACAATCACTAAAAATTTTATTGGCATCAGCTGCCAGCTAGAACAAGGGGAGAGTAAATCTGCAAGAGAGAGAAATGAGATAGAGAGAGAGAAAGAGGGGAAAGAGGGAGGAAGAAATAGAGAGAGGGTGAGGATATGATGGATAAAGAGGGGCGTGGGGGGGGGAGGGGAGCGAACAAAGGGGGCTAAGGGGGGGAGGAGGGAAAGGGAAGTGGTCCAGCAAAGAGAGTGTGACATGGACAAAGTACAGTGACATGAAGAAAAGAGAGAGAGAGAGAGAGAGAGAGAGAGAGAGAGAGAGAGAGAGAGAGAGAGAGAGACAGAGAGAGACAGAGAGAAACAGAGAGAGACAGAGATAGAGAGAGACAGAGAGAGAGAGAGAGAGAGAGAGAGAGAGAGAGAGAGAGAGAGAGAGAGAGAGATAGAGAGAGAGAGAGAGACAGAGAGAGACAGAGAGAGACAGAGAGAAACAGAGAGAGACAGAGATAGAGAGAGAGAGAGAGAGAGAGAGAGAGATAGAGAGAGAGAGAGATAGAGAGAGAGAGAGAGAGAGAGAGAGAGAGAGACAGAGAGAGACAGAGATAGAGAGAGAGAGAGAGAGAGAGAGAGAGAGAGAGAGAGAGAGAGAGAGAGAGAGAGAGCGAGAGAGAGAGAGAGAGAGAGAGACAGAGAGAGAGAGAGACAGAGAGAGAGAGAGAGAGAGAGAGAGAGAGAGAGAAGTATGGATGCTTTCAAATAGTGATTGTAGGCAGATTCTTGCTGTCTTCCTTTAGATGTGTGTATAAAGGGATTGGGCTAAATGTTGGCAGCTCATGATTCAGTCATCAAACCCTAGTAAGACACTGCCTCCACTATTCTGAAAATCCTTCCTTGCTGTAGATGTAGTATCTCACATTTGAGTAACGCACCGAGCTACGCTTTTTGATGTGTCATTTAGCATTACAGAGATTTCTATGGTAACAGGCTTGCCTGACTTTAGGTGGGCTTTACAGGAGTGGGTTGGCTTTGTCACCAAGGGAAACAGCAGACACAAGGTAGAGGAGTCGTGGAAAAGACAGAATGTGAATTACTGAACAATCAAACGCCCATATATTTCATGAAACGGGAATAAAAAGAAGAGCTGGTTTTATTGAATGCTTATAATCCACAGTCAAACCAACACCAGAAATATTCCACTATGATGTACAGTATGCTGTGCTGTCAGAATCAGTGGAGATGAGGTGACTATCCTGTTCAATATGACACAGTGTTACATGCAGTGGAAGTGGATGATACTTCCAGATGTTCCTGGACTGATTGGCTGGACCTGTAATTACAGTCATCCTCCCTCCGCTGCTGCAGCTGCCCCTCAGGGACCTGTTACATCACCTCTCCTCTCCCCTGGCCCTCCTTCTTGGACAGGTAGCCCCCTCTGCAGCTGGGCTGGGCAACGCCTCGCAGGCAGCACTGGGGCCAGTGCCTGAGGAGGGCAGGGTAGGGACTGGGAGGGGGTGAGTGGGGCGGGGAGGGGGAGTGGGGGGATGTGGGGGCGCGGGATGGAGGAGAGGGATTTGTGCCCTTTCAGCTCGTCTTCAGCTCTTCACGCTCCACTGAGCACAGTAACAGATAAGCGCACCCTGTAGCTCTGCATAATGACCGGCTACATCCACTAGACTACAGCGCACCACACCTCCTCTCCCCTCGCCTCCACTCCCCTCCCTCTCCACCTTCCTTCTTTCTCTTCCTCTGCTGGCCTGACACATAGAATAACACCAAAAACATTCAAAGATGCCCAGAAAAACAAGCCACAAAAGAAATGTATTCACCTATTGTTTAGTACCAGTAAACAAATCACAAGTAGCGATACATATGCTTGAAATGGTTGCAGCAATGTGCTCTCACTGTGCTAAGGCCTTGTGCCTTCACGCAAGGGTGGATTCATTACAAACCAGTCTTCTCTCTCCATGTGGTACCAAACCAGTGGAGTGGACAAAGGGAAAATATAATCTATTCCATCTCTAGTTCAGTTGAACTAACAGTGAGTATGGCTACAGGACCAACCACCACATCCACTCACAGTCCTTAATGATCCACTGTGATTCACACCTGTGAGTACAGCTCACCATCTGTGTGTGTGTCTCCACACTCCAAAGGCACACCAGTGCTCCCTCCTCCTCTACCGCGGAGGCTGCAAAAGGTGGGCAAATCTGAGCGTAACCAGGAGAAATAGAGGAGAGAGAGACAGAGAGAGAGGAGGGGGGAGCAAGGCAGAGAGAAGGGAGGGTGCAGGCAGGAGCGAGTGAGTGACAGACGGAGGAGAGGAGAGGGAGCAGCCTTGGCAGCACCTGTGACCCACACTGCAGAAGTACCCGAGTGAAAACCTGAGCAGCACCTGGCCGCAATCAAAGCCTGGGTCGGGGGAGGGGCCCTCGCGGGACAGAATTCGAGCACGCCAACACCTGCACCAGTTAAACACGCTGGGGATGCTAGCGCCATGTGGGATTTGGCTCTCCATGATAAGCCTTAAGGAACAATTACAAACAAACAGGAGAAAAAGAGACACTACTGAGGCACAGAGAGAGACTGATTTTTTTGCCGCTGCACAAAAGGCAGAGAGAATACATCTTGGCGCTGCCATGGCCCCTCTTGTGCACAAAACCCTAGGCTACAAAATCCTCTGAACACTTTGCATTGTCACTAAACGACTGCATAATTTAATTTCCTGGAAACCCATTACGTTTCATCAAAAGGAGATGAAAAACAGATGAGAACAATTCTTCCGTGCACAGAGAATTCATTTAGCAGAAAGCCGAGGGAGGAGAGAGGAGGAGAGAGAGGAGGAGAAAGAGGAGGAGAGAGAGGAGGACTAACTGCAGAACACACTGCAGGCTGGCAATGAGGATGAAAATCTCAGAAACTAGTGCTGCATGGGCTCCACAATTATTTTCCTGGTGACAGCATGCATTACAGCTTTAATTACCCAGATAAGGCAAGCAGCATACATACAAACTATTCTTGGACACTATTCAATTCAAACTGTGTGATATGAATCTGTTCCAAGGATACTGAGCAATGCTGCTTTAAAAAAAGGTGTACTTTCATCCACATTGAAATTGACTCTGTACCGGTACCCCCTGCATATAGCCTCCCTACTGTTATTTTATTTTTAAAAATTTTACTACAATTTTTTACTGATCTATTTTTTACTTAACACTTTTTTTTCTTCAAACTGCATTGTTGGTTAAGGGCTTGTAAGTAAGCATTTCACTGTAAGCTCTACACCTGTTGTATTCGGCGTATGTGGCAAATCAAATTTGTTTTTATTTTATTTTATTTGTTGTATGAAAAGCATTGATGCACTTGGATACATGGTCACAGTGGTCTTGGATACACAAACAGGGGTTGGCTGGCCTTCAAGGACAGGTTGTGATTCAAACTGTCTTCACTGCTCCCCTCTCGTCGATCTATCAACAGCGAAAGCATTTCAGGCTGTGGACTTTTCCTGAGCCTATACACAGACCTTAAGACTGATCCAAGCCCTAGCTGCTTTTTATTTTGTGGACATACTGTAGCTAAGGAGAAGGCCTCACATTTTCCATAAAGGAGACTGTGGAACCTAGTCTCCACATATTCAGGCCTGAAAACTAAAAAGCACTTTACTCCAGGGAATTATATAAAAAATATCAAAGTGAATCGACTTAGAGACAACGCATTTTCTGCAAAAAAATTGTTTTCATCTGTTACAGATCAATTAGGGTTAGGAGTCCAAGGTATTTGGTGACGGTCACAGTGGTATCAGATGGAAACCCAGTAACCACTGTCTCTAGAGGAACAGGCAGAGAGAGGAGCTGGGCCCGTACCCACAAAGCATCTCAGAGTAGGAATGCTGATCTAGGATCTGTTCTTATTCATTATGATCTAAAAGGCTAAACTGATCCTAGATCAGAACACTTTGTGGATACGGGCCCTGGGCTCTGGGCTGGTGGAAGCACAGACCACAGAGTAGGGCGGAGGGGCCTCCAGTCTGTCTCTGGGGGCCACAGCCTCCCCTGCTCCATTAACTGCCATCTAATAGATTTGATCTGCCTGGAGATATGAGCAGTGGTTAAGCAGGTTAGCAGATTACTTTTCACAGTAATCCCTGGGATGGTGTTCAACAACTGGAAGGCAACACAACACACACCTCTGAGATCATCATGGGTGACTCAGGTGGCTAAATACAGTCCCATGCCACTGCAGACATGATGTAACGTGGAAATACCATAAGCCCACCTACTCAAGTCTAATGACAGAAGGCCTGGATGTGTGTGGTGAGCTAGTTATATTAATCAGATCAGTTTGAATAGTACTACACACACACAGAGCGTATGAGGTGGAGGAACGTGAGGGTGTTTCGTAGCAGCTCAGCAGAGTTATTAATACAGACACAGGCGCATGGCTGAAAACACACACACATATACATATGTACTCTACTCACACACACACACACAGTCTTGTAAAGCTAACCTTGTGAGGACACACAATTCAGTCCCATTCAAAATAATTTTTTCTCTAACCCCTAACCCTAACCCGTACTCTTACCCTTACCCTAACCTTAACCCTAACCTTAACCCAAAAACCTAACCTTAACCCTAACCCTAACCCTAAAATTAACCCTAGCTCCTAACCCTAACCCTTAACGTAATTCTAACCCTAACACTAATTCTAACCTTAACCCTAAACCCCCTAGAAATAGCATTTGACCTCGTGGGGACTAACAAAATGTCCCCAGTTGGTCAAATGTTTGTTCGTTTACTATTCTTGTGGGGACCAGAAATTACACACACACACACACACACACACACACACACACACACACACACACAGTAACTCTCATACTCAAACTCTCATTAAATCACTTTCAACACACCGCAAACAATGGTCGCCAAACCTACTTCAACTGTCAAGAGGAAGGTTGCAACAGATTTTTTCCTGCAAAAAAAAAGAAAAGTGATCAAAAGACAGCAACGAAGTTTCATGTTTCTGGATGTCCTTGTAGGACATTTCCACTTCTTTCTCTTCTTCTTTGACGCAGAGCCATCAACGTGACTCACGGCATAAATCCTGTCTTGCGAAATGAAGCAGTGACTTCCAAGTGCCATCTGAGAGCCAGGATGAAAGTCAATAGCTCTTCATAGCCTCTATATTTTAATGGTACATATAGGCCTCGTCTATGCCAAACTGAAGAGAAAGACCAAACACTGCCAAAATGATTTTGAATAGAACTCACCCAAGGTGAATGAAGAAGCTCAAAGCCAACAGGCTTGAAAGAAGTGAGAAATCAATGGAGGACTCATTTAAACTGGCACCTGAAGCAGCGTACAGTAACCCTCAACACCTATCCTCCTCACCTAGGTGGGTGAATAGGCTCTGTGCTTATACTCAACAGAAGAGGCTCAACACAAAGATGGTAATCACACTGCTGCTAGTCTATTTGTATCTAATCATCTGTGCTAATTGTTCAAATTGCTTCAGATCGTTAAACGTTTCCTCTCAATTCTACAGTAAGAGAAGAAACTCAGCAGGTAATAAGATCCTGGTCTGGTACTCATATAGTCATCCCTATGAACCAGCATAGGGCTCTCAGGAAATACAACTCAATGAGTCCTGTCATGCTCTCACTGCAGGAGCAGATACAAGTATAGCTATCGCTCACCATAGCTGAAAAATGAAACAACATTACAGGGCCAGGAGAATTCTCCATGTGCCGATGTTAAATTTAAATATTGAAGATATAGGGCCACTCATATCTACTGAGTGTACAAAACATTAAGAACACCTTCCTATTATTGAGTTGCACCACCTTTTGCCCTCAGAACATCCACAATTCGTCGGGGCATGGTGTCGAAAGCGTTCCACAGGGATGCTGGCCCATGTTGACTACAATGGTTCCCACAGTTGTGTCAAGTTGGCTGGATGTCTTTTGGGTGGTGGACCATTCTTGATACACACAGGAAACTGTTGAGTGTGAAAAATCCAGCAGTGTTGCAGTTCTTGACACAAACCGGTGCGCCTGGCACCTACTACCATACCCCGTTCAAAGGCACTTAAATATTTTGTCTTGCCCATTCACCATCTGAATGGCACACATACACAATCCATGTCTCAATTGTCTCAAGGCTTAAAAATCCTTCTTTAACCTGTCTCCTCCCCTTCATCTACACTTATTGAAATGGATTTAACAAGTGACATCAATAAGGGAACATAGCATTCACCTGGATTCATCTGGTCAGTCTATGTCATGGAAAGAGCAGATGTTCTTAATGTTTTGTATACACATGCAGAGATGAGGACCACAAGCTGACCCAGAATGCATGGTGACACTACAGGGAAATCTCAGGGCTACAGTGCCTTCAGAAAGTATTCATACCCCTTGACTTATTCCACATTTTGTTGTGTTACAGCCTGAATTCAAAAATGTTCTCACCCATCTACACACAATACCCCATAATGACAATGTGAAAACCAGTTTTTTTACATTTTTGCAAATGTATTGAAAATGAAATACAGAAATATCGCATTTACATAAGTATTCACACCTTTGTAGAAGCACCTTTGGTGGCAATTATAGCTTTGAGTCATATTGGGTATGTCTGTATCAGCTTTGCACATCTGGACTTGGGGATTTTCTCCCATTCTTCCTTGCAGATTTTCTCAAGCGCTGTTAAGTTAGATGGGGAGTGGCGGGGAACAGCAATCTTCAAGTCTTTACACAGATTTTCAAGGGGATTCAAGTCTGGGTTTTAGCTGGGCCACTCAAGGACTTTCACATTCTTGTTCTGAAGTTATTCCAGCGTTGCTCTGGCTGTATGCTTGGGGTCATTGTCCTGTTGGAACGTAAATATTTGCCCCAGTCTAAAGTCATTTGCACTCTGAAGCAGGTTCTCATCAAGGATTTGGCTGTATTTGCCTCCATTCATTGTTCCCTCTATCCTTACCAGTCTTCCAGTCCCTGCCACCACCATGCTTCAAGGTAGGGATGGTGTTAGAGTGTGAGTGGCGCAGCGGTCTAAGGCACTCACACTACAGACCCGGGTTCGATCCCGGGCTGTATCAAAACTGGCCGTGATCGGGAGTCTCATAGGGCGGCGCACAATTGGCCCAGCGTCGTCCAGGTTAGGGGAGGGTTTGGCCGGTGTAGGCCGTCATAGTAAATAAGATTTTGTTCTTAACTGACTTACCTAGTTAAATAAGGGTTAAAAAAAATAGACGAGTGATAAGCTGTGCGTGGTTTTCTCCAGACATAGCACTTTGCATTCAGGCCAAAGAGTAAAATGTTTGTCTCATCAGACCACAGAATCTTTTGCCTTATGATCTCAGAGTTTTTCACATCCCTTTTTGCAAACTCCAGGTGTGCTGTCATTTTTCTCAGGAGTGGCTTCTATCTGGCCACTGTCCCATAAAGCCCAGATTGGTGAAGTGATGTAGAGACTGATGTCCTTCTGGCAGGTTCTCCCATCTCAGCCAAGAAACTCTGTAGTTCTGTCAGAGTGGTCATTGGGTTCTTGGTCACCTCCCTGACCAAGGTCCTTCTTGCATGGTTGCTCAGTTTGGTTGGACCGCCAGCTCTAGGCGGAGTCTGGGTAGTTCCATATTTGGTCAATTTCCCAATGATGGAGACCACTGTGCTCTTAGAAACTTTAAACACTCTAGAAATTGCTTTATACCCTTCCCCAGATACACTGAGAGTACAAAACCAGGTGAATCCAGGTGAAAGATATGATCCCTTATTGATGTCACTTGTTAAATCCACTTCAATCAGTGTAGATGAAGGGGAGGAGACAGGTTAAACAATTTTTTTCAAGCCTTGAGACAATCTTTGTAAATCATGTCCAAACAATTAAATTACTTTCTGAAGGAACTGTAAATGGAGTGAGAAACCTCAGTAACAAGCCCAGATTTTTCCTCTGATTTAGCTGTATATTAAAGCAGAGAGATTTTCCCATCCCAATTATACAATTGAATCTGCTTAGTTATGAGACTATATTTAATGTGCTAAATATTATATGACCCAAAGCCAAAACAAGTGTGTTTTGCCTTGCCAACTGTTACTGATTGTGTCTTGAATATCAACAAAAGACTAAATCAATTTCTCTTTGTGATCATAATCTGTTTGACCAGTAAATACTACACCCGCTGAAGAGGCAGGATTCCCTATCTGCATGCATATTTCTATTTAATCTAAAGCTGGATTAGTGCTTATTAAATATTGCCTCAAACAACTACTCCCAGTCAGCATTATGCAACACCCTGCACTCCTCCCTCAGAGAAACACTGCCAGGCAGCCAGGAGAGAGACAGGGCAAGGAGGGCTGGACATAGGCCATAATCATCTTTTACCTTAGAGCTTCTAGAACACTTGTTCTAGGATTCCTTACATGGAATTTACAGTGAACAGAAGAATAGGGGTGAAAATGGAGCAGAGATACAGGTATTTAATAAATCTAGAACGTCAGTGGGAGTCATAAATATTAAGAATAGTGCATTTGTAACACTGGATGGGATTGAACAAGTCATTCCATTACAAGACTCACTCCATCCTTTCCCACTTTGTTTCCAGCTTACCATTATTTACTGTTTACTGCATTTTGTCAAGGAGCAGCATTTCCATACATACCAACATAGATGGATGGTGGAGGGGGGAGGGGTGGGGGGAGGCGCAGACCGCCTGACCCGCTCTAACTCAGGCACTACGCTAGCCCCAAGAGAGGCTGCTGGTGCCATCACTGGGAGCTCACACGACACCCTACCCTTCTCCTCATCCTAATCCACATTCCTCACCCTCCAACCCACAGGCTTTACTCATGAGGGACAGATAATAAGGCCATCGCATGAGGCAAGAGGAGGTAATTCTAATCATCATCTATTCATGTGGATTCATATATGATTCCTGAAAGACATTGGGTACTCCTGTTTCCATACATGTAGCTACAGACGAATAGCTTCATTGAGTTTATATTTCCAACACAGTTTACTATTCACTATTCCCAAGCTGTACAAAGACAAAGCCCCAATGAACCAAAGATGACCTCTAGAATGAGCCTCCATTATTCAAGTCATGCAGCATATTCTGCTGGTAACTGTCATTAAAATATAATGTCAAATAAACAGTCATTGCCAGCCATCTGTTGGGCCCAAACAACTGTAACAAGTTCATTATCATACACAATAGCTGACCTCAAATAACCCCAAGCTGCTTTCAACATGTCATACCTCTTTGGTTGAATGATGTAGTCAGGTCTGAGCCAACCCTCTCCTCTATTCCATTTAAAACCATGGAATAAAATACAAAGACAAAAATCATGCACACATACACAATACAATCAGGACAATGGCTTGCTGCTTTTCTTCAACTAAGTACGTCTTAGGAGGTCAGATTGCTTATCTAAACTAAAGCTGATTTAGATGTTGTTCAAAAGCATTGCAAATGAGGTTTCCTGGTCATTGTGAGTCAGGTCTGTCGAAGCCAATGGCTGTATGGGTCTGAACACACACACAAAGCAGTGAGTAAGGAGGGCCATTGTCCCTTTCCACCTGCAGAGCTATCAGTAAAGCAAGGCATACTTAAATAATATCAACACTCAAATCAGAACAATATCCATTCTTATACAATACCAAATACAATATAAAAAATACAGCTCAGTAAATGTGGCAGTGAGTCATTGAACCTATGCTTCCAATCCTTCAAAACATGTTCTCTTCTTTTACATTTCTTGAGTAACCACATACACGGAGGTATGTAAACAAAGTGGCTACATCATCCAAATGTTTTTTTAAGGAAACTGCAGACCATTGAGATTTGGATTAAGATAATCCATTTAGATGATCATGGCTCGGTTTTAAAACTCCAATGGTGAGATCAAACAAAAATGGGTCACGTAGTACTGTACAACCAGAGGGTTCCCTTGGAAATGCCATGTGTATAATTGTAATGCATAATTGTATAACGTCCATGCATGCGTGTTCCACCTCTTTCATTGGTGGAATAACCTTTCAGGCTTGATTTAATAAGGTCGCTCCAAACTAGGTAATTCCATGTAAATCCCAGATATTACTGCTGAAATTCAATTTGATTGAAGACCAGGCTCATCTTCCAATCCCAGCCTCTGATAAGCACAGGCAATTTAGGCCCACAATCAGATTGTCTAATGCCCTGACACGTCATTGTAGCAGATCATTTCCATATTCTGCCACTTATAAGCATAATTACAGCCAGAGCCGGAGAACAGAGAGGAGCCCACCCTCCCAAACGCATCCTGTGATCAATCGCCACGAAGATAACGTTTCGTTTTCAGTTGTCTCCTGCACCAGCACCCATCCGTAAACTAACCACCTTGCATGGCAACCAGTCTCCAGGGCAATCTTACAATGAGCTGGGGATTCCGTTGCCCATAAAACTGTCAAGTGTTAACACATCACAATGATGCCAGGAGAAAGGCCAGTGTAATATATAGCTTTTAATTGTTATAATCTATCTATCACATCAGGGGGGAATAAATAACCTTTAGAAATTCTAACCCACCATTTAGGTTTGATAAATCTATAATATGGTGTTATGATTTGTTTTAAACCAGTGATCATCATTCTTATCTATTCATACTCAACAGTGATTATATACTGGACCAGCACAGTAAATTCAAGCTCGTAAATCTCCAAAAGCACCCTAATCTGAATGGAGTCAATACTGGCTTCAAAATAAAGGCTTTTATTTGGAAGCGAATTATCATACTGCTGCTGGTAGCAGACAAATGGAGGTGGTGGTGCAAGATCAGAGGAGCACAATCAGGCTACGCATGATTTAACAAACCCAAACGCTAAGTCTGCATAAACCATCACAGATCACCTGCCATTCAAGCATCTATTAGAAATCCTAAATGATATCCCACAATGGTGATGGTGGGCTGTTTTTGTATGAAATGGTCTCTGGCACATCTGCTTGGTTAACCCCCCTTCCTTAGACACCCCCTCCCCTGCTACTGGAAGTTGCCGGTGGCTTTTCTGATAGCTAGAAGACAGTCTTTTGTGATGGAAAACTGTACTGATGGCGTGACTTCCACCCTGGGGGAGGGTCAACTTCTGAAGACGGTCACCACAGGAGGAGGAGAGAGAGGGAGAAAGAGAGGGAGAGAGAGGGTGAAGTAAGGAGGGAGGGAGAGGGAGAGGAAAAACTCTCCTTGGCCTAGCAGGGCTGTGGGGGCTGCCACTTCCAGATGTGTGACATGTCTTGTCCACACAGGGCTAAAGGGATTTTTTTAAATAAAATGGATCTCTGAGACCTGTGGGCATGTGAGGGGCGACGCGTTGAGAAGCACCTACTTACCCATTATGCTGGAGTTCATAAAAGGTGTCGGGGACAATCCTTCATGGGACACTAATCGACTGTCACTCATGTGATCACCATAATGAGGGCTGTCTGCCAAACCCTGGGGGGAGAGATCAGAGTATTAAACACATTATTAGGCTGCTTGGTTAATTGAGTGCTATGACAGTACTCTAATTACTGAGGAAGGAGAGCACAATTGGTCAACTGTCCCCTGAAACTGTAAATGTTTCTCCTTTCCGTCATTAAAAAGCACTTTTTAATCTCTGACTGATTGTAAAAGCAATTAAACAGTGGCCTGATGAGCCTCTCAACGCATATGCCACATGTTTCAGGATTAGGAAATACAAGGTTAATGATGCACATACAATTCTGTGGATCTGAAGAGGCAATGGGCTTTATGAGAGAAGACATGTTGACATGTTAATTGTACACACATTACATGGATCAGAACATGCATGATGCACAAACATGCACATTCACATATGGATGAAAACGATTACGAAAAACCCTTAGTCCAAATGGATACATAACAGCATCAGTCACTTGTGTCAGTTCTAAGGTGTAGTTGCAGGGATTCATCTTCCAATGCCCTACAAGAGGCTGCCATGAACCAGTCCAAGAGATCCTAGCAAACCTCTCATAAAATGCAATACCCATTTCCAAGATCAGTTTTAAAATGTTTCCCCATAACCCTTCTAGGTGGTGTATTTGTTTAGCCAAAGACAGCAAGTCTCAAAATGTTGCCAAGCAACATTTACACTAACCGCAACATGCAGCTTTGTTTTTTTAAAGGATATTTTTTGTCTATGAATGAAAACAAATCTAACTCACGATAATTAAAAACCTCTATATACTGTGACAATATTGATTTTAATTTAAAACATTTAATAACAGGGTATTATAGCCTATGACGGGGAAAACTGCCGCCCTCCATCCTACCAAGGTACCTGCAGCTTAAAAAATTGCTTTTTTCTCCTGCGGCTGAACAGTGCCCTTTCATGACAGTTATCAGCTTCAGGAGCTTAGGTCTAAATATCGGTCACAGTATGGTCTTTGAAAACTCAGGGTCCCCTGCAATAAAAGATACTCTGTAGCAGTGCTAATCCAAGGCCCTGTGAAAATCCTCCTGCGCTCCAGTCAAATGCGTCCTCCCAAACTACATTAACTCCCACCGGAGGGACCGAGCAGCACTGGGCGAGAATTTCTATAGAGCTTTTTTCCCCCAACTCGTACCCTCTGCATTCAACATACAGTAAAAAAGTAAATCTTATTATCCATCTTTTTTTGTGAGCAGACGGTGATGGAGTAATTTCAAAGGCAGTGGAGTGTTGTGCTGTGTCGAGGGAATCCACAGAGATTCCCCATTGTGTTTCTGCCAGGCCGCGCTCCCCGTTAATCACGCCATGAACGGACCCACTAATAACACCACCCCTGTGAGAGGCTCCGAACACAAACACACACACACACACAAACACACACACACACACACACACACACAGTCAGGCAACAACAACCCATACAAACCTCTCCTGCACTACAAATCAAATCCCCCAGGTGTGTTTCAACTGACATTTAACCAAATAAAACAAAGAGTAGTTAGTAATGAATGACTTAATCTGGACATCTCAGACCTCTATTTCCTCCTGCTCTTTTCATCCCTCGTGGAGACAGCTGCCATAGAGCTGGAAAAGGCCAGCGAGGAGGGGCAGGTAGGGAGGACCAGAGAGAAGAAAGGCAGAGGTGATAATGGTCAGGGTGAGATCACACTACCCAGCTCACCCTGTGTCTTCTCCTCTGGGACCATTGGATCATCAATCACAGAACCCTCATCATTTACAAACACTGCTCTCCTACGTCGGCTCAGACACTAACACATGCTGTCACTGCAACCAAAGGGGCCAGTTACCGCCGGCTACATAACTGTCAAATCACTACTTAAGCATGCAGGCCACAGCTCCTGCCTTGCCCCTATCCCTCGCCACGGCGTTTAAAAGTAATCTCCTAGATGGAGTGTGGCATCCCAGGTGAATGTGTGGCTGTGCTATGGCGGCTTGGGGAGGGATGATACGGGCATGATGGACGTGTGCGGGGTGAGTGTCGCGGCGGGGCTGGGGCGTGCGGGCTGCGGGGGCGTCCTGCGGTGGCGGTGGGCACAGCCCCGGCTGTCAGACGGCCGGCCTGCAGCCACAGCTGCCCATGATACGTTGGCTGGCTGGAAGCCAAGGTCAGCACGGAGGGCTGGAGTCTGTTCCCAGTCCACTAATCATACACTGCTAGCTCGAAGAGCCCAAGCAGGACCCGCTCAGACAGACACACTACACTGAACTCTTTGAATAACAGAAACACGCTTTTCCGAAAAGCGTTTCTTCTGGGAAACCTTACTTAGTATGAGTTGCTGAACACAATTTATGAAACATTACAATGAGAATTATGGAAATATGATTTTTGAGACAAAAGCTGAACTGTAGATAAGTGCTTGTCTATTGTTTAATGGATTTAAAGGGCTCTGTTCCTAGACGCCTCCCTGTCTTCCGGCTGGGCCTCAGCTCCATGCTAGAAACACACTGCTTGACCTAATACTCCCTTTATTTCCAAATCAAATCTCAGATGATTTGGATTTGGAAATCTCAGATTAGGGAATAAGCACCATTGTGCTATAAATACCACTGGATAACAACCAAGTAGTAGTCAATACCTAGAGTACATATCTGTACCTGTGTGCTGCTGCAGGCTATTTATCTGTACACTCAGCACATTGCTAGTGAACATTGTAACTGCATTTTAGGTACACTGCTTCAACGTGACTATGGTGCATGAGTGTGGGGCACCAGAGACACAAAGACATAGCACACCGTGGTTAGTATCGACAGACAGTGTGATGAATGGACTGACGTAGCGGTGCAGGCAGAGATCAAATGTGCCTGGGGATTAAAGAGATTGGCTCCATTCTCTGTGGTCAAAGTCATCCGGATGAACCTTTGACAGGCTGAACACCAGGCAGTGTATAGTAGGTATGTTGCCTTTCACCATCAATTTGGTGTCCATACTCACTCTCAATTATGTCTACAAAATATCCCAAATAGCATGCGCCGCCAATAACAAAATTAATGGTTTAGTATAAGGTGTAAGTTAATAGGACCCTGCAATTTGCTGTGCAAAGAAACTAGAAGAAATACGATCCCCTATTATCAGAGTGGTTATTTCCGAGCAAGTATCTTCTCTGGCCTACATGAGTAATCAGGTTGATAAAACACCTGTGAAACCTGGACAAACAACCCCATCTCTCTGGCTCTCTGGTATGTGTTTGTGCATCCGCGCGTATCTGTGTGCATGTATGTGTGAATGTATGTGGAAGTGTGTGTGTGTGTGTGTGTGTGCATGTGTGGGTTTTTGCATGTTTGTGTGCATATATGCAGTATGGAGGCACAAACAGCTGTCTGCTTACTGATGCCCGTCCCTTGCAATGTCAGAAACGCTGATTTATATGCACCTAAAGCAAAGATATCTCAAGCGTCTCCATCTTATAATTCAAATCAGGCAGCCGATGGAACCATAGCCTGTAGAGGTTCATTCGGGAAGGGCATTGGAAAATAAACAAGGTAATGCGGGCCGAGCAGATCTGACATTTAACTGATTTCTGATGGAAAGTGACAGGAGATTGACGTTAAATGAAATTCATACAGGGCACCCAGAACCACCATGGTGTAGGAGACAAACAACAAATACAGAGACACAGAGATATATTCACACTTTGAACAGAAATTCTATACGAACCAGTAGTGGTATGATTTCATGTGATGTATCATTCTATTTTGAATCTCTTTGCATGATGCATGATGAATTCAATGCAACTGATCATGTATCTGAAATACAATTTGAATTACTGCCAAAATATTTCATAATAGTCTGGAAATCCTAATGGAAAGAATGAATTAATCACTCGTTGCTGGTACTGAAATAATTTCTAAGGAATATTCATGACCTAATATAAACATTAGTCACAGTTATAATTTCAATCAACCAAAACGAACAATATTTCCATTGATCTCCACTACTATAAATATAGTTTGCACCTTAAATCCTAATATTGGCACAGATCTACAAACGGTGGTGTAATTTTCCCTAATTCAGAAATTCCACAATGTAGCCATAATATTCCAAAGCACACAACATTAATCAGCTTCCCCTGACAAATGCTTAATATTTCAGTTTAGCTCAAATAATCCAATGCAAATGACAAAATATTTAAACCCATCACTTAAGAGGATATTGGTGCCATGCAATTAGGACATACTGGAAAAGAAAATGATGCCAATTACAGGTCACACAACATGACTGGTGCTCTCTCCCTCCCTGCCTCCCTGCCTCTCCAGTGAGCTGTGAATGCAACACGCTGATGTAATGAGTTTTAAATGATGTGTTGTGGTGCAGAAAGGCCAGGCAGAGGGAGAGAGAGGGGTGAGGTGAGGGAATGCACGGGGAGTGAGTGGGCCGGTGTTCTTACCCTGGAGGACTCATAGGAGGGACTGGATGACTGGCCACCTGGGGCCCAGGAGGACGCTGCCTGGCTTGGCCTCTCATCCATACCTGTCAGAAGAGGAGATGCACAACTCCATCAGCACCGTGTCCTCAGACTCCTCACCAGCACACACACACACACACACATTAACAGACTGTCTCTAATCTCACACTCACACACAAGAACACACACATAGACATTTAACAGTTAGACAGAGCTGGAATTACAGGTTACACATATAAACAAACACAGAAAAAGAGGGAGCATACAGCACAGGAAAGGAACCAGTGTACCCCGAGAGGAACTGAATTAGACATACACACTATTCAAAATGTGATATAACCCTGGTCATAACAAAAGCATTTCACAAAGTTGCATTGCTTTCCAAAAGTGATTTCTTTACAATCTCTCTTGAATCAAAGGCGAAGGCTGCAGTTAATCAAACAGGGCAGAGATACAGTGCCTTGAAAAGGTATTCATCCCTTGGCGTTTTTCCTATTTTGTTACATTACAACCTGTAATTTAAATTGATTCTTATTTGGATTTCATGTAATGGACATACACAAAATAGTCTAAATTGGTGAAGTGAAATGAAAAAAATAACTTGTTTCAAACAATTCTACAAAATAAATAACGGAAAAGTAGTGCGTGCATATGTATTCACCCCCTTTGCTAAATAAGATCTGGTGCAACCAATTACCTTCAGAAGTCACATAAATAGTAAATAATGTCCACCTGAGTGCAATATAAGTGTCACATGATCTGTCACATGATCTCAGTATACACTACCGTTCAAACATTTGGGGTCACTTAGAAATGTCCCTGTTTTTGAAAGAAAAGCAATTTTTTTGTCCATTAAAATAACATCAAATTGATCAGAAATACAGTGTAGACATTGTTAATGTTGTAAATGGCTATTGTAGCTGGAAACGGCTGATTTTTTATGGAATATCTACATAGGCGTACAGAGGCCCATTATCAGCAACCATCAGTCCTGTGTTCCAATGGCACATTATGCTTGCTAATCCAAGTTTATCATTTCAAAAGGCTAATTGATCATTAGAAAACCCTTTTGCAATTATGTTAGCACAGCTGAAAACTGTTGTGCTGATTAAAGAAGCAATAAAACTGGCCTTCTTGAGACTAGTTGAGTATCTGGAGCATCAGCAATTGTGGGTTCGATTACAGGTTCAGAATGGCTAGAAACAAATAACTTTCTTCTGAAACTCGTCAGCCTATTCTTGTTCTGAGAAATGTAGGCTATTCCATGCGAGAAATTGCCAAGAAACTGAAGATCTCGTACAACGCTGTGTACTACTCCCTTCACAGAACAGCACAAACTGGCTCTAACCAGAATAGAAAGAGGAGTGGGAGGCCCCGGTGCACAACTGAGCAAGAGGACAAATACATTAGAGTGTCTAGTTTGAGAAACAGACGCCTCACCGGTCCTCAACTGGCAGCTTCATTAAATAGTACCCGCAAAACACCAGTCTCAACGTCAACAGTGAAGAGGCGACTCCAGGATGCTGACCTTCTAGGCAGAGTTGCAAAGAAAAAGCCATATCTCAGACTGCCCATCTTAATCTTTTCTTTTTATTGGCCAGTCTGAGATATGGCTTTTTGTTTGCAACTCTGCCTAGAAGGTTAGAGCCAGTTTGCGCTGTTCTGTGAAGGGAGTAGTACACAGCTTTGCACCTGTTCTGAAAGGCCCCTGAGTCTGCAACACCACTAAGCAAGGGGCACCACCAAGCAAGCGGCGCCATGAAGACCAAGGAGCTCTCCAAACAGGTCAGGGACAAAGTTGTGGAGAAGTACAGATCAAAGTTGGGTTATAAAAAACTATCAGAAACTTTGAACATCCCACGGAGCACCACTAAATCCATTATTAAAAAATTGAAAGAATATGGCACCGCAACAAACCTGCCAAGAGAGGGCCGCCCACCAAAACTCACGGACCAGGCAAGGAGGGCATTAATCAGAGAGGCAACAAAGAGACCAAATATAACCCTTAAGTAGCTGCAAAGCTCCACAGCAGAGATTGGAGTATCTGTACATAGGACCACTTTAAGCCGTACACTCCACAGAGCTGGGCTTTACAGAAGAGTGGCCAGAAAAAACCCATTGCTTAAAGAAAAAAATAAGCAAACACGTTTGGTGTTCGCCAAAAGGCATGTGGGAGACTCCCCAAACATATGGAAGAAGGTACTCTGGTCAGATGAGACTAAAATTGAGCTTTTTGGCCATCAAGGAAAATGCTATGTCTGGTGCAAACCCAACACCTCTCATCACCCCGAGAACACCATCCCCACAGTGAAGCATGACGGTGGCAGCATCATGCTGTGGGGATGTTTTTCATCGGCAGGGACTGGGAAACTGTTCAGAATTAAAGGAATGATGGATGGCGCTAAATAAAGGGAAATTCTTGAGGGAAACCTGTTTCAGTCTTCCAGAGATTTGAGACTGGGACGGAGGTTCACCTTCCAGCAGGACAATGACCCTAAGCATACTGCTAATGGAACACTCGAGTGGTTTAAGGGGAAACATTTAAATGTCTTGGAATAGTCAAAGCCCAGACCTCAATCCAATTGATAATCTGTGGTATGACTTAAAGATTGCTGTACACCAGCGGAACCCATCCAATTTGAAGGAGCTGGAGCAGTTTTGCCTTGAAGAATGGCCAAAGATTCCAGTGGCTAGATGTGCCAAGCTTATAGAGACATACCCCAAGAGACTTGCAGCTGTAATTGCTGCAAAAGGTGGCTCTACAAAGTATTGACTTTGGGGGGGTGAATAGTTATGCACACTCAAGTTTTCCGTTTTTTTGTCTTATTTGTTTCACAAGAAAACATATTTTGCATCTTCAAAGTGGTAGGCATGTTGTGTAAATCAAATGATACAAACCCCCCCAAAATCCATTTTAATTCCAGGTTGTATGGCAACAAAATAGGAAAAATGCCAAAGGGGGTGAATACTCTCGTAAGCCACTGTATTTCACACGTCTAATGTCTCATAGCAACGGCATCTCAGTTCTCCAGGGGCCTGGTTTAACAAAAGACATAACACTGCATCTATAGTCATGTCTGTCCCTGGGCGAGCGAGCTGATGCCATTCTCTTGGCAGGAGGACAGACGACAGAGCAGAGTAGAAGAAAGTGACTAATCTGTTATACCTCTGCTGCTTTACGAGCGCCAGGCACATTTTCACCGCGTCATTTATTTTGGTTTACATAAATCACGGACATAAAATTGTGCACTCCTTAGCATGTGTGCATGCTCAAAATGTGCTTCAGAGCACTAGAGCTGGATGATTAGGCAGTGATGTATAGCCAAGCCCTATCAAAACAGCTGAGCACTGAAACTTCATGAAACTCTTTTTTTTTTTTTACTCCATGTTCCCAAAGACAGCAAAATAAAAATAGATAAACAAATAAATCCATAAAGTTGACACAATTGAATGAATTCCACATCTGCTATGTGATGAAGAAATATAATATCTGACCTACGAAATGACATTTATGGGGCCTGCTCAGTAAAGAGATATGATTCTGAGATTCTTCACGCTGTTTGAGCCAATATTGTTTTGTAGGTAACAGCATTCCACTCCCGGCCACATGTAAGCTACATAATTGCAGGAGGGGGAGTAACATCAATTTGCAAGTTATTGATTGTTCCCTTTGTCATTTCACCCTGCTTCAGAAAACTGCAATACCATTCATTTGATTCCACCCTCAAATAAAACAGATCAGATTTCAAGGAATTGTATATACAAAGAATCAAATCTAGCTATTGCAGGGAGTAAACAAACCTTTAAACCATAACACAGACTCTCAGAGGGCCTGTAATCCACTTTCATTTGTTTCAAATTTCAAAATGTTAGTGACAAAGAACCATAAGTCTTCGGTTGCCTGAACCGTGCCACTTGAC
The DNA here is from genome assembly GCF_964263955.1 of Coregonus lavaretus. Classification (NCBI taxonomy): domain Eukaryota; kingdom Metazoa; phylum Chordata; class Actinopteri; order Salmoniformes; family Salmonidae; genus Coregonus; species Coregonus lavaretus. The sequence continues at coordinate 14,848,184 of NC_140024.1, forward strand.
TGCATGGCTGGGCACACCCTAAACACCAGCTATCTGCATTTGCATGAGTAAAACAAACAGGCCCTTTAGCGAGGGGAGAAGTAGACTTTTCCACAGTGAAAAAGAGCTAGGCCTACATCACACAATCACAATGTGTGGGCTAGACTCTGACCCCGTGCCAAAGACAATGTCGAGGCCAGCCAGTGTGTGGCTGGCAACACTGCACAGAGTGCAGCAGTCAATTCAACTCAACTCAATTCATGGCACCTTCATTGGCATACTCTAGTAATACACAGTAATACACTTTTCAAATGTGAAATAACATGTTAACACTACACACAAAAATATAACATTCCAAAAGGGGGACATGCTGTACTGTACACTAGCTAAAGCCCTTGGCTCTGACTGCAGTGCCGCCCTGCTTGGCTCTTTAGGGCACTAGTTGTCACCAGCTCCAGTCTCTAGTCTCTGTCCTGACTGCCAGCTCCTGCCTGGGGCTCCAGGGTCCTCTCTCTACACATGACTACAGATAGAGCTATCCCAGTCAGAGACAACACAATATCACTATGTCTCACACTGACTGAGACAAACATAGAGTGGTAGAGATAATGCTAAAATAGTCATCTATGGAATAGTGACATGATACGTTTACAGGAGGTTAACAAACTATTAACAAATATAAATGTGTGAATGTGCTGGTTATATTATGAATGTAATGTGGTAAGCCGTTTCTTCTTCAGGTCTATACATCCTTTTTGTTCTCTAGCTAAACACTCAATCAAATCTGAAGAAGATAGATATGGCTGCTATTGATAGGTGAAATGTTAGGGAAAACATGTGTTTGGTATCTACAGCACAGGGAAGTCCACCTCTGAGGAGTAATTAGGTTTTTGTCTTGTATTTCTACTGTGGAATGCATTACTAATATCTCTGGTAGAAATATCTAAATGCACATCTGTGATGTCAATTCTAAGCTAACAGACAACAAGGTTTGAAATGAAGCGGCCCAGAGACTCGCAGCAGTTCCATTTGGCTTGGAAGGAAGGAACCTTCTCTCTGTGGTTTCTACTGTTGAGTCAGCTGCTCCATTTAACCATCCACCAAATCACTGACAACCAACGTCATGAGACACTGCTACAGTAGCTGAGGTCACTCACACACCAACAGTTAAACAGATAAAAGACAGGCATATTATTACTGGAGCCTAACAAATGTATTATAAGATCAATTCCACCTGTCTGTAATATCATCCAGGTCTCATCTGCTCTGAATAAAGTCCATATTCACCTACCATTCATCACTTTCATCACGTTTAATGTGTAACAGGTTTTATGGAACAGGGCGCCCATGTCCTGCTGCTGGGAACAGAGAGGCTTCAGAGGTTCAGAGGTATGGCACGCAGACCTGTCAGCCCCATCTGTGGCAGCTCTGCTCTGCTCTGGAATAAACTCCATCATATATCCACTCCACTCCGCACCCCAGCACACTGGTCACACACTTAACATAGAAACATACTGCACTGCATTGACAGCCACATTGTCAGCTGTGTCTGTGTGCGTGTGGCAAAGACCCTCTTCTAATTATTTCCGAATCCTAGTTCTCAATTATAGAATTGAACAGGAAATAGACAAAGACATTATGCAGATATGAATGCTTCAGTTTGACTAGAGGGGATTTTGCTCTCTGGCGCGCCCCCACTGCATAAACCTATGCCAAAGAATGTTCATTTACATGCAGTGTTTGTCGAGTAGAGGATTTAAATATGGATTTAACTTGGCACGGGCACTGCTCTGTGTGCAAATCTTTGTCTATCCTGTTTTCAAGTCTGGCAGTCATTAGACATCCTCCTTTAACTTTTCTTCTGTTTAGTATTTAGGAAGAAATCAAAGCATGTCTTTGTTCATTGATTAAAATAACACTTGAAGGGCACTCTGGTCATAGGAGACTAACTCCTAGGAGAGGTCTTAGGTTGGCATACAACACTTTTATGAAGCAAAAAAACAAAATAAAAAAGATCTGATCACAGTCAGTCACAGTCCTTCTTGTGTTGTGCATTTCAAAATGCAGCCTGACACACAACCTGGTACTCATTTGCCTGTAGTCTCTGTAGTCTCTGTAGTCTCTGTAGTCTCTGTAGTCTCTGTAGTCTTTGTAGTCTCTGTAGTCTCTGTAGTCTCTGTAGTCTCTGCGAGCCGATGCAGTCTAGGAACAAAGTCAGATCCAGAACCTTCTTTTCTTTTCAGAATAGTCTTATAAAAACATACTGTACCAGCTTTTAACATCAACAAAACAAGTTAAACTAAGAGCATTTCTAGGGTCTACAATCCTTTCGGTTTATAAAAATAAAGAAGTTGTCTGCTAATATCCTTTCAGAGGCTACCGTTTCTTCAGAGGAAAACAATCCCCCAAAAATGAGGACAGAGAATCTCTTGCTGATCTACATGTATGCCTAGACTTAGCTGATCTACATATGTGTGATCAATTACTCAATGTATACCAACACCTCTATCTGCACTATTTAAAGAAATCAGTGGCAAATATATTTATGGTTACACAGGAGCTCGGAAGAGAAGCTTAGGAGCGCAGTTAAAATCACACCTTTTTTCTCACAACATCCTAGGCACTGAATTATTTTCTAATTCTGCAACAAGTGAGATTGTCACAACAGTAAAAATGTCAAACAACCATTGAACGCTAGTAGCTAACATTCCTACATTTCATCTGCTACCTTCCTACATAAATGCTACATAACTGTATGGAAACCCAACATCTTGAAGAAAGAATTGTATACATCAAAGAAATTCCAACCTTGTTTATTTACAGTTTTATGGATAGAAACTAAATACAGACAAACAACTCATTGTAACTCTTCTTGAGCTAATAAGAACATGTAATCCAATACGCCACACTAAACATTGGAACTGTGTGAAAGTGAAAAATAAAATCTACAGCATCATTTAAATGAGGTAGCCTGAACAGCAAATGTTTAGTATTATGAATAACCTCACATGCAACAACATATTCCACAGCCTCTGGGCAGTGATGTTATGTTCTGAGTACTCTGATCTAGTGAGCATCACTGCCAACTGACTGTCAGGAACAAACACGTAATATCCTCCACGTCTCAAATCAAACACATGTGAACACAACCTTGAATTGGAGGGCAAATATTTATCTTGCCAATGTCTGCTCTCCTCTGTAGTTTAATTGTTGAGCAGGTGTCCACATCCCCTCAGACATACAGTCAAAAGGGCACCGCACTGATTGTTCAAACGGACCCTGTTTTCTGGCAAACCCCACTGAAAAAAGAAATGCATTTGTTACTTCACACAACTGTGACCGACCACTGCTAAAAACAACAAGCACACCAGACGTGACATCACAAAGCGATGTCCAAGTCATTAGGCAGAACTGAAAACAGAGTTTTTCTTTGCCAAATTGCTAGGAAACCAAACATTCAGACCAAGTGGGCATTGCTTGTGGAATCACTGCGGGCTGCAATCGATTCGGACCTACAGGGAAGCAACCTAATAAATGATGGCAAACAGTTGTGGCTGCCGAGGCATTACCATGTTTTTACCAGTTGTGCTCTGCCTCATCAGAGGGGAAATACTCCTCCAGACATAGTCTAGGGGTGAAACATCAATACAGCAAATGTAAACAAGCTAGCCTCTCATATTTCACCTTACATGCCTGAATCTACAGTGTTGTGTTACAATAATAAACTAAACATTCATTACTTTTCTCAGAATCTTAAATAATAATCAATACGCTCAACTGCCATTTGTCTAAAAGCAATGAAGACGTCAGGTATAGTAATTGGTTTTTGATTAATTAAAATAAGTAAACAACACAGTGATTATTTCACATACGGTAGTAACCATCATAAAAATCGGACAAAAAAAAAAAGTATACAGTTTATTATGTTCACCCCCTCACAATTCATATTTCAAATACACTACTACTACTACTACTACTACTACTACTACTACTACTACTACTACTACTACTACTACTACTACTACTACTACTACTACTACTACTACTACTACTACTACTACCTTGGCTCTGAAGAGCTCACCAGCCTGTTAATTTAATTAAGTCCAATTTGTGCAATGTACAATGTGACTTCCCCATACACATGTAGCAATGAGAGGTTTGTCAGAGCTAGTGCAGTAGTGTCTTCATTAGACAGACTCTCTCTCTGCACTGAGATCCAGTCATCCACAAAGCACTGTCACAGACAGAGGCCTTGACAAGCAAATGACAAGACGCTTCTCCTTCGGGATCCCCTCCAACTCCGAGCAAACAGTCGTAAGGCAGGCAGCAGGCAGATTAATAAGACATGCTGTAGCGATGGATAGATATACATTTTAATTTGTTACGGTATCTTTAACGAAACGCATCAAACAAGAGAGCCTGCAACCAAGCAACCAAGCCAGCCACGGTGCACAGCTTGAGCTGATTTGACTGTATGCAAAGAAGGGAGCTATTTTCGGTTGTTCACTTCCAATCTAACAGCTACTCTCGTGTCACATGGAGACCGGCTCAGCTCCCTGCGAGGGACAACCCCTCATTGGGGCTGTGTGTGTGTGTATGTGTATATGTATGTGTGTGTGTTGAAGTACCCTAAACTGTTCACAACTCACATGGAAGTAGACAAAAAAATACACAATTTTGACTGTGTGCAGAGTGAAGAAAATGTTTCATTAACAAGCATTTGAATGGGATATCAACTAGGGTTGAGCGGTATCCACATTTTCATAACGTCATACCATTTCTGTACCATACTGGGGTATACAGTATTATCGAATGTGCACACAAGGGGCGCTAATCCACCCCCCCCCCACCCCCCGGCACAAAACAATTTAGGCAACAGCGATCTTGATCCAGGAGGGGATTGAATGTCTCTGCTGTAACCAAGAAGCTTGATCTTAACTAGCAAGTTAGCAAACCAAATGCATAAGTGGAGCCCTGAGCTGGATATAAATTATTTGACACATCTTAGATTTCTTATAGATATATTTAACTTATAATTAGTTATAAGCAGTGGGGTAGCATGCACTTTGGCAGCCCCCGCGACTCCCCCCCCAAAGAAAACATGTATATATATTTTTTAAACGGTATTGAAATCATACAGTATTTCGAAATACCCCGGTATACGGTATATCAACCAAGCCTAATATCGACATTGACAAATGTAATCAAATTAGACCATAATTACTATCAGTTTCAGAATGTAATGTATACTTAGTGATTTGAATTTGTAGAAATATCCCTAGGTAGGTAGATGTATGGAGCCGGCCAAGCTGCGGTATTTGCCCAATGTCCCCCTGCTGAGCACACACAACGCACAACCGATGGCCTCTTCAAATTCATGTCATTAAAAGGCACGAAGAAGAAACCGCAATCTCCCTCAGTTCAACCTGCAGAGGGGTTCATGTTTGTTTTGCTATCTCTGTTTCTCTGGCACACTTCGGAGGGGCCTTGAAGGGTCCTGGCAGTGCGGTTCTGCTGCATTTGTCTGGGTATGCCCAGTTCAGACGCATTAATCCAAACTCTCATTCCCTGCAATTTCCACACTTCCTTCCTGTGCTGCTGCCTGCGCCCCTCGCCATATGTTCACAGTCGCTTACGGAGGAAAGGTGCTTCTTCCTCCAACCTTGAGCTCTGGAGGAACTGGAGCATACAGGCTAAAGAGATGAGGAATTTATCTCTGCTATAACATAAACTGCCAGAGTGCAGTAGTTATGCAGAATAAATTAGTTTCTTATTTAACATAAATCCATTTCCCTTAGGTTTTTAGTTAGTAACGTGTATCTAAAATGTTTACCAACACCAAATCCACTCATATTTCATTCAAATGGAAAAAGGCCTTGAACTCTTTGAGAAACAGTTTAACTAGGCACAGTGGCAGACTAAATGAGCTAAGTGCTCTAATACTGCTATGCAATAATATTTCAAGTGATGTTACATAAATAAAATAAAAAACATAATTGCAGACTCAATTTACCCTAGAACCTGTACTGTAAAAGCCCTCAAATTGCAATCCACTCAGCAGAAAGGTTAACTACAGAGAAATGCTCTTGTGTGGTCGTACAAGCAGACAAGTCATATCTCTTTATTCATTCACCATGCGTGGATCTTTTTAGGGTGAAACAAACACTGGAGCACAAAAGGATTAGCCTATCACACCAGCGGGTTCCTGCAATCAGCAGCGGGTTTATTACATCAGGAGGATTTAGTTTTATTGAGCTGCTCATTAGTAGGTTTAATCAGAGCCGTGTCTTATGACTGTTCTAACAGCACTATCAGATCCCTCATCAGAGGGCTGAGTGCTATCTCTCTCTCTCACACACACACACACACACACACACACTTCAATCTTTACTGAAATGAAAGCACATGAAAACACAATGAAGAATGTAGCTAGCGTTCCCCCATATGGCTTCTGATACAGAGGCCCTTCTCATTCCTGTGCTCCTGGCCATACATTTGCCAATATGGCAGAGGAAGGCCCATCGAGTCCCACTCCTCTGCCTCCAACTGCAGTGCTGAATATAACACAGGCCCTGGTAGGCAGGGGACTGCACCGGAGCCAAACGTTCCCTCATTCTCCCCTGGCCCTGACACCAATGGCAGGGCTGTCAGCACAGCAAGCTATTCTCATGCTACTCATAGGAGGGGGACAGCAGGCTTTCCTGACTCATTTGGGCTTGTGTGATCTTCTCTTCCTCATGACGTGTTTTCTAGTGATGGAGATGAACATGTGGGAGTGAGACAGCCCTTCTTTGGTATCAAAAGTGAATTAACATGATGGGACGATATTAATGATTTAATAAAGTGAGTGACAGCCAATCAGAGCTCATGACCAGTGCCCCTCTGCTGTCCCATCTGTTTCACAGTCAGAGAGGATCCTGGGACGGGGCCAAAAGGAGCCTGGAAAAATGTCAAGCTCTCTCAATTTATTAATGTTGATTAGCACAAGTAATCAAAAAGCTCTTTTAAGTATCCTGGACCTATCTGTCAAATAATGAGTAATTCATATTTCAGTCTTCTAGCTCAGTAATAATTATTAGACTTGCAGGTAGGGAACATATTCCCAGCTGAGAGACAAGGAGAAAAACGGTAGGAAAGCACACAGCGCAGTCTCATCAGTATTTCCTTCAAGTCCTGTTTTTTTTTATTCATCTGCAATAAAAAATAAAACGTTAATGTGTTGCCATTTATGATGTAAAGGATGTAACAAATGTAGCTGCTTCCTCTCCCTCATTCAATAATGTAACAAAGCCAGAACATTATTTCCCTTCATTACAATAATTACCATGGTAACAAACAAAATGAGGTAGCATGAATTCAAAGTTGAGAGCTTTACAAAAGATTTAGCTCGAGTCCATCGTCTTTAATTTATTACTCTAAATCCTTCAAAAGACAAATTAAAACCAGGAACAAATCAGTGGTACGCAGTAATCCTCAAGTATTTTAAAAGAGGAGAGATTGAACTTCAATTTGATTGGTATTTTGCACAGCACAGCAAAAAACAATTTCAGACCTCAGACCTAAAAATAACATGCCACATTGAGTGCAAATGCAGTTGCAACTAAATCTATACATAGGAGAGACTGGCCCAGCCACTGCTGGGGGATTAGGCCTACCCAACAATGACTTGGACTCATCAGCATTTTCTATATCTGAAATGGAAATCCTGATAAATGTATCAAGCCTCAGGTCACGGTCAGCCCCAAACACTCAGTTATCCTCACATACTAGCCACAACACCTGAGAAAATTGTGTGTCTGAGTGTGCGTGTGTGTGCCGTGTGTGTGTTTGCGAGAGAGAGTGAGTGAGCGAGAGCGAGAGAGAGAGAGAGAGAGAGAGAGAGAGAGAGAGAGAGAGAGAGAGCATTTATGAGTGTGGGAAAGCGTGATAGAAACAGAGATGCCCCATTGTGCAACAATCCACTCTGTGATCTTTAAAACCACTACAACAAAACATGACCCTATGATGGAAATCTATTTGATATGATTTTTGGCAAGGCAGTGGTGTACATAGCCTGATTCCTGCATTTAAATCCCTCTCAACACCTGCACAGAGTGACCAAACAGACAATTTCCTTATCATACCTTCCATCTTCAAACACAAATAGGACACAGCCAGTGAAGAAACACAAACAGCTAGGTTGGCAGAGAGTGAGCTGTAATAAAAACAGTGATAGTAGAGGGGTGACCACGTACTGCACGGAACCACTGCACTCTGGAGGGCACATAACATAACATCCCAGGTCGGCGCTCCCACGCAGGCAGACGGACACAAACAGTCAGGACCTCTACTGGCACTACGCATATCAATACAGGTGCAAGACTTGAGCTGCTACTGGAAAACAGAACACATCTGAATCTACAAATACAAAGCTGTGTTCATAATCACACAGCTTACAATATCACCTTTTCCATTCAATAACGGCTGTCTCTTTAAAAACAGCACATAGCACATGCTCCCTCCTAGCCTGCATCCCTCCCTCCTTCTGAGATCCTTCCTGAGTAGATATGGTTAAACTGGTAAAGGGCCAGTCCCCAACTCAGCATCCCGGCAGCTCCCCAGAGTACCCCCAGTAAAGCTAGGTCCAGGGCTCTCTGATTCCCACAGGGGCCTGGGAGATCAAACAGGGGGCCATTACTCATTCCTTCCCACTAACCCCTGCTCTGCTATTCCTGATCGAAGCCATGAACGCTCCCAGGCGCATCGCTGACACCACACGTCAGGCCCGGCTAGATGCGATGGCCACGGGCTCTCAGATCATTAGACGAGGACAACCCACCCCTCCTCCTCCCGCTGCCCCTAGAAACGACCTCAGAGGGTAGGGCCAGTAATTAGTGGTCCGGATGGAGTTAGCTAATGCTAATGCACTCTCTCTCTCTGTGTGACGTGTGAATGTGTGTGTGTCAAGGCCTGCTGCATGGTTGACCAATGCAACTCTGTATCTCTTAGGAGAGCTTTCCACCTTACCCCAACATGCTCCCTTATGTCCAGAGTACTCAGCATCAATGTACTATATTTGGGAGTTTAGATTTAAAACTAACAGACATCCTGTGCTTCAGCAGCAGGTGTTCCCAAAGCATACATACATACAGATACAACTCACTACCTCAGTCCAACACTTAACACTGTGTCCATTCAGACTACATCAGCCAGAGGTTAGGCACAGATAAGCAGGTATAAAAATATGTGTCTCTGCCTGGCTTCAAATCCAGCTGCCTCAAGTCACGATAAAGGTTGTTTGGTCCCCCACTAACTCAGTGCCTTCACAACTTAATACAACATCAAATACATTACAATAAACTGCTCATTTGAAAAATGAATGGAATCCACATCAAAGGAGCCAAGTCAGACATACAACGCCAACTTTCTTCAATCAAAATAATGACAGTCTAGGAGAAGCCTGATAGTAATCTACCTCATATTGGGTGACTGAAGACATTATTTAATGCTCTAACCTCTTGGCAGACCTGCAAAAGAAGATGCAAAAGCTGTGCCAAGTCACCTGCCTTCAAAGGACTTTCATCACTATGGCAACAGCACGGTTCTCCATAACCAAGTCAGGAGGTGACCTGTGATCCATAAATGAGAGATGTCCAAACTCTCCCTGAATCTTCCCTCCAGTGGCAGGCAGGAGGCCCAGTCTGCCAGGGGAGGGTACCCATCTGAAAGCATCACAAACGCAGTGTGGCCCAATGGTTCACAGAGCAGCCGGCAGGTTCTCTAAAAATAAACAGACGTCTCAGGAAGAAAATTATTCCTTCAGCAATACACTCAAAGGCTTAAAACATGAAATTAGGTTTATCAAACTAAAGCCTGCTATAAGACCTGATCAAATTTCTAAAAAAAAAAGAAATGACTTTTTTTTATTTATATATAGTCTAGAATTTTTTCATGAACTTTCGTAAAACAGGAGTTCTGAGACTACAAACTAACATGAGATGATCAAATGTGGATTTAAATAAACACACTCAAAACAATGAGAGCTTATGAGAAATGAAATCAGTCAAAAGGAGAAATGGAGTGAGAAGCATCTCAAGAGACAACAGCTTCCTGAGCAAAATAAAATAAAGGATTCAGCTCAGTCCTTTTTTAAGAACCTCAGTTGAAAGCTACTGTTGTGGTTACATATATTGAATCTGTTTGAACTAATCCATTTTAGAAGAAAAATGCATGCTTAAATTGAAGACCGACTTAGCAGTTGCTTTAAACAAAAAAAATACAACATTCCAAATCCTTTGAAAATGCTTTGAAGATCAGCTGCTTCAAGATGAGTTTTGTCACCTTTTATATCTTCGCACATTGTGCCATGTACAGTGGAGAGGTTTTGGGTGTGCTAAATTATCTTAAAATGCAAGCTGGGTACTTTGTCAAGTTCTAAGTCTTCTGACTGAACAAAACAATCCTTGCTTAATAATTATGAATGAGAAACAGTCATATTCTTCAACACTGTATTAATAATGAATCAGCAGATAATAATATTTTCTAATCCATGGGGATAGAAGCTGAAGAAAGCGCTTTAAACTGAGAGAAAGTTTTCTCAAGTGGAAGGAAACTGCAGTGTAAGTCTATCACAAGCATATCATTTAAATTATATTTACAAAAAGTATTGTAAATATAATTGAACAGTTCTGACATCCTTGTAATATCCTTGTACAACTTGCCTTCATCTATTCTATAAACAAGCCAACGATAACATGTGGAACATTCTTTGAATTGACTGCAGGCCAACCAGGAATAATTAGGCCCATTCTAAACAAGATGGGATAAATAAACATAATTACAGGCAGGCAAAATTGCAGGAGAAATGTATCATAAATTCTGGTCAGGTAGCCAACCAGCAATAAGAGCAGAAATATTTGCCTCAGTCTGTCCCTCTAGGAGCAATAACAACCCAAACATAATTATGGCTTACCAGATTCTTGGCTGACTTCTACAGCAAGTCTTATGTAGGTGGGACAGAGAGAGCAAACCATGATCTGAAACTATTCCTAATATAGCTCTCCAAATATAAAAGTGCCACAGTGAGCTCTGAAGCAAGCTAACTGAGCAGCTTGGACATAGATGTTAATGTGAGTATTGCATCATGCAGAACATTACATTTGATGTATAAGTGGTTTCTAGTTTACTACTTACTGTAGCTCAAGGAGTATAGCAAGCTTGGAAAGCTTGGAACAGACAGGTGTGTGACTCCGACACACATAAAAAGCCTCAAGGAGAGAGTCAGCCCAAAACAGATCCCATATTCTGTCTATTGGTGAAAATAGAACCAAAATACCATCCACATAAGCCTCTACGAAACATGACTCTATTCTTGTGACTTTTCTTAATGATTAAATAAATACCACCAGGCATTTCAGCCATGACGATGGGCTTTGGTGGGAAAAAACAGTCTATTAACAGTCTCCATTTCTTTTCTATTCTAAACAAAAAGCACCATGCTGATGCTGGTCTATTTTGGAAGCCACAGAGTGCATGCCCAACACATCAGGCTTAAATGTGGCTGGTCACATGATGTCCATGAATGTCATGCTATATTAAATTCTAAAGCACACCGCAGAGGTTACTGAGTTCAATTCTTCCACTTCTCACATTAGGAATTCAGAAAATGAGTTCCTTTGTAACACTTTTGAATTGAAGCAACATTCTATTTTATATTCCATTATGGGTTGGACCAAATGGAATGTATGATCACTGTAACAGAATTTAACTCAAAAATGAAGTAGGCCTATTCAGCAACGCTTTAAATAGCATTAGCTACATAGAGCGCTATTAAAGGATTGTTGGGAATATATTTGACATAACGTAAACAGACTCAAATTGATGTATATTGATAATGCTCTGTATAGTTGTTAATACTTATGAATGCACAGTGAATGCTTTACCCAAACTGATTTATGAAAGTGCAATGATATACTTAAAGCATCAATTCAGCACTGACTTGACCTGGATCCCATACTGTTTACCTCTGTGGAGACAGCATCCAGAAAGGGAAATGAGGATGTAAAGTACTCTGAAAAACATCCTAACACTTCCCAGCCTTTTCACAACAGCTCCCCTTTGGCCCCATTGTGTTGCTGTTCAGTCCATTGTCTTGCTGTTGTTTCCACAAAAAGTGTGTCCTTTAGAACTATCGACAAGGCAACGCTTTGTTGCTTTACGTAAAACAAGTATTGAGGAGACATAATGCTTGATTGTGCTATGGATTAATGTCCTGGAGCCTTTACAGCGAATAAATTATCCACATAAAAACAGGGAATTCAAGCAACACTTATCAAAACATCTACGCCAATGAAACATGATGCATCCTTCTAAACAGCCCACTTCTGCATGAGAAATGCTCCCGGCTAAAGGTACACTACATCAGATCCTCTAGTCATTGAGCCTGTGAGATAGATGTTTGAAGGCCACATGAATGGCCAGGCCTTTAGGGTCCTGGGGCTGAGGAACTCACTGCCTTTTTCAAACAGCTCAGCACTAGAAGACGGACACATGCATATGAAACACCACTTGATGAACAGGAAGTAACCCCATACCGTACTTACTACACAACTGATAGACATTGGATATCTTTGGTACAGCTTTTATATGGTGCACAAATCTAGGGAACATTGAATCACAAACGCAATCAATGCCCCACTGTCAATATGAGCAAAATTGATATTGTGTCATCATCAATAGAAAATGGATATGCGAACAAGCCACAGAGATCTTTTTGCACACAAAACACAAGGAAGGGTTATAAAGTAGTGCTAATTACAATTATATTACACTGTCAGAGCTGTTAGGTCGATAAGCATTATTTCACATATGTCAAATAAGCCTAAACCATTCCTTATTTCCACAACTTTACAGCAGTCAGTCTACGATAATTCCAGGTGGAGATGGCATGTTTCAGACACCAGATGTGCAGAGTGCACACACACACACAGACACACACACACACCGCTGAGGTGGGAAATGAATAGTAATACTATGTTGAATATGAAACCCTCCTCCTTTGGCTTTTCACAAAATGAATAACCCAAATATCCTAAATACAGTGGAAAACATCAGGAACACTCGTATGAACTGATTTCAAACAGCAGTGGTTAGACAGAACACAACAGGGGGAGAGACAGGACCAGGGCTATAACAGAACAGAACAGAGGACATATTAAAATAGGTTTCTGGGATTAAATCCTACCTGGTGCACTGAACTGGCTGCTTCCAAGGGTGGTTGGCCTGTTTTTCCCACTATTTACAGGTGGAGAAAACATCTACCAGAAGAAAAGAAATGGTCTGAAAAATGTGAAGCTGAGACAAATTCATATTTTGCCTTTGATAATCATGCATCTGTTACAAGCTGTTAAGACTTCCTGTGTTTCATAATCAATTTCTTCACTGGAGAGACATTGACTGATAGAGAATAATCTGGGCTAAACAACAAACAAATAAAATATTATAAAAAGATAGATAAGATAACTGTCCTACCGCGCTAAAATCCAGCAAGTCACTCAATTCCTTGTCTGTTCCGATAGCGCCAATCCGCTGTTGAGGATTCATCCTGCCAATCTTTAGACCTAGAGAAGAAACAGATTGTTTGCTTAGGTCCAACTTTGATTTTTTTTTTAAATAGTCCTAATTCCTTGATTAAAATGTTTGTTTTTTCTCCATTCAATAACGAACTTCAGTAAAGCGCAACCTCATTCTATAATCCTACTGGAGTTGACAAGGAATATTCCCAGAACACCTCGGTTCCGAAAATAAATCTGTACAGTGACCCTTGACATTGCTGTGCGAGTTATTTGATCAAAGGTAGGCTACTGCAACAACCGATGAAAGTAATTGTAAATGACCCCTTGTCATTCAAGGTTCCACGCTCCCTTTTAGAAAATGTTATTGTACATTATGACATCTGAACAGAATGAAAAGGAAAAGGTAGCCAATACGTGGTAAGGAAATTCCATCTAACGTTATTTGGAATGGTACAGGCACACTGAAAATTCTTGGCGCTGCGTGTGACACTAGTGACACACTGAGACCTGCAGCATCGTTTTTCAACTGTATATCTGACTCCCCAAACGCTACATTTGTATCAATCTTCCGCGACAGACTTAGTTACAAAATAACTAGCCTACTGTAGATTTTCAACTCACGGACTAATGATAGGCTATGCAATATGTTGCTTTGCAATAGTCAACGATGAGCCACGAATTCGATGTGTCACTATTTAGAAAGTGTATAAGCATGGAAAACAAAAAGGAAGATCCACCAATATGCTATAGGCTACAGATTTAGGCTGAGTAAAACGCCCTTTCAAGTAAAAGTAGTAAAGCAAATGCCAACCCTTTACTCCATACCAGCTCCAGTCTCTTGTATCCCAACTTCTTTCACCCAGTCCGAAACCTACTTCTTTCACCCAGTCCGAAACCTTTTTTGATTAAACTCACTACAATATTTTACCTTTTCCCCTTTAAAATTCCAACTAGGGCGATCGGGTGTGGCAGTATGGAGCCTCGTTTTCCTGTAACGCGTCTAAAATACTGTAAAATAGTGCTTTAGATTGTAATAGTTAGCAAAATATCCCCTATATGTCACTTGCGAGTTAACCTTAGGCAGACAGACATTTTTGCTTCCCAAAAACCCCAGCACCACAATGGCATTCGGTGTTGTATCCTTCCGCTGAAAACAGTGAAACGATATCCCCGGCCTAGCCTACTACAGACACCACGCGGAGTGGTAGGAGATGACAGTCGTTGATAGGACCCATCATATTACATTTAGCCTATCTTAATCAATCATTAGGCAAAATTATGTGAGACTAGTACAAAGAGATCGAAACCAGATTTTGTATGTTGTGTCAATCAGAGCATTGGTGTAATGAAAGGTATTGGTGGAGGAGTCTGGGGATATTTAATAATAATAATAATAATATGCCATTTAGCAGACGCTTTTATCCAAAGCGACTTACAGTCATTTGAGACCTCTGAATTCGCTACACTGGTGTCAGAAGTGGGATAATGAATAAATTAGTAGCCTTTGAATGCATATGGACCGAGACATGCATATATGCATATATATATATATATATATATATTAGAGAGAGAGAGAGAGAGAGAGAGAGAGAGAGAGAGAGAGGGGGTTCACTTTAAGGTGGTTGCAACTAATTGGAATTCTGGCCCAGAGTAGGCCTAGTTTCTTTAAAAATACTTTTGAGTGTCACAGTTATAACCTGTTTGTCCCTATGTAGGCTAGCCTTATGAATTAAGTCTGTCTAAAAGACAGCGAGCATTGTGTGCTGCAGTGTCATGTCTATCATGGTTTGAGCACACTCAAAAAGAAAGCAAACTGTTCAATCTATTTTTCTCGTGGCGAACCTATTTTTATGAACAGCACAATATGTCGGGACTACTTTTTCCTCCGCTCCGCTAAGGCAACAGGAAAAAAGGAAAGAAAGTGGTGTGAAAAAATTTATCGACATTATATATAATTATTCAAAAACAGCTTGATCGGATTTGGTAAAATGTTAATAGTGGTAATATCCTACCACTTCGGCTGCATGCTTCTTCAGCCATCGGTGTCGAATGGGCTCAGAAAACAATAGAGTTGGGCCAGGGCCAAAACTCTAATGCAGGGGTTCTCAAAGTGCGGTCCGAGATACTGCAGGGGGTCTGCGGCCAGATAAAACATTTATAAAAAATATATACATAATAGTTTTTTTTTTTTTTTTTTACATACGTTTTTTAACATGCCTATTACTAACAAAAACAGATTTAACTAATTTTGGCCAAGGGATCCATGGAATAGGTTTAGTGTGAAGTACAATAAAATGTAAAATTATTCAGCTACAATTTACGTACTTAACCCTGGGCAACATGGGCCTGGGAGGCTCACAGGGATATTGGTATCCACCAATTATAAATGTTTCAACTCAATACTTCTTGTATTTTTTATATAAATGGACTGTAATTTAAGCTTATAAAATGCAACGTTTTCTCTCTGCCTTATGGAACAATGTGTTAGAATTGCAGGATATTAGAAGATGCAACAACAAAAAATATCTCTGCCCCATGACAAAATGTGTAGAATTATAGGAAATTAGCTTGAAAACTGCAAAATATTCTCTCTGATGCCAAGAGGCAGGCCTTTAAAATACTACTTCCCAGGGCCCGAGACTTGGTTCATCCATCCATGCATGCACTGCAGAAGTCATAGTAAAACTCATTGTATGCTATTATTTTCTCATTCGAGTTATGTTCTAATTATGAATGGGTCCCTGATGAATTTGCTATCACAAAAGGGGTCCCCGGCCCCAAAAAGTTTGAGAACCCCACTTCTAATGAACAAAGGTTTGGTGTGGGATCGAAATGATTTCCAACAGTAAGAAAAGTCAAGAGAAGAGACATGACACTTATGGATAATAGAAAATATTGATGAATATTGAAAATATCAAATCTCTGTAGCCAGTGATCATCAGTAGCATATGCATACTGGATGTACAGTTGAAGTCGGAAGTTTACATACACCTTAGCCAAATACATTTAAACTCAGTTTTTCACAATTCCTTACATTTAATCCTAGTAAACATTCCCTGTCTTAGGTCAGTTAGGATCACCACTTTATTTTAAGAATGTGAAATGTCAGAATAATAGTAGTGAGAATGAATTATTTCAGCTTTTATTTCTTTCATCACATTCCCAGTGGGTCAGAAGTTTACATACACTCAATTAGTATTTGGTAGCATTGCCTTTAAATTGTTTAACTTGGGTCAAATGTTTCAGGTAGCCTTCCACAAGCTTCCCACAATAAGTTGGGTGAATTTTGGCCCATTCCTCCTGACAGAGCTGGTGTAACTGAGTCAAGTTTGTAGGCCTCCTTGCTCGCACACACTTTTTCAGTTCTGCCCACAAATTTTCTATAGGATTGAAGTCAGGGCTTTGTGATGGCCACTCCAATACCTTGACTTTGTTGTCCTTAAGCCATTTTGCCACAACTTTGGAAGTATGCTTGGGGTCATTGTCCATTTGGAAGACCCATTTGCGACCAAGCTTTAACTTCCTGACTGATATCTTGAGATCTTGCTTCAATATATCCACATAATCTTCCTTCCTCATGATGCCATCTATTTTCTGAAGTGCACCAGTCCCTCCTGCAGCAAAGCACCCCCACAGCATGATGCTGCCACCCCCGTGCTTCACGGTTGGGATGGTGTTCTTCGGCTTGCAAGGAACCCCCTTTTTCCTCCAAACATAACGATGGTCATTATGGCCAAACAGTTCTATTTTTGTTTCATCAGACCAGAGGACATTTCTCCAAAAAGTACGATCTTTGTCCCCATGTGCAGTTGCAAACCGTAGTCTGGCTTTTTTATGGCAGTTTTGGAGCAGTGGCTTCTTCCTTGCTGAGCGGCCCTTCAGGTTATGTCGATGTAGGACTCGTTTTACTGTGGATATAGATACTTTTGTACCTGTTTCATCCAGCATCTTCACAAGGTCCTTTGCTGTTGTTCTGGGATTGATTTGAACTTTTCGCACCAAAGTATGTTCATCACTAGGAGACAAAACGCGTCTCCTTCCTGAGCGGTATGACGGCTGTGTGGTCCCATGGTGTTTATACTTGCGTACTATTGTTTGTACAGATAAACGTGGTACGTTCAGGCGTTTGGAAATTGCTCCCAAGGATGAACCAGACTTGGCTGATTTCTTTTGATTTTCCCATGATGTCAAGCAAAGAGGCACTGAGTTTGAAGGAAGGCCTTGAAATACATCCACATGTACATCTCCAATTGACTCAAATGATGTCAATTAGCCTATCAGAAGCTTCTAAAGCCATGACATCATTTTCAGGAATTTTCCAAGCTGTTTAAAGGCACAGTCAACTTAGTGTATGTAAACTTCTGACCCACTGGAATTGTGATACAGTGAATTATAAGTGAAATAATCTGTCTGTAAACAATTGTTGGCAAAATAACTTGTGTCATGCACAAAGTAGATGTCCTAACCGACTTGCCAAAACTATAGTTTGTTAACAAGAAATTTGTGGAGTGGTTGAAAAACGAATTTTTTTTAATGTCTCCAACCTAAGTGTATGTAAACTTCTGACTTCAACTGTAGATACTTAGAGGAATTCAAATACTTTGGTATTATACAGTTGAACATATTTATGCAATTTAGTACATTTTGTGAATCATTCTACGCTTACATTTTTTCCTGGTAGAATAGTAGTATTTGCCTGGCTGCAGTCTGATAGGCCTACATCACCAGGTATATCTATATAGTTATATATCTTATCTATATAATCACAGTGAAATCATGTTGGGAAAATGCATTAAAAATTTTGCAGTTTGGTAAGACACTGCATCTAGGTTTAAAAATACCCCCAAACAAGGCAAACACTACTTGTTTGGATATGGCCCAACTTGAATAGGCTACTGTCCATTGTCCACTCAATGGGCCTCTACTGTAATCCACTTATGACTTTTCTGAAATCCAGACTGCCACCTGTTGGACAAACTAACCATAGTCGACTATGCTACTCATCTCCATTGTGTAAAATGTATAATTGAATGTAGCTCTCATTAATGACGTTTGTAGACCTATTTAATGGGCCTACGTGGCAACTGGCAATATGTGTGAATATTTTATAAAAAGAACAGGAAACCCAAAGTTTATAACAGGCTAAAATGGATAATGTCAGAGTGTTGTTGTTGCTAATCCATACCTTGTCATAGATCATATTCAGACCTTGAGATTTTTCACCTACCAGTGCGTCAATGCAAACTTGCATGGAGTGCATCAATTCTTGTTTTATGTCAATTAGATTATAAATATGGGACCCCATCATGCTTGCCTCAGAACCAGAGAAACCTGGGTTGGAGCCCAGGCTGGGTTAACCCCGGATGTGCTACACTAGTGGGCGGCAGGCCTAATGAAAACAATCATGCATCACATTACCAGATATTCTTTGGTATTATGCAGAAAGCATCCATAACCCATTAAATGAGTGCTCTGACATTCGATTGGACATTCGTTTTTACATATTTTGCAACTATTCATACAATATACCACTTTGAGACCCCGAACTGTTATGATATTTGAACATGCAGATTTAATGTAGCCTAACCCATTCAAACCACAGGTTATAGGCCCATTTATATGGAAACAGTCAGTCACAAAATGTGAAATAAGTCAAGGGGAATGAATACTTTCTGAAGTCACAGTGCCTTCAGAAAGTATTTATACCCCTTGACTTATTCCACATTTTGTTGTGTTACAGCCTGAATTCAAAATATTTTTTCTCTCACCCATCTACACACAATACCCCATAATGACAAAGTGAAAACATGTTTTTAGAAATTGTAGTAAATTAATTGAAAATGAAATACAGAAATATTTCATTTACATAAGTATTCACACACCTTTGCTATGCCACTCCAAATTGAGCTCAGCTGCATCCAATTTCCTTTGATCATCCTTGAGATGTCGCTACAACTTGATTGGAGTCCACCTGTGGCCAATTCAATTGTTTGGACATGATTTAGAAAGAAACACACCTGTCTATATAAGGTCCCACAGTTCATGTCAGAAGGAGATAGTTTGGATCATCAGATGATCCAGCAGAGGAGCAAGTGTGAGAACACAGGGGGAAGTGTTGAGATGGCAGAAGCAGAAGTGTTGTTTGAAGATGAAAGTGCGTTGAGTATGGTTAGTGAGAAAGATAAGTGGACAACAGTTTAGTCCAAGGATGGAACAAAAAGGGCTAAAATTGTTGTGGAAAATGAGTCTGATGAATCGTTGATTGTTGGAATAGGTTTTTTGGATTACGATGTTCATTTGGGAAACTCTTTTGAAGTCACGAGGATGGTGAAGAAGGTGTTGGGAAAAGTGGATGCAGTCAAAGTAACCAGGAGTGGTATGGTGTTGATATCAAAGTAACCAGGAGTGGTATGGTGTTGATATCAAAGTAACCAGGAGTGGTATGGTGTTGATATCGTGTGTATCTAAAGAGCAAAAGGAGTGTGCATTGTGGCTCATGAAATTATCGACGCATGAAGTGGACAGCTTTGATTTTTAGAGCAGGGCACCGGTAAAAGGTGTTATCTCTGGCGTTCCTTTGGACATTGATAGTCAATATCTTCGGCAAAAAAAATCCAGGAGTATTTCATGGATGTCGCTTGACCCATATGGAGGATGGGGAAAAAGGAGCAAAGTTTATCTGTATTATTGATGTTTGATGAAGAGTATCTACCACCCTATGTAATGCTGTGATATATAAGAGCGTTCGTGCAAAACCCGATGCAATGCAAGAAATGTAAAAAGTTTGGCCACGTGTCAAGTGTTTGCAGACGGAAGGAATACGTTTTTGAAGAGTCTGTGAATGTAAAATGTTGCAACTGTGGTGGGGATCATATTCCCGAATTCCCAGAGTGCCCTGTTACGGTGAAAGAGTTTGAGGTGTCAAGGATCAGGGCTGTACAGCAAATCTCGAATGTGGAGAAGGTGAAGAGAGTTGAAGGGGCAAGAGGCCACAGTTCTGAAGAAGATATGGCGGTGGATCCACCGCAACCAGTTGTAAATGTTATACGTCAATCAAGTGATCTGGATGCACTTATTGTGAAGAAGGTGGATTTTGTAGCATTTATAGCCACAGTAATTAATTGTACTGCACAAGTGTCCAAGAAGTCCAAGAAGCTGGACATCATATCTGCAGCTGAGAAGTTTTTGGGCCTCCAAGACTTCATGGGAGAAGCACTGCAAGGTCTACTGTCACCAGAAAATGTCCGACCCTCACAGGATCCTTCTGAGCCTGTGTAGGGACCTGATTAGAACAGAAAAGAAGACTGATTTAGTTTAATAACATTTTTGTTATTGATAGTTTGTATAGATTTTTATTTATTTATATGTATTTTATTTTTACCCCACGTTATTTCCTTTTTGGGATCTTTACTATCCACCTGTAAAATAGGTTGCGGAATGCACATATAACTGCTGCAAACACAATTATACAGAAGAAGAAGTGCAGGTCAGAAAGCATGTGAATGGTTTGTGTCTGGAGTGTATGGTCGATAAAACGGTGGAGCATGTGTTGTTATATTGTTGTAAGTATATTGAAGAGAGGGAAAGAAGATTGAAGCGTAGGGTTATTGAGGTTGGATGGGTTTGGAAGGGATTTGGGGGAGGGTCTATTAGAAGTTAGTAGGGATCTTTTTTAATTTTCTCAGAAGTACTGAGTTAGGTAGGAGGATTTAGAAATGTTGTAAACTGTGATTGACCACACACTCCAGCACAGTAGGTGGCGGCATGCACCTTTAACGTTTGTTTGCGGACCGCCGTTATATCATAGAAGACGAAGAAGAAGAAGTGCATGTCAGAGCAGAAACTATACCATGAAGTCTAAGGAACTGTCCGTAGATCTTCGAGATAGAATTGTGATGAGACATATATCTAGGGAAGGGTATAAAATAATTTCTAGAGTGTTGAATGTTTCCAAGAGCACAGTGGTCTCCATCATTGGGAAATTGAAAAAATATGGAACTACCCAGACTCTGCCTGGAGCTGGTTGTCCGACATAACTGAGCAAGAAGGACCTTGGTCAGGGAGGTGACCAAGAACCAAATGACCACAGACAGAACTACAGAGTTCCTTGGCTGAGATTGGAGAACCTTCCAGAAGGACAACAGTCTCTACAGCACTTCACCAATCTGGGCTTCATGTGAGAGTTGTCAGACGGAAGCCACTCCTGAGAAAAAGGCACATGACAGCATGCAAAAAGGCACATGAAAGACTGTATTGAACTATTTGGCCTGAATGCAAAGCACTATGTTTGGAGAAAACCAGGCACAGCTCATCACCCGTCTAACACCATCCCTACCGTGAAGCATGGTGGTGGTAGCATCATGCTATGTGGATGCTTTTCAGCGGCAGGGACTGGGAGACTGGTAAGGATAGAGGGAACAATGAAGCCAAATACAGGCAAATCCTTGATGAGAACCTGCTTCAGAGTGCAAACGACCTTAGACTTGGGGCAAATATTTACGTTCCAACAGAACAATGACCCCAAGCATACAGTCAAAGCAACGCTGGAATAGCTTCAGCACAATAATGTGAAAGTCCTTGAGTGGCCCAGCCAAAGCCCAGACTTGAATCCCATTGAAAATCTGTGGAAGACTTGAAGATTGCTGTTCACCACCACTCCCTATCTAACTTAACAGAGCTTGAGAAAATCTGCAAGGAAAAATGGGAGAAAATCCTAAAATCCAGATGTGCAAAGCTGATACAGACATACCCAACATAACTCAAAGCTGAAATCGCTGCCAAAGGTGCATCTACAAAGTATTGACTCAGGGGTATGAATACTTATGTAAATGAGATTTCTGTATTTCATTTTCAATTCATTTGCAAACATTTCTAAACTTGTTTTCACTTTGTCATATGGGGTATTTTGTATAGATTGGTGAGAAAAAAATATTTGGAATATAGGCTGTAACACAACAAAATGTGTTACAAGTCCAGGAGTATGAATACTTTCCGAAGGCACTGTGTATATAGAAATATAAACGCAACATGCAACAATTTCAAAGATTTTACTGAGTTACAGTTCATAGAACGAAATCAGTCAATTTAAATAAGTTCACTAGACCCTAATTTATGGATTTCACATGACTGGGCAGGGGCGCAGCCATGGGTGGGCCTGGGAGGGCATAAGCCCACCCACTGGGGAGCCAGGCCCAGCCAATCAAAATGAGTTTTTTCCCCACTAAAGGGCTTTATTACAGACAGAAATGCCTGTAATGCCAGGAGAACGCTACCTGCCCCAATGCATAGTGCCACCTGTAAAGTTTGTTGGAGGAGGAATAATGATCTGGGGCTGTTTTTCATGGTTCAGTCTAGGCCCCTTAATTCCAGTGAAGGGAAATCTTAACGCTACAGCATACAATGTGTTTCCAACTTTGTGGCAACAGTTTGGGGAAGGCCCTTTCCTGTTTCAGCATGACAATGCCCCCATGCACAAAGCGAGGTCCATACAGAAATGGTTTGTCGAGATCGGTGAGGAAGAACTTGATTGGCCTGCACAGAGCCCTGACCTCAACCCCATCGAACACCTTTGGGATTAATTGGAACGTCGATTGCGAGCCAGGCGTAATCGCCCAACATCAGTGCCCGACCTCACTAAGGCTCTTGTGGCTGAATGGAAGAGTGAAGGCTGTTATAGCAGCAAAGGGGGGACCAACTCCATATTAATGCCCATGATTTTGGAATGAGATGTTCGACGAGCATGTAGTGTGTGTCTGTATGTATATATATATTAGTGCCTTTGGAAAGTATTCAGACCCCTTGACTTTTTCCACATTTTGTTACGTTACAGCCTTTTTCTAAAATTGATTAAATAGTTTTTTTCCCCTCATCAATCTACACACAATACCCCATAATGACAAAGCAAAACGTGGTTTTTAGAAATGTTTGCAAATGTATTAATTTAAAACTGATATCACATTTACATAAGTATTCAGACCCTTTACTCAGTACTTTGTTGAAGCACCTTAGGCAGCGATTACAGCATTGAGTCTTCTTGGGTATAACGCTACAAGCTTGGCACACCTGTATTTGGGGAGTTTCTTCCATTCTTCTCTGTAGATCCTCTCAAGCTCTGTCAGGTTGGATGGGGAGCGTTGCTGCAAAGCTATTTTCAGGTCTCTCCAGAGATGTTAGATCGGGTTCAAGTCTGGGCTCTGGCTGGGCCACTCTAGGACATTCAGAGACTTGTTCCGAAGCCACTCCTACGTTGTCTTGGCTGTGTGCTTAGGGTTGTTGTCCTGTTGGAAGGTGAACCTTCGGCCCCGTCTGAGGTCCTGAGCACTTTGGAGCAGGTTTTCATCAAGGATCTCTCTGTTCTTTGATCCGTTTTTCTTTCCCTCGATCCTGGCTAGTCTGCCGCTGAAAAACATCCCCACAGCATGATGCTGCCATCACCATGCTTCACCATAGGGATGGTGCCAGGTTTCCTCCAGATGTTCCAATTGGCATTCAGGCCAAAGAGTTCAATCTTGGTTTCATCAGACCAGAGAATCTTGTTTCTCCTGGTCTGAGAGCAGTGGCGGCTCCTGAAAAAATTCTCAGGGGGGGCAATTTTTCTGATGATTTAGGTGACCTACACACATTTTAAAAAAGATATGTCCAACAACAACATGAAGACAGGGGCAGCATATAAGTCAATACCAGAAGCATTTATTGACTGATCTCAAAAGTGTTGGCTTACAAAAGCAAAATAAGTTATCACAGTAAAAATA
This sequence comes from Coregonus lavaretus, assembly GCF_964263955.1. Classification (NCBI taxonomy): domain Eukaryota; kingdom Metazoa; phylum Chordata; class Actinopteri; order Salmoniformes; family Salmonidae; genus Coregonus; species Coregonus lavaretus. Next base: position 14,872,467 of record NC_140024.1, read on the forward strand.
ATCAAGGGTGTTCTTTCACATTCCTCAACACTGCATAAACAATATGCATTTCCATAAAACACCTCATCTAATTGTGCCACAAAGTTGACAAGTCCAAGAAAAATACCAGGGTTGGTGGAGCCCTCAGTTTCATCTTTGCCTCGCAAAGCTAACTCAAACACTCCGCAAAACTTCACACACTGGATTAGCCGGCTGAGGATGTGGCGGTTCTTGCTAACCTCATCGTTGTGGCGGCGGACAGCTAGCCTGTATCCCTCATCCAGTTGAGTGGCAATGTTCACTCTCCCCAAAGCAGACAATCTCAAACAGCTATCCATGTGGGTCTTTGACAGCTCATGTTTCTTAATCTTTTCTGAAAGATGGTGCATGTCCGTTACACCAGTCGCTGTCCAAGCGGTGCTGTCTGCCGCCCCGCCTTCAGGGTGAAAGAGTAAGCAGGGGTAGCAGAAGACTGCATTAGCTACATCGCAGCCTGCTAGCCAGGTTTTTCGTTCGTACCAATTTTTGGAAAATCCTCGGGTGTAGGACTTTCCCCCTTTAGTAGAAACCTGTTGAATTATTAAATTTGGTCTGGGAGGTCCTAATTGTTTCGTTGCCAATTTATCTTGATTTGTTCGCCGACAAAAAGGAACTTCTTTCAAAGAGACAATCGAGTTGCACTGAACGCTAGCCATCTTGACAGTAGTACGTGAATTGATTGACGCTGCTACCCGCTCTTTTCTTAGTTACGTTCATGGTTATGTTACGTATGACGAAAGCGCGTAAGTGCAAGCCCTCCCGGAACCCATAGAGATTGTATTGAAAGCTCTGATATTTGAAAAAAAAAAGATTTTACATGAGAGTCTATGAGAGACTTCTGGGGCGATTTTCAACCTGACTGAAATCGCCCCAAAAGGGGCGGGGCCATTTGAAGCACGACTTTAGCCTGATTGGACATTTAGTGGCAGATCAGACGTCTAGATTAGAACACTGATAACTACTGTTGCCGTGATATAATTGATTAGAAAAAAAATCCCTTCCTTTTCCCGTTTGGCAGTGCGTCGCCCATATCGCCCTAATGAACACACCGCCCCTGTCTGAGAGTCTTTAGGTTCCTTTAGGTACCATAAAGGCCTGATTGGTGGAGTGCTGCAGAGATGGTCGTCCTTCTGGAAGTTTGTCCCATCTCCACAGAGGAACTCTAGAGCTCTGTCAGAGTGACCATCGGGTTCTTGGTCACCTCCCTGACCAAGGCCCTTCTCCCCCGATTGCTCTAGAGCGGCCAGCTCTGGGAAGAGCCTTGGTGGTTCCAATCTTCTTCCATTTAAGAATGATGAAGGCCACTGTGTTGTTGACATCAGTTTAATAATACTTTCCTGTGGATATTTTGTCTCAAATTTCTACCCACAAAAGGACAAAATCAGTGGACAACAGGTAGAGTAAGTGAAATAACATTTTAATTCAATATTCGCGACAGACAGAGGACGTATAGGTTTTCGTCAATACAAATATATGTGACTTAGTTGACAAAGGGACAGCATAGGAACGTCGGGACTAAGTGCTACAGTGCTTTCCCAGGCTTTGTTAGGTAGTTGTCGACTGAGTTCACAACTGACCAAAAATAAGTGTAAAAGTGGTAAAGTTTTAATGGGTGTAGGGTTAGTTGGTAGGCGGAAACACAGGGCTAGATAAGATAAATAGATGGCCTCACACTCCAGTACAGTAGGTGGCGGTGTATGCACCTTTCACTTGGTTGTGATCCGCCAATACACATTTCAAGAAGAATAATTAAGCCGATCTGCTTAAAACGTGGACAGATTTTGGGCGGTGTTTGTTTGCGGACCGCCATTATACCAGAGAAGAAGAAGACGATTTTGGGCGGAGTAAACCCTTTAGCTTCGCCTCTTCCTCAGTTCGTCACTAGTTACCACTTCCACAAAGTCATAAACCCTGCCTATTTCTACTATTGACCTTATTAAAATGTGATAAACATAACCACACTGCTAACTAATTGTTGTTTTCACGATGTAGCTAATTTTGATTTTGTGGTTGTCGTAACCTTCCTCTCAGCAAACCCCACATTTCCCATCAGCCACCACGATATTCACAGGCGCTCCATAGAAGGTATCTTTAATTTTGTACTAAGGACTAATCACCAAGTTAAACGTTAGATTAAAAGGTAAGTGGACTCTGAACTTGACCACTGGTATACTTAGAATGTTGGTATTGTTGAATAGCATTCAAACATCCCTTAGTACTACTGCATCAGAGAAAATGAAGTTGGAACAAAGAGATCGATGTTGTGTTGTCGCGCCAGACGCCATGATTGGTTGCCCACACTATAATGGCTGGCTAGCAGAGTTAGCTAGCTACTGTAGTGACCTAAAATAAATGGCAACTGGACGTTTTGTAGATAACGTTAGTATAGCTAGCTAACTATGTGGTGTTCTGCATTGCATTTCCAGCCTTTTGATATAGCTAGCTATGGTTTTTCGACGGGATATAAGCAAGAGGTCCATTAACTATGGGTCATTCTACAGATTCGGTGACATTTCAGTATTGTCAGTGTCCCAAGATGTACTAGTGTTATAACTTGTCAGAACATTTATCAAACTACACTTAAATTACAACATTTCAAAGTTTTACATGTTTTTAATATGGAGTAGAGAATATGATTTTAAACAGAGATGAATTTCAATACTTATATGTTTGCTTTTCTTAGGAGTATTAAGAATTTCGCCTGTCCCTATTGACCATCATGCAAATGGCGTGACTCATTTTGAGTACACAGTGTTAAATAATAATGCTTTTTTTTTGTTAAATTAATTGTATATGCCCCCTTATTATGCATAATCAATTTTCTCAGCATAAGACATTTTATTTTCGGAGAAATTCAGGCTTTTACCCCTGTCCTTGTATTTCTTTCAACCCCGTAACGCAGTTAAGATTTTACCAATAATTGTTTTTATAGCTATGAAGTATAACAATGTCTTTTGTTGAATAAGGCCATGTGGCACACTGCTAGCTGCTAGCATCCCGAATTAGCAACAGATTAGCACAAAATCTTCAACCCTGTCACATTCAACCCCATCACATTTTTCAATGTTACGGGGTTGAATGGCTGTTACAGGGTTGAATAGCTGTTAAATCTTAGCAATATTTAATGTATATTGCTTAATACCAATCATATTTTCTTGTTGAATGTTTGTTGTTTACGGTTTTACAGTATCAACTAAAAGTACGAGGAATTTTTTAAAATAATAACTTTAAAAAAGTGACAATTAATTTGTTCTCTCTCCTATATACATTGACATATTTAGGAGTATTATCTGCAAGTTCACGTTCATTTTACTACATAGTGATTAAAAGGATACAGTAATTAGTTTTGGAGAGTAAACTGGTCATTGACTTGACCTTGACCTACAATTTCAGATTCAACAATGGCAAAAACAGCAGCAGAAAGGCAAAGAGAGTACAGGGCAAGAAGAAATGCTGATCCAGAACGAAGGGAAAAGTACCTCAGGAGTGAACGCATGAGATGGACAAAAGATGTTTTAGCAGGAAAGAAGAAAGGAATAGGAGATCTACATAAGAGAGGTCAAAAGATGAGGAGAAAGGGATGGAGAAAAGCGAAGGAGCGGCAAAAGCAAAGGGAAATGGCTGTTAATACTATTGCCACCCCTCCACAAAGTCCTGATAGAGACGTGGTGATGTCACATGAGCCCACAAGGTTAGGAAAAAGATTGTGTGAGAGAGAGAGAGAGAGAGAGAGAGAGAGAGAGAGAATACGAAACAAATATGATTTCTGGTAACTTTGTACACTATTTCTTCAAAACTGCTTAGACATATTCACATTGTAATATTGGATATTTCTATGAAATCAATGAAATGTTGTAACTGTTGTTAGTTTATTAATGTGTTTTAATCTGTCTAGATTTCATCTTGATTGTTTAAACTTTAAAAGCTATGTTGACAGTAGTTTAAAATGTTAAAAAATGGCAACATGTGACCTATATAGGTTATCAATGTTAAGATGTTTGCTCAATGTTCAAACAGACTCCTGCCATTATCAGATGGATATTTTTATGAAATCAATAAAATGTTGTTACTGTTATTAGTTCATTAATGTGTTTTACTCTGTCTAGCTTTCATCTAGATTCTTTAGATTTTAAAAGCTATGTTGACAGTAGGTTTAAAAATGTTTAAAATGTTTAAAAAATGGCAACATGTTAGTGATCTCAAAAGATAAAACATATGACACGTGATGCTTTTCACTCAACCCTGTTACATGATTTTCAACCCTGTTGCGGTGCATTCATCCCTGTTACGAGATTATTTTTGTATTAAATACACAAAATATAACATCAATAGTGTTTTTATTGTGTGTATTAAATCAGGGTAAATAAGGCTATTTCAATTTTGTCAGGAATTACGCAGCATTCTTGCACATTTCTTGCGAAAATGTGGAGTTAGATTAGAAATTTCTTCATCGTAAACTGGAAAGGATGGTGCTGGTCAGTTTTTCTTGATTTTCTCTTTAATTACAATATGCCATTATTTACAAGGGACATCTAAACTGTGAGATTATGCCAGAAGCTGATCTCAAGCTTATTGGAAAAATGAATAGTTGAATAACAAAATGACTGTGACGGGGTTGAATTAAATTGGGACTTGTTTGAGAAAATAATACAGAATAATAACTTAATACTCTACATTGAGATGGGAAAAGGTATTTTATATCAAGTACACACATTACTTTGTCACATCAAATAAAAAAAAGCTTAAGATTTTAATGTTCATTGTTTCATCCTCCTCAATCACAAAAGGCACCGAATCTGTAGAATGACCCAAATAGTCGCGCGGGCGCACGGTGATGAGGAAGCAACGTTTCCAATTTCCGAGCTTTTCCTACTAACGTTAGCTAGTTAGCCAGGTATGCAAAACATGGTAGTTAACGTTAGCTACGTTTTCTTCAGTTAGCTGCGGGATAACTTCTTTTGTCTAGTTAACGTTAGCTAACTAGTCAACACACAGTTTGTTTCTAGCGAACATTAACGTACCTCTCATCCATTTTTCAGCTTCACAATGTCCGAGCTTTTTATGGAATGTGAGGAAGAGGAGCTGGAGCCATGGCAGAGACAGACACCAGAAGTTAATTTGTTGGACGACGGTAATCATGATGACGACGACGATGAACCTATATTTGTTGGGGAGCTTAGTACTTCAAAGGGCACCATTAACACCAGATCAAGTATGTTTTCTTCTCTTGGTTAATATTACGTCTCCCACACTGTTGGCTGTTTTCTCTCGTTTGGATAGTTTGCATACACAAGAGATTCTTCCATTGGAGGCTTTCCCCTTAGTTGCTCTACAAAGTTGGTAAATATGGTTATCAATATATAATTTATTGCTTTGATAATTAACCACTCTTGTTTATGTACATGTCCTGTCTTTGAAGCGAACAACCAAAGAAATGTCAAGACCACCCCAGTTCAGAGTGGTGGAGTTGGAAGACCAGCAGCCCCTAGGATGACAATGACACAACACTCCCCCCAAGCTCATCTCACTAACGTTAGGGGTCCAGTTCCCCAGAACATCATAATTCCTGGGAAAGGGTTGAACAATGCACCTCGAACCTTAACAGCAGTACCTCCACAGCCCATCATTATCAACAACCAGGTATATTGTTTTGCTTTAGCTATATCCCTTATTTCTCTTTGCTATACATTGCAAAGAACACACATTACATTTTAGTCATTTAGCAGACACTCTTATCCAGAGCACCTGTTTAGTTATAGTGATGTTACTTTTGGCTGTAATGGTGTTGGAGCGATGTTTTAAAAAAACTGTTTGCCTTTTTTCTTAGGGTTACATTATGACCTCACCACAGTTATCGGCCAACTCAGCTTTCCTCGCTTCCCTTGGGAAACAGTATCCCCCTGGGACATCTTTCACTGTGGTTCCAGGTAAAAATAGAAATATTACGTCGTAACTTGATACCAGGCAAGCAACAAACCGAAACATAAGACACATTTTTATATTTCAGAGCAGACATATAATTGGAAATTCATTTAGTGAATCTATGCTCTCAAGTAAACGAATGGATTCCCTATACAGCTACAGCGCACACATACTGCTGTTTTCCATGTTTCATATTTGTGATGTGTGTTTTTTTCAGCAGGCCAGCAGCACATTCTGCAGCAGATGACTCCAGCAGCAGGCCAGCAGCACATTCTACAGCAGGTGACTCCAGGGAAGCCTTTACCTGGGGTTATCCACAGGCCTCAAGTGCACATGATACACAACAACGTAGTGACCTTGTCCAATGTGCAGGGCCCCGCTGCATTGTCTTCCCAGCCCAACCGCTCAAATTCTACCAACCTTCAGATTGTGTCCCCAGTTATTCAAGCCAAAGGCAACAGCTGGGGTAAGCCAAAATATCTTACTTGTTTGGCCCAGAGATATTCCTGGCCAGGTCACGTGGTCAGGAAAACTCCTGGCCGTCTGTGTGGCCTCATGATCTGAAGATTGCATGTGACTTGTGATAATAAGTATGAATCTATTTTCTCCCCTCTAACAGACTATGGCAAACGAGGTTTACCTCAAGACCAAAACAGCACAGCTAAAAAAGCAAAGAATGATATAGGTAGGGGTTTCCTTACATTAGTTGCATGTTGTGTTATTAGCTAGATTCATTAGCACTGTTACTTTGTTATTTTTAAAGCTGAAATTTAGTTTTTTTCTTCCGTTTTTGCAGGATCTCCTCACGCCCAGGAGATATTAGAAAATGGGGCACGTTTTTGTAAAAAATGTCCAAAGTGTAAATTTGATTTCTACCAACAAGTTGTCATGAAAGATCACATGGGGGTGAGTTTACTTCAGTCATTCAAAAATTCATGCCTTTAGATGTGCCAATTGTTTTACATAAATATTCTATAACGTTACTATTCAGGGCTTGACATTACTTTTTTTTTGCCATTTGTCCTTCGGACAAGTAGGACAGATTTGTTTTTATTTTTTTACTTGTCCAAAAGCTCAAGTCACTTGTCCAAAAAAAAGGCTAACACCATTTTTACACCATTGTATGATGCAAGGAACCACTTTGCAAAATATATATATATATATTTTTTAAAACAATTTTAAGAAATCTGATTAAAATGTAGCTAGGCTACACTCTGCCTATTGTCTTCTTTGCATATTCAAGCCAGTCTCAAAATACAACACTGCCCCTTTAAGGCTCTCCTGGAGGATAGTTGGCCACCCTTGGTAGCCTATAAAATATTGCAACATTACAAATACAACCAAATACTTTTTGTCTTTATATATTAAAGGGCGTAAAACATGTATACTGTTCAAAACAGACCCTGGGACAGTTCTGGGATGACATCCACAATTCATACAACCGCTGCACATACATAAAAAAAAAAAAAGCTATGAGGCTGATGCAACAGATCAGACCGTTTTAGCTTAAAATATTGATAGTTTTATTTCTTCATATTATAAGCTCAACAATGCGCAAATGTCTGTAGGCTACGTGCAAATGTTCCAACGTGCAATTAGCGGGAAAACACCTTTCTCAAAAGTGCACCATATGACAGAGATGAAAATATCCATTCGAAATTAAGAGGGGAGATCTAAAGATGTATAAACTGGCATGGTTTACTAATATGACTAGTATTATGCCTTTGGCTGTTGGACAGTTAAATTATTGTTGAGTTTTGAAAACCAATAGAACATGAGAAAATTGCTTGTTTCAATGGCAATTTAAGTGTTCATAAAATAATTCCCTTTTCTATGGTCATATTTTGCTTAGGCTAGACTACTTTGAAACATGGTAAGACATGCTTAACTGTTTAAAACCTGGACATGAAACTTCCAGGTTTTAAACAATTAAGTTTATTATTAAATAGTTTCAAAATGTTGACCGCCTTTGCTCAGATTCAAGGTGGGTGATGTGCGGTGTGCAACAGGCACTGTCCTTCACTCTCCGGTCTTGTGACCGTTTGATCTGAACGAAGCGTGCCTTGAGTATGTCGACAGAATCAAGCCTTTAGACGTTAATGTTAATTATCCTTCATTATATTTGTCAAACATGACTGGCGTTTAGCCTATATGTAATTAAAATTCTCATTGAAGTTTGGCTACATTTTCTGCCGCCTCACTCATGTCAGCATCGGTTTGGACATGAGGCTGTAGCCAATATGCATATCACTTTATTTATGAACATGAATAATAGATTTAAATATTATTTCAGTGTTGGCTTCTCAGATCCAATTCTGATGGGAGTAAATGTTTGATATTTTTAGTTATTTTGTAACTTTTTTTTTTTACTTGTCCATTAGGACAACTTACATCTATATTCTTCTTGTCCAAATATTTGTGTTAATTGTCCCGGACAAGCGTTAATGTTGAGCCTTGCTATTAGTGCATGTATGAACCAGAGCCTAATATAGAGGCACTTTATGCACTACAATATCAACTCTGCAGGTTGTAATTTGTCAGCCTATTTTAATTTAAATTACTTTAATTCCAGAAATGTTGTCCTCACCTGTTGGAGTGTGTCTTCCCCTCAACCCCGAAGTCTACTTACCTTTTTGCAAGCAAGCGCATCATGCTTGTCACAGACTTCTACTATGGTAGATTTGAGGGAGACAAACCGAAATCGCAGCAGCAGAAGACCCCATTTACCTATAAGTGCCAGAGCTGTTTGAAAGTACTCAAGAACAACGTCAGGTAACTACAGCAGGCTTTGCTTGCTATGCAGCTCTGCTTTTGTTGTTTTCTATAAGCCACTGTATTCCTGAATAATACTATTATTTGTGGTGAAAGAAGGGTGTCAAGTGTGTACTGCACAAAATGTGTTAGTTTAAACAGAAGGTCATTTTCTAATCTAAAGAACTCATCTATATCCTATTTGTCCAGTGGCATAACGAAAACAATACATTTTGCATTTCACGTGTTTACATAATGCACACACAACACAATTACTGCCACCAATAAGCAGATTGGTGGACATATCTTCTATATTTATATGAACGGCTCAATGTTATTGGTAATGGATGGATACATCAACCAGCCTTTCGTCAATACGTCACCCCAAGTGGAAATGGTGTTCATGAACAAGTGTTAAATGAGCCCTCTGCCCATGGAGAGTGATTAACTTTGATGTGAAGAGGCAATCCAACATGTTTCAGCCCTCATCACAGTTTTCTCTCCCAGATGGATGACATTATCAACCCATATTCCCACTTGGGGCCAGAGATGAATAATGGCTGCTAGTTTGGATGGTGTAAGAACTGCTCCTTTGATTAAATAACTTTGCTTCAGAACGTTGCAAGAAAAGCCTTTGTAAGCTTCTTTTAATGGGCAGACGCGTTTGTACTGAACCCTGTCTGGCAGCAGAGGTCATAGTTTGTCTGCATAAAAATCCCTAGCTGAGGTAACAGACTGCTGGCTGAAAAATGGGCCTTGCCTGCCTTGTCAGGGCAGCGGTTGCATGTAGAGGTAGTGCGGCTGCTGCAGCCGTGGAGCACCACATCATTAAGCAAAACAAAAAGTTGTGTGGAATTGGCGGTATTATAATGGCCATTATGCATGCTTAGGAAGCGAGGTGCAAGAAGTGGTTGCTAATGTATCTTTTTTTAAACCATTGGGATCCGAAGCGCAGGTTTGGTGTTGCACATAGGCCACGATCTGTTGAAGTGTTATTGAATACGGCTTCACTGTAATTTGGCTCAATACATTAAGTTCGTTTTTCCAAATGGGGGTTAAAGCAGAAGTAGGGTAGTTAGTTAGTTATTTATGCATGTATGCATATATTTCTTTAATTATTTACAGAAACGTTTGACTAAAAAGCTAATTAGTTTTTTTACATTAACATAACATTTTTAATGAAATGTGCTTTGGTGGACTGGATTGTAGTTACACATTTTTCTCTTGTTTTTAATAGGTTGTTTAAAAATAACATCACAGTTTACCAACAAAAAAAGGCAAAAGAAATTGAAAAGATAAACGGCAAAGCTCACACCTATTTTCGTTGCTTTGGCATTTGTGGTTTCTGATGCTACATTGCTATTGATGTCTTATCTTGCACTTTGCGGTGACTCTTGTAGGTTCATGAACCACATGAAGCACCACCTGGAGCTGGAGAAGCAGAACAGTGAGAGCTGGGAAAGCCACACTACCTGCCAACACTGCTACCGGCAGTACTCAACCCCGTTCCAGCTACAGTGCCACGTCGAGAGCGCCCACAGCATGGTCGAATCTTCAAGTAGGCATACCAGTCAATAGCAACCAACATGAAACTTCAATGTTCCACCTTAACGTATTGAACACTGTCTCAAGCGATCAAACATTATTGTACATAACTTTACGTGTATATATAACTACACTACCAGTTAAAGTTTTAGAACACCTACTCATTCAAGTTTTTTTTTTTTTTTTTACTATTTTCTACATTGTAGAATAATAGTGAAGACATCAAAAGTATGAAATACCACACATGGAATCATGTAGGAACCAAAAACGTGGTAAGCCAAGAGTGTGCAAAGCTGTCATCAAGGCAAAGGGTGGCTATTTGAAGAATCTCAAATATAACGTGTATTTTGATTTGTTTAACACTTTTTTGTTTACTACATGATTCCATATGTGTCATTTCATAGTTTTGATGTCTTCACTATTATTCTACAATATAGAAAATAGTAAAAATAAAGAAAACCCTTGAATGAGTAGGTGTTTTAAAACTTTTGACCGGTAGTGTATAATCAACCTGTCTTTAACAAGTTGGGCCCATTTTAGTAAATTGTTCTTGTTTGTTTTGTAGCCAATTGCAAGATATGTGAATTAGCCTTTGAGTCTGAGCAAGTGCTCCTGGAACACATGAAGGATAATCACAAGCCTGGGGAGATGCCCTATGTCTGCCAGGTACATTTTGTTTATCGATCATGTTTTTATATTAGTCTGTTTTCACAAAGAAAAGTTATTCAAAGTTGATAGTAGAGATGCCCTGGCACTACAATCAGGAATTGCAACATTTAATTCAAGTTATTGAAGAGATTTGAGTTGTACTCCTGACCCTTACTTTTATTATTCACACTAATACTTGAATTGTCTCCTTGCAGGTCTGCAACTACAGGTCTTCATTCTTTACCGATGTGGACACACACTTCCGTACGGTGCATGAAAACACAAAGGATCTCCTTTGTCCTTTCTGCCTTAAAGTTCTTAAAAGTGGTCATGTCTACATGCAGCACTATATGAAGCATCAGGTAAGAGGCGGAATTATATTGGAAACGTTTCTATTGTTAAATATGTGCAACAATCCATGATCCATAATTATGTTGATTGGGTCATTTTTGATTGATTGGGCTCATGTTTTGACTGACCTGGCACACATTGTATTTTCATGTCAGTTTCCTGATGGTTCAACCTCTTAATAAAGCAGTGAATGCTGCAAATCGTTTTCTCTGAGTTTGAGTTTTAAAGCTAGCTGGCTGATTTCAATTCAGCAAAAAATTGAACACGCTTGTGAGTTGCCCTACTGGCTTTCATTCTGAGGTTGGATTGATTTGGTTGTCTGCTGAACACCTTGCTGTAATACATAACTGTCTTACAGTAATGTCTGCTTCCTTTCACCTGCCTACCGGGCGCTCTCTGGCAAAAACTAACCAGATCAACTGCACAAATCACTGTATGTAGCCATAGAACAAAGCCAACAGAAATGTTAGTCCAATACCAAGCCAGCCAATGGTGTAAGAATCAAAAGGGACTCAATGACCCCGTTAGCTGTGCCAACCAACAAAACACAGAAATGACCCATTGTCCTGAAATCATACGCTTTACTAAGGATAGCTGAACCTATTATTTACCTATATGCAGTCTCTTGTTGTCTTGACTCGTGCTTTTCTATTGTACTCGTTTTGTCAATTCGCCAGAAAAAAGGAATCAATCGTTGTGGGAAATGCAGGCTGAATTTCCTCACCTACAAGGAGAGAGTGGATCACAAGACTCAGCACCATAAGACTTTCCAAAAACCCAAAGCTCTGGAGGGCCTTCCTCCTGGAACCAAGGTTTGCTCTTCTTATTTAGTCTAGGCCTACATCTCAATACCTCTGTGCCAATTATCTACAATATAGAAAATCAAAAGCAACTGCAATAAACCCTCCATTTAAAAGCAAGTTCTAATACAAATGTTTAAATAACGGCATGAATTCAGAGAATCGTACGTTTATGATCTGTTTTTTAAATACATATTTCAGGTGACTATCCGGGCCTCTCTGACCGGGCCATCACCCAGTTCCGCCCGTGCTGCTGACAAATCCAGTGTCAGTGTCATACCAGAGGTCTCAGGCAAAAAGGCAGCCAATGTAAAAGCTCAGAGCAGTACATCTGCCACACAGGGCAGCAGTGGGGGGAAAGGCAAGGCCACAGTGAGCAAGAAGCTCCTCAAGCAGCAGAAGAACAACCATGTGTTGCAGAGTCTCCGGTCAGTCCATCACTCAGTCAATTTGTTTGTTTCCACATGATGCAAACTACATATTTCTACATATTACAGGAACTAAACTATGGTCAGGGCTGATTTGTTAATTTATTGTTTTTTATATATAAATGTTTTCCCCATGGTTGGTTATGAACAGGGCTCTAAATTCAAATGTTTCATTGGTAGCACTGGTGATCTCAACTTAAAGTTAGGAGATAATGAGGTTACATGACTGAACAACATGTAAACAAATGCCTGCGAGTGGTTTTGGAACAGCCTGTGAAATGGTTCATAAATGTATAACCAATTCGCAATAGGATATTGCGCAGGTAATATGGGTCATATATTTTTACCAGTTTGTGCTAGAAACAATACGTTTTCGCTGTAATGATGGTGTAACCATGACAGTAATGAATCTGTGCTCGCTTTTATGTTTAGGGCACTCGAAAACAATGGTACAGCGAAGCCTAATCATTACAACAATTATTATCTGGGAGATTTGTTTTCATAGTCGCACAGTGCTCCCAAAATAAAATGTCAGGTCGCACAGCAAAATATTTAGGAGCATATGTGACCAAAATAGTCGCACTTCAGAGCCCTGGGCCCAGATTCACAAAACCTTCTTAAGAAGAAATGTCTGCTTAACTGACATTTTTTCCTTAACTATAGACTTAAGAAAGTTAAGCAAAGTTGCTATTCCTCATGAAGGTTCTTGGCAATGTTCTTGCGCTATTATGTTTCTCCTCAAGAAAAACGTTTTTAAAAAATGTGATTCTTGAAAATAAAGTTCTTGGAAATGTTCATAATTCCAAGATAGCTAAACCCTTGTCTTAAACTCAGGGCAGTGAGAGAACTAATTAATGCAATTGAACATGTTTAATTCACTCACAAACTTCATCTGATAGCTAGCTAAAACGGTTGCCTAGCAACAAATCTTCAGAAGATTTCTAAGAAGATATTTGAGATTCGTAAGAAAATCATTAAATCTTAAGAAGAAAAATAAATTATCTTAAGAAGCTTCTGAAGTTTTTCCGTAAAGTGGTTTGTGAATCTGGGCCCTGGTTATCAATAGATTACACCAATCAAGTAACTTGTATGTTTAATAATGCACCTCGGAAGTAATAGTACTTTAAATATAAAGGATGTAATGATGCTCTAATTTAGTTTTCTCTACCTTTTTAGTATTGGCGAAAGACGACACACCTGCATTGAGTGCTACTCAGAGATTGATGACTTCTATAGTCACTATCCCATGGTTGCAATTTGTGGTGCATGCAAGTATCGGACAAGTTGCAAAACATCATTTGGAAACCATATGATAAGGTAAAAGCTCCTTGAGTATCAGATTCATAACATATATATATACTGTGTACAAAACATTAGGAACACCCCTACAAGGTGTCAAAACGATCCACAGGGACTCCAATGCTTCCCACAGTTGTGTGAAGTTGGCTGGATGTCCTTTGGGTGGTGGACCATTCTTGATACACACGGGAAACTGAGCGTGAAAAACCCAGCAGCATGCAGTTCTTGACACACTCAAACTGGTGCGCCTGGCACCTACTACCATACCCCGTTCAAAGGCACTTAAATCTTTTGTCTTGCCCGTTCACCCTCTGAATGGCACACATACACAATCCATGTCTCAATTGTCTCAAAGCTTAAAAGTCATTCTTTAACCCATCTCCTCCCCTTCATCTACACTGATTGAAGTGGATTTAACAAGTGACATCAATAAGGGATCATAGCTTTCACCTGGATTTACATGGTCAGTCTGTCATGGAAAGAGCAGGTGTTCCTATTGTTTTGTACACAGTGTATATGCAAATTTTTACAATTTAGTCATTTAGCAGACGGTCTTATCCAGAGCGACTTAAAGGAGCAATTAGGGGTACGTGCCTTGCTCGAGCACATCGGCAGATGTTCCACCTAGTCGGCTCAGGGAAGATGTTTTATTGTTCATATTAAATGTATTAAAAAATATATTTGTCAGGTTCCATAGTGCCATCTCAAAAGAGCGATTCCGGAAAATGAGGAAAATCCCAGTTGTCCTAAGGTAGGTGTCCCTAACTAAACAAATATGGTCTCAAATCAAGTATTTAATGTTGCCATTGTTCTGCACTGTAGTTTTTGGTAATGACTTATGTATTATGTAGTGTTGCATTTTCACCAAACATGGATCATAATTAAGGACCATGCAAGTTTATTCTATTCCATTAGGTTAATTCTGAATCAAATTTTACCTACGGTCTTGCAGGAATCTAACCCTTGTCTGTCTGAACTGTGACTTCCTGGCGGATGCGCATGGAACTGACCTCATGAGCAAGCATTTGATTGACAGACCCCACCACGTCTGTAAGGTCATACTAGAGAAAGGTATGAGGTTTATCGCATTCTTCACAACCAGATGCTTGGGCGCCGCATTTTGTTTATATAATAATAAAACCTGTCTGCATGTCACGTTTTTCTTCTCTTGCAGGAGAAGGTGGTGCTGTAGATGATGGCATTAGAGGGTGAGTAGCTACCCTCCCAATGCAGCAGACAACGAGAACATCCTAAAAGTAACACGTCTCATAGTGCTGTAATGAGAATCTCAGAATTTGATAAAGTACTTGTGAGACTTCCAACTCCCTGACCTATGAGGTGTTTGGAACCATCCATTATTTAGAGAAATCTTTACCATATACTTTTTACATTAAGCTAATTGGGATGCATATTAAGTGGATTTTTTTTAAAGACCTTCGCAAATGCAAATGGAAGCTTTGGCCTTAATAACAGAGAACATTGCTTAATTAATGTGTGCCAAAAGTAAAGGTCGTTTTGAGTCATTGGGAAGTTGCTGAAATGAAGGGTCATTGTAGAATCTCTTTTGCAAGAATACCCTCATGTCTTAATTTTGTATTCCTTTGAGAAGCCAAACACACTAATAATACACATGAGATCCCAAGTTCATATGTAATCATTTCATAAATGTTGTTCCTCCTGAGATTTTAATATGCACAATTCAATGCTAATTGATATTTGTGCTAAATGTCTGTTCTGTTTGAAGAATGATTGTCTGGACAAGGACATTGGTCCTTTTGCTTCATGATTTAATATAACTTTGTTTAAACAAAAATATACTATTTGGATACTAATGCTGTGCTGATAAGCCAGCCTTAATTATGCTCTGAAAATGAATGTTAAATTAAGTTTCTTTACCATATTCTAATGCTATTGGAGAATTTGTCTACATGCCACGTCAACAAGTAGTTGTATTAATGGTTTTATTAAAAGGGCTCTACGTTTGATGGATTTGTTGTGATTTTCGGTCTTTTGTTCTGTTCTTTCAGAAATAAGCAAGGGATGTCTGCTGTGATGTTCACTGATATCCAGGTATACTACTCTAGCCTGATTGTACCTGAGGAAAACACGACATACAGTGCCTTCGGGAAAGTATTCAGACCCCTTGACTTTTTCCACATTTTGTTACGTTACAGCCTTATTCTAAAATGGATTGAATTCAAATGTCACACAATACACACAATACCCTATAATGACAAAACGAAAACAGGTTTTTAGAAATGTTAGCAAATGTATTAAAAATAAAAACGGATACCTTATTTACATAAGTATTCAGATCTTTTGCGATGAGACTTGAAATTGAGCTCAGGTGCATCCTGTTTCCATTGATCATCCTTGAGATGTTTCTACAACTTGATTGGAGTCCACCTGTGGTCAATTTCAGTTGATTGGACATGATTTGGAAAGGCACACACCTGTCTATATAAGGTCCCACAGTTGACAGTGCATGTCAGAGCAAAAACTAAGCCATGAGGTCGAAGGAATTGTCCGTAGAGCTCCAAGACAGGATTGTGTCAAGGCACAGATCTGGGGAAGGGTACCAAAACATTTCTGCAGCATTGAAGGTCCCTAAGAACACAGTGGCCTCCATTATTCTTAAATGGAAGATGTTTGGAACCAACCAGACTCTTCCTAGAGCTGGCCGCCCAGCCAAACTGAGCAATCGGGGGAGAAGGGCCTTGGTCAGGGAGGGGACCAAGAACCGAATGGTCACTGACAGAGCTCAAGAGTTCCTCTGTGGAGATGGGAGAACCTTCCAGAAGGACAACCATCTCTACAGCACTCCACTAATCAGGCCTTTATGGTAGAATGGCCAGACGGAAGCCACTCCTCAGTACCTCATTTCTACCTCATTTCTACCAGCATGTTAAATGTGCAACCAGAGGGGAAAAAACTCTAGACCACCTTTACTCCACACACAAAGACGCATACAAAGCTCTCCCTCGCCCTCCATTTGGCAAATCTGACCATAACTCTATCCTCCTGATTCCTGCTTATAAGCAAAAACTGAAGCAGGAAGCACCAGTGATTCGGCTAATAAAAAAGTGGTCAGATGACGCAGATGCTAAGCTACAGGACTGTTTTGCTAGCACAGACTGGAACATGTTCCGGGATTCTTCAGACAGCATTGAGGAGTACACCACATCAGTCACTGGCTTCATCAATAAGTGCATCGATGATGTCGTCCCCACAGTGACCGTACGTACATACCCCAACCAGAAGCCATGGATTACAGGAAACATCCGCACTGAGCTAAAGGGTAGAGCTGCCGCTTTCAAGGAACGGGACTCTAACCCGGACGCTTATAAGAAATCCCGCTATGACCTCCGACGAACCATCAAACAGGCAAAGAGTCAATACAGGTCTAAGATTGAATCATACTACACTGGCTCTGACGCTCGTCGGATGTGGCAGGGCTTGAAAACTATTACAGACTACAAAGGGAAGCACAGCCGCGAGCTGCCCAGTGACACAAGCCTACCAGACGAGCTAAACCACTTCTATGCTCGCTTCGAGGCAAGCAACACTGAAGCATGCACGAGAGCACCAGCTGTTCCGGACGACTATGTGATCACGCTCTCCGTAGCCGATGTGAGTAAGACTTTTAAGCAGGTCAACATTCACAAGGCCGCAGGGCCAGACGGATTACCAGGACGTGTACTCCGAGCATGTGCTGACCAACTGGCAAGTGTCTTCACTGACATTTTCAACATGTCCCTGACTGAGTCTGTAATACCAACATGTTTCAAGCAGACCACCATAGTCCCCGTGCCCAAGAACTCTAAGATAACCTGCCTAAATGACTACCGACCCGTAGCACTGACGTCTGTAGCCATGAAGTGCTTTGAAAGACTGGTCATGGCTCACATCAACAGCATAATCCCAGAAACCCTAGACCCACTCCAATTTGCATACCGCCCCAACAGATCCACAGATGATGCAATCTCTATCGCACTCCACACTGCCCTTTCCCACCTGGACAAGAGGAACACCTACATGAGAATGCTATTCATTGACTACAGCTCAGCATTCAACACCATAGTGCCCTCTAAGCTCATCACTAAGCTAAGGATCCTGGGACTAAACACCTCCCTCTGCAACTGGATCCTGGACTTCCTGACGGGCCGCCCCCAGGTGGTAAGGGTAGGTAACAACACATCTGCCACACTGATCCTCAACACGGGGGCCCCTCAGGGGTGCGTGCTCAGTCCCCTCCTGTACTCTCTGTTCACCCATGACTGCATGGCCAGGCACGACTCCAACACCATCATTAAGTTTGCCGACGACACAACAGTGGTAGGCCTGATCACCGACAACGATGAGACAGCCTATAGGGAGGAGGTCAGAGATCTGGCCGTGTGGTGCCAGGACAACAACCTCTCCCTCAACGTGACCAAGACAAAGGAGATGATTGTGGACTACAGGGAAAAAAAGAGGACTGAGCACGCCCCCATTCTCATCGACGGGGCTGTAGTGGAACAGGTTGAGAGCTTCAAGTTCCTTGGTGTCCACATCACCAACGAACTATCATGGTCCAAACACACCAAGACAGTCGTGAAGAGGGCACGACAAAGCCTATTCCCCCTCAGGAGACTAAAAAGATTTGGCATGGGTCCTCAGATCCTCAAAAAATTCTACAGCTGCACCATCGAGAGCATCCTGACTGGTTGCATCACCGCCTGGTATGGCAACTGCTTGGCCTCTGACCGCAAGGCACTACAGAGGGTAGTGCGTACGGCCCAGTACATCACTGGGGCAAAGCTCCCTGCCATCCAGGACCTCTATACCAGGCGGTGTCAGAGGAAGGCCCTCAAAATTGTCAAAGACTCCAGCCACCCTAGTCATAGACTGTTCTCTCTGCTACCGCACGGCAAGCGGTACCGGAGTGCCAAGTCTAGGTCCAAAAGACTTCTCAACAGCTTCTACCCCCAAGCCATAAGACTCCTGAACAGCTAATCATGGCTACCCGGACTATTTGCACTGCCCCCCCACCCCATCCTTTTTACGCTGCTGCTACTCTGTTAAGTATTTATGCATAGTCACTTTAACTCTACCCACATGTACATATTACCTCAACTACCTCAACTAGCCGGTGCCCCCGCACATTGACTATGCAACGGTACCCCCCTGTATATATAGCCTCCCTACTGTCACTTTATTTTACTGTATATATAGCCTCCCTACTGTCACTTTATTTTACTTCTGCTCTTTTTTTCTCAACACTTTTTTGTTGTTGTTTTATTCTTACTTTTTTGTTTAAAATAAATGCACTGTTGGTTAAGGGCTGTAAGTAAGCATTTCACTGTAATGTCTGCACCTGTTGTATTCGGCGCATGTGACCAATAAAATTTGATTTGATTTGAGTAAAGGCACATGACAGCCCGGTTGGAGTTTGCCAAAAGACTCTCAGACCATGAGAAACACACTTTCTCTGGTCTGATGAAACCAAGATTGAACTCCTTTGGCCTGAATGCCAAGCATCACATCTGGAGGAAACCTGGCACCATCCCTGCGGTGAAGCATGGTGGCATCATCATGCTGTGGGAATGTTTATCAGCGGCAGGGACTGGGAGACTAGTCAGGATCGAGGGAAAGATGAACGGAGCAATGTACAGAGAGATCCTTGATGAAAACCTGCTCCAGAGCACTAAGGACCTCAGACTGGGGCGAACATACACCCTCCAACAGGACAACCACCCTAAGCACACAGCCAAGACAACAGAGGAGTGGCTTCGGGACAAGTCTCTGAATGGCCCAGCCAGAGCCCGGACTTGAAACCGATCTAACATCTCTGGAAAGACCTGAAAATAGCTATGCAGCGACGCTCCCCATCCAACTTGACAGAGCTTGAGAAGAATGGGAGAAACTCTCCAAATACAGGTGTGACATGCTTGTAGCGTCATACGCAAGAAGACTCAAAGCTGTAATCGCTGCCAAAGGTGCTTCAACAAAGTACTGAGTAAAGGGTCTGGATACTTATGTAAATGTGATATTTCCTGTTTTTTTATAAATGTGTGTGTGTGCAACATTTTCTAAACCTGTTTTTGCTTTGTCATTATGGGGTATTGTGTGTACATTGAGGGGGGGGGACTATTTAATCAATTTTAGAATAAGGCTATAACGTAACAAAATGTGGAAAAGGTCAAGGGGTCTGAATACTTTCCGAAGGCACTGTATGTTTGATTTTGAACTGTTTGCTCAACTCAGCACCTTTTTTTTATTACTCTTTTTTTACATAGAATGTTGAAACTGCCACTGTGAGTGGAGCTTTTGACCAATTCCACAGGTAATTATGGGATGTTCCATACTAAATAGAACCTAAAAATATGTTTTCCCTCTTGGATGGAGTCGATTTAGATTTGATTTGGTATGTTTTTTCTTCTTCTTCTCCCTTTTAATTCACAGCGTTCCTAGATTGGAGGAGACCTCCGATGTCTTGTGTATCACCCCAGTTGCTGAAAGGGAGGATGGGCCAGAGGTAATGCATGTTCAGACCCAAGAGTCAGGAAGAGGTGACGTTATTCGACTAGACAACGATGATGCAACCGTTAACCAGCTAGGAGAGGCAGAAGTGCAAGAGCTTCCACAGATATCTACAGTGGATCAGAGCCAGGGAGTCACACAGGCTACAGAGCTAGAAACACCCATGGAACGTTCAGTCGAGGAAGACCAGTCTTTGCAGTCAGGGCCCATGGATAGAGAAACAACCATAGGAAGCTCAGTCGAAGGGGAGTGGAGAGAGGAGCGGTCTTTGCAGTCAGGCCCCATGGAAAGCTCAGTCGAGGGGGAGCTGAGGGAGGAGCGGTCTTTGCAGTCAGTGACCAGGTCCCCCTCTAGTTCTGTGGCCTGTGAGTTAGATGGGGAGGCAGCGCGTTTGCATGAGTCATTAAGCAAACCGGAATCTGTGAGCTGTGACGACAGTGAGCAGGTCCGCGTTTCCCTGGAGACCATCCCCTTAAAGGTTGTAGACCAAGAGGTGAAATATATCGTGGCAGCAAAGGACATCTCCTCGTCCTCTCAAAGTCCAGCTGAAGGTCCACATCAGAGGGCAGACGACAACGACATTCCCTCCAGTCCTGAAACACTGAAGGAATCGGCAGCCTCGGAGTAGAGGAGAAAAGTGTACCGGATTTATTTTTAAGAATACTGCATACTATTGAAATGTATTTCTCTTCCCCATTTTCTTAAAGTTTACTGTCCTTGACCAGATTGAGATAAGATGAGACGTGTTATGTGTTTATTAGATTTGGCAATTGGAAAAACATGTATCATTTTTTTCTAACATCAGTGCAAGATTTTACTTCTGTCAAACTTCCAATTTGGTTGTAAGCTTTCAATGAAAGTGAAAATAGTACACAATGTGAATAATTTGACTTTCTGTAGTTTGTAAGAAAAAATATCTACAAAATCTGAATGTTTATGCTTTCCTTGATCTATGAACCTGTACTCAAGTGTGAAAAATCCTTGAAATATCTTCTTGACTATCCTTCCACTAGTAGATATAGGCCTTTATGTTTATTTTGGATACCTCCTCTACATCCATTGACATTTCATAGGTGCTTTTGTGTATTTTTAATATACTATAATCCATCACTTTCTCTTTGATAATCTGTATGTGTCTGTAGTTTGATAGCAAGCCAATGGATTTGAGTCATTGAGGGAGTTTGATTCAAATGAACCGCGGTGCACCGGGCTATGGCCCGTCACGTGAACGGGCAAAAGCAGTGATGGCGGAGCGCCCTTCTCAAATCGAACAGTAGTCTGCGCCACTCGGTCATGTTGTCAACAGGGCAGCATGGTGCATCCTCCAGAAACACGTTGCCATAAAATGTTTGAATTTTCAAACTAGTTTTCATTGGGAAGGCAGATAAAGCGTTTTGATCAAAAGCAATCACCTTTTCATTTGAAACCAGAATCCTACTCATTACTCCACTTGCTTAACCTACGTCACTTTTGTTTCGAGCCGACTTTGCCGTCAGCCAGAGTGGGGCACCTGGCTCAAAAATGAATGCAATCATTTTCACCCGGCGCAAACTCCTCCCACCAGGGGCAACTGGGCCAGGTAATCGAATCCCCTCAGTGTTTCCATTGCAGTTGTGCTAACATGTAAATAAACTTTGGTAATACAGTATGAAATCTGCTATTGAGACTTGATTAAGAACTGACTATCCATGTTCATTATGGTTGAGAGAAGTGATCAGCTGTGTGTAGGCTCATCACTGCCCATTTTTCATTGATTACCCACTTACCTCACAAATAGTTGTCATAGATTACAAGCATCTTGATAGGAGTGTTGCTTGGCACTGCAATGTCTTTACCTTTGCAATGAATGTGATCATTGTGCCATCTTGTGTTAGTTTAGTGCATTTTCATCTGATGGGGAGCTTGAGAATCCAAAAAGCTTGAGGGAGAATGGTGACATCAGTTGATGCATAAACAAGCTAGAGATGGATTGCATTTTTTTGACAGGTGACAGCAAATGTGTCGCTCTTGGCCAGCATGTGCAGATAATACATACAGAATTAGCCCAAGCAGTAAAGCTAAACTGTTTTCTTGCATCCTTAAAATAGACAAGAACAGGGAAGTAATCATGTCTATCTAATGATTCTGTTTATTATATCCTGTGTGTAACATCAATTCACCAGAATTGCTTGATAGTTTGTCTTGTGATCAATAGATTGTACTGTACCAGTAATAGAGGACATGACAGTGCAAAAAGGGTACACTACTACAGTAATAGTAAACTAAAACCTAGATTTATCCATTGTTTCCTTTGTGGGATCCTCCAGACTGCATGTCACTGTTCAAAATCTTTATTCACATTCATGAAAGGAAAATTAAAACAAAAGAAACAAAACAATGAGAGCAGAGACCAAATTCTGTCATATATATTTTTTTCAGCATCTCCTTTACTAGCGGGGCACAGTAGGCCTAAATACAATACTCAGTTGTCACCTCAGGCTAAGTCGTTTGAAGATTTACAGATGAGGTCACAGAGGGAGACACACTTCTGTCAAGAAATTTCAGGGCACCTTGAGGAGCATTGCCACCTTGTGAAGTGAGAACACCTCACGTATGCACAGCCCCCACCCCCAGTCATTTCTATCTGTATTTGTTTGCAAGTGTTCCAAATGTCAGCTAATGATGCTCAATGGGAACAAGCTTCATAGAATGGCTGTCAACTATGGCTGACAGTGTGTGACAGTTTCAACCAAGGAGCATGAGACTTTGGAAAGTTAAACTCAAAGATTGTGTCTCCCATTTGACTTCTATGCATATGCAAATCCTGTAAAACCTTCAAAGTCAAATCTGGAGGTCGAAGCCAGTTCCACTGCATTTTTTTCATTGTTCCCCTCTAATCAGGGACTGATTTAGACCTGGGACACCAGGTGGGTGCAATTAATTATCAGGTAGAACAGAAAACCAGCAGGCTCTGTTCCTCATAGAGTAAGAATTGAATACCCCTGCTGTAAAGGCAAGATTAAAAGAAAATGACAGACTTCTGAGAGTTTGTGTTTGTTTATTATGGTCCCTGCATCATTGTGAAAAGGATAAAAAAAATTTTTTTTTGCCTTTGGATCACCTGAAATCAAGTGATATCATGGCCCCATCATTTTTCAGGCTTCAAGGAGATGGACCAATATACCTTCAGAAAGTATATCCCTTGACTTATTCCACATTTGGTTGTTTTACAGCCTAAATTCAAAATTGATTAAATGCATTTTTTTCTCACACATCTACACACAATACTTAATAATGACAAAGTGAAAACATGTTTTTAGATTTTTTTGCATATTTATTAAATGAAATAGAGAAATATCTCATTTACATGAGTAATCACACCCCTGAGTCAATACTTTGTAGAAGCACATTTGGCAGTGAGTACAGCTGTGAGCCTTTCTGGGTAAGTCTCTAAGAGCTTTCCACACCTGGATTGTGCAACATTTGCCCATTTATTATTTTCTAAATTCTTCAAGCTCTGTCAAATTGGTTGTTGATCATTGCTAGACAACCAATTTCAGGTCTTGCCATTAGATTTTCAAGTAGATTTAAGTCAAAACTGTAACTCGGCCACTCAGGAACATTCACTGTCTTCTTGGTAAGCAACTCCAGTGTAAATCTGACTTTGTGTTTTAGATTATTGTCCTGCTGAAAGGTTAATTAATCTCCCAGTGTCTGGTGGAGGAAAGCAGATTGAAGCAGGGTTTCTCTAAGATTTTGCCTGTGCTTAGCTCCATTCCGTTTTTTTATCCTGAAAAACTCCCCAGTCCTTACCGATTACAAGCATACCCATAACATGGTGCAGCCACCACTATTCTTGAGAATATGGAGAGTGGTCCTCAGTAAAGTGTTGTATTTGATTTGCCCCAAACATAACACTTTGTATTCAGGATGAAAGTTAATTGCTCTGCCACATTTTTTGTAGTATTACTTTAGTGCCTTGTTGCAAACAGGATGCATGTTTTGGAATATTTGTATTCTGTACAGGCTTCCTTCTTTTCACTCTGTCAATTAGGTTAGTATTGTGGAGTAACTACAATGTTGTTGATCCATCATCAGTTCTCATATCACAGCCATTTGACTCTGTAACTGTTTTAAAGTCACCACTGGCCTCATGGTGAAATCCCTGATCGGTTTCCTTCCTCTCCGTCAACTGAGTTAGGAAGGACGCCTGTATCTTTGTAGTGACTGGGTCTATTGATACACCATCCAAATTGTAATTAATAACTTCACCATGCTCAAAGGTATATTCAGTGTCTGTTTTTTTTCTTCTCCCATCTACCAAAAGGTGCCCTTCTTTGCGAGGAATTGGAAAACCTCCCTGGTATTTGTGGTTGAATCTGTGTTTGAAATTCACTGCTAGACTGAGGGACCTTACAGATAATTGTATGTGTGTGAAGTACAGAGATAAGGTAGTGATTAAAAAATCACATTCAAACAAAAATCATGTTTAAACATTTTTATTGCAGAAGTACAGAGATAAGGTAGTGATTAAAAAATCACATTCAAACAGAAATCATGTTTAAACATTTTTATTGCACACAGAGTGAGGCCATGCAACTTATTATGTGACTTGTTAAGCATATTTTTACTCCTGAACTGGTTTAGTCTTGCCATAACAAAGGGATGGAATACTTATTGACTCAAGACCTTTCACCTTTTCATTTTTTTATTAATTTGTAAAAATATCGAAAAACACAATTCCACTTTCATATTATGGGAAATTGTGTGTAGGCCAGTGACAAAAAATGTAAATGTAATCTATTTTAAATTCAGGCTGTAACACAACAACATTTGGAAAAAGTCTAGGGTGTGAATACTTTCTGAAGGCACTGTAATATAATACTTTCAGACAGCTTTACTGACAATATATCTGTCCCCAGCATCGATCAAAAGGGTAAAGTATCTATTATATACCGAAGAGTAAATTATAACTTTTATATACCAGTAATCTGAAATCAAGTAATATCAGTCCCACCCTTAAGGACCTGCCAATTGAATACTTTTCTAAGATAGTTTTTCCAGTTTTTAACTGGACCGGGGTAGTCCTATTATTCATGTCCATCGTTTAAAAAAAATTAAACTACAAAATACATAGATGTCCATTGTACAACTATATTGTATTTAGATATTTTGGAGGGGGTGTCATAGCATGGGAGGGAATTGGGACTTGTAAACTATGTATGTGTGTGGATGGGTGGGTGATATGTTTTTGAATAACTATTGTGTCAATAACTGTTACTTATTCTGCGCAGCATCTGTACCTTAGGGAAGACGGGAGACCAAGCAGACTTTTTAACCAATTACATTCGAGTTTATTGTTAGGCACAAAAGGCGCGATGTTACCAAGACGACTGGAAGCAAAACAAATTGATCAAAGTGGCAGATGAAGAAGAAGCTTTCATTAAATTTCTTCCTGGTGAAACATCAACGAGAGGCTTGCAACAGCTCCACGCAATGATGGTAAATTACTCGGCTGTCGATTATGTTTAATTGTGTTTTCCATGAAAATGATCTAGCTATTCGGTGGTTAACGTCGTTAGCTCGTTTTCTCAGCTAGCTACTGACGTTAGTTAACTTTTAGTTAATTTACCTAGCTAGCGCAGATGTTCCCAAACTTCAAACTTGTTTGCGTCGGGGACCACATTTGTGATAGCCCCCTCAGAATATCAGAACACAACTCCTACTTTAAAGTGCGATAAAAAAATCAAATAAAAAAATAGGATACAAGCAGTTTTACTATGACTTCAGTGCACGGACGGACTACCCAAGTCTCGGGCACTGGGAAATAACATTTTAAAGGCTCTCTTGGCATCAGATAAAATGTTGCCGTTTTAAAAAAAAAAATCCTGAAATTCTACACATTTTGCCTTGGGGCAGAGAGAATATTTCACAGTTTTAAAGCTTAAATTACATTTTACATTTACATTTTAGTCATTTAGCAGACGTTCTTATCCAGAGCGACTTACAGTTAGTGAGTGCATACATTATTTTTATTTTATTTTTCATACTGGCCCCCCGTGGGAATCGAACCCACAACCCTGGCGTTGCAAACGCCATGCTCTACCAACTGAGCTACATCCCTGCCGGCCATTCCCTCCCCTACCCTGGACGACGCTGGGCCAATTGTGCGCCGCCCCATGGGTCTCCCGGTCGCGGCCAGCTACGACAGAGCCTGGAAATTACAGTGCATTATGTTCAAAACAACATTTTTGAGGAATACAAGAAGAATTCAGTTCAACAAATTGATCATTGATGGAGCACTCTGTGGATACCATATCCCTGTGCCTCCCATGCACGTGCATCTGGTTTAAGAACATCAATAGCGATTAATTATATTACATTGTATTGTATTGCACCCTCTAAACTTCCACAGATCCCTTGTCTAAATTGGTTGATTCTGTTGGTGCTAGCAATATTCATAATAAAAAAATACTAAATTGTAATAATAATAATAATAATATTTTGATCGGGTCCGCAGACCCCACTTTGAAACCCCCTGACCTAGCTGTTAGTGCTAAGTAAGCCAAGCTTGAGTGGTACTCCAGAGATGATTTATCGTTGATTATTCCGACTGGTAGTAGCCGGTATGTATTTGCTTGATACATTGACCAAAATTAACTAATGCCGTCTTTCCTCAAGGCTTCAATGAGCCAGCGGCGCAACATGACGCACAGTCAGCAGCAGAGGGTGACCTCGGAATTTCGACAGCAGGAGGAGCAACGAGAAAATCTGACAAAACGCATCACTAAGGACAGACAGATGCAAGCCAATCTAATGAGTGAGGAGAGACTTGAAAAGAAGCGATACCTACGCAAGGTGCAAGACGAGCTGCACGAAAGCCAAATTGAGGATGCTCTCATCAAGGTATGCATGCAAGGTATCGCTTTCACACAACATTCATGAAAAGCACCTGCTTAAAGGACAACTAGGCTTCATCTGTGTCTGGGAAACGGGCCCTAAAAGTAATTGCTTGCTTCACCTGACTCTTACAGGCAGAGGAGGAGAGAATATACAAGGAAAAGCAACTAGAACAAGAGGAGAGAATGGCACAAGAACTGGCCCGCATCAGCTATGAAAAGCTTAGAGATGAAAAAATGAGGCAATATATAAAAGAGAACAGGTAAGTCTCAAAATGAGGGGGTTGGCAGGGATTGACATTAAGGGCTGCCCTCCTATTGCTTGGGTCAAGTGAACTGAACAGTCGCACCTGCTCTGAGGTTGCCCCTGCTCTGAGGTTGCCCCATTGGGCAGGTAATTTAAAAACAAGAAGTGAAAATAACCGAACTGCAAAGAATTCCAGGAGCCTAAAACTGATTATTCTGGTTCTTTCCCATTGTTTAAGTGAAAGACAGTCAATTTATGGCAGTCGGCAAGTGATCATAATCTTTGGTCAACCCAAAAATACTCCTGACTTGCCCGACAGGAAAATGCCTTTCAGACTTTAATATAAATCCCTGGGTTAGTGTATCAACAAGAACCTGTCCATAGTTGTTGCAGGATAGATGTTTTATGTTGCTGTTTCCTTTGTCATTTTAGTGTTGAACTCCGTGAGTTAGAGGGGAAGCTCAAGTCTGCATACCTAAACCGGGAGAGGGCCGCACAGATTGCTGAAAAGGAGTCTATGAGATATGAGACAGTGGTAAGTTCATAAATGTGCTTTCCCGGGGTAGAAGGGACATCTGAGACTTGAACCAAAACACTTGTTGGTTGTGCTTTTTGTTCATCCATATTTTTCTCTGACATTAGCGGCAGGAGGCTGATATTGCTCGTAAGATGAAGAGCGAGCATGAGCGGGCCTCTGTGGAGCAGGAGAAGCAAGACCATAAGCGCTACGAGGAGGTGGTGCAGTACCAGCAGGAGCTGGAGCAGCAGCTGGAGGATAAAGAGCACAAGAGACAGGAGGCTTATGAGGAGTTCCTCAAGGAGAAACTCATGGTCGACGAAATCGTCAGGAAGATCTATGAGGAGGATCAAATGTGAGTGGACAGTGGCAGTGTGTTTTCACAATTTGTCTAAGTTTCCTGCTTGATCAAGTGATCAGCATATAATGAAATCTAATGACATTTCTTATTTGCAGGGAGAGGCAGTTAAGACTGGAGAAGATAACAGCCACTCAAAGGTACATAGAGGAGTTCAAGAGCCAGCAGACGGAGTGGAGACTGATGGAGCGGGAGAAGATGGAGGCTGAGAACAGACGCATCCTGGAATTTGCCAGTTACCAGCAGCGTAAGGAGAAGAACAGAATGGAGAAAGTCAGAGAACGAGAGCAGGCAAAAGAACATCTTCACCAGATGGTAAGAGGGAGAAAACTCACTTTGCAAAACTCTTGGCTATATTCATAGTTAAGAATATGTTTGTCTTTTTTTGTGTACAAAGTGAGAAATTATTTGAACAATATTGATGGCTGTTGAGGAAGTATGTGTGTCTTTCTTCTAGCTCACTGAGAAGATTGAAATGGAGAGGCAGCAGCGTGACGAGATGGAGCGTGTTCGTGAAGAGCTTTGTCTGGAGGAGCAAGCCGAGGCTGCAAGGCAGAAACAAATCGTAATCAAGCATACCCTCATTTTATAATTTCTAAAACACCTTTAGAGGATTCAACCCTTTTTAAAATGTTTTAAATGGCTTAACAGGAGGAGATGGAGAAGAGAATCAGACAGAGGCTGGAGTTGCAGCAGACCTGCCAAGAGCAAATAGCCTTCAAGGAAATGCGGAGGCAGGCTGAGAAGGAGGAGGAGGAGGCCTTCAGGCAGATGATGATGGCCAAGTTTGCTGAGGACGACCGCATAGAGCAGATGAATGCCCAGAAACGCCGCATGAAGCAGCTTGAGCACAAGAGGGCTGTGGAGAAACTGCTGGAGGACAGGAGACAGCAGTACCTGGCTGACAAGGTACAGTATATTGCTCTCATCATGAACACACTTGTGCACTCTTTATCAACATCAAAGTGGTGTTATTGTAACTGAAGCTTTTCTGTTTAACACGGTTTTGTCTGCCTCAGAGGTATTCTGTAGGTACCTTAAGGAACATTTGTTGAATGTAAGTTTGATCTCTCTTCCCAAGGAACGTGAGGCTGAAGAAAGAGCAATTGAACAGGAGAGTGAGGCATTGCGTCGACAGATCATTGAGGAGGAAAGGCGAAGACTTCTCAAACTCCATGCCACAAAACTGCTGGGCTATCTACCTAAGGTAAGGGAGAGGAGGTTGCCTTAGTTTTTAGTTCTACTGCAAGTGCTTTCTTTGTGTTTTTCTTTAAACTCTTGTCATTGGCTGTCCAAATTCTTTAAAAAAAAACTTTTGATGCAATGTTGCTCCAGCAAGATCCCACTTTTGAAACTGACTATATTATTCTCAAATGTTAAGGGCATATTCCGGGAAGATGACCTTGAACACTTTGATGAGGACTTCAGAAGCAATTTCCAAAAGCGACAGGCCGACATCTTTGATGAAGAGAGCTGGGGAGATGATGAATAACCACTTTCTATACTACACCACTAGATGGCAGTATTGGGTAGATGCCGTGTAGTGTTTGTTTTGGTGTATCAAATGATAGATTTCTTATGGCAATGGTGTACTCAAAAATGTATTAAGTTGCAATGACACATTTGTATTCCACTAGCTGCATATCACATAAATCATATCATGGAGGTGCATAAATGTTCAGGTGAAGTCATTTGGTAATTTAAAAAACTACACAATTTCCTTTATTAGGTGATGATGCAACTACAGTTTAAATTGCTTTAACCCATTATTCTAATAAAATGCTAACCTTTTCAAATCCAACTGCATTACAAATATATTCTGTATAAATGAACAATGCATATAGACTATATAATGTCCACACAATGTTAAAGGCCACATAATCAATGTTGTAGCTAACCATAAGAATAAATTCAAGGCAAGCATGATTGTATTACATACATTTTTCAGCATTGCTTTATGATTTCCCCCAGTCAAGAGCTTTCATGAATTCCTCTTCTGTAAAGGACAACATCTTGGCAGCTTCAAAATGCATCTGCTCAAGCAAGGGGGAAAATGTCAGTTTAAGGAGAAATATCAGTAATGATACGGTCTTTTAATAATTACTTGCATTTAATATGAAGACTTACTTTTTGCCTTTTCAGTATATCAATCAGTTTTAGCTGTTTTTTAAAACCCACTATCAGTTCTGCTTTTTGCTTTTCCAGCTTCTTATTTTCGGCTTTTAAGGTTTCTATTTTTTTATGCGCCTGGTCCGCTGTGTCCTTATGGAAAGGATAGACATAAAACAAGTCTATTTAACCTGGGTTATACAACAAGTGACAGAAGCCTAACTTGAATACCAAAATCTGAACTATACTAATAGCATGGCACTATTTATAGTGTAAATGATGATTGATGTGATCACTAAATGCACTGATAGGTGGTTTAATTTACCTTGCTCATCTGCTTGATCTTGCTCAGTTGTGTCTTGGACCTCTCAACTTCCTCCAAGGCTCTGTTCAGTCTTACCTCTACGGCACTGTGATTGGTTGCTGCCTGTTTTTGTGCTCTCTTCAAACCCTCGATTTCCTTTGTTAAACACACGGGGGGCAAGCTAATTCAGTAAAAGCATTTTGTGTAATGTTTTTATACCGCACCTACACATTTTCAAAGGCACTGTAATGATAATGGTCATATTTGATTAGATAGCTACAACAACTGACTGTCATCACAGTTACTTATTAACTTCATATTTCAGAAATTAAATGCTAATAGTTATTCATTTAAACAAATAATTGTGACTACTAAGCATTAGGAAGCCATCAACCATTAATTTGTATTTTCTTTGGGTGTGGACATACACTGAGTGTACAAAACATTAGGAACACCTGCTCTTTCCATGACAGACTAACCAGGTGAATCCAGGTGAAAGCTATGATCCCTTATTAATGTAAATTGTTAAATCCACTTCAATCAGTGTAGATGAAGAGGAGGAGACCGGTTAAAGAAGGATTTTTAAGCCTTGCGACAATAGAGACATTGAAAGCGTGAATGGGAAAGACAAAAGATTTAAGTGCTTTTGGACAGGGTATGGTAGTAGGTGCCAGGCGCACCGGTTTGACTGAGTCAAGAACTGCAACGCTGCTGGGTTTTTCACGCTCAACAGTTTCCCGTGTGTATCAAGAATGGTCCACCAGCCAAAGGATATCCAGCCAACTTGACACAACTGTGGGAAGCATTGACGTCAACATGGGCCAGCATCCCTGTGGAACGTATTTCGACACCTTGTAGAGTCCATGCCCTGACGAGTTGAGGCTGTTCTGAGGGCAAAAGGGGGAGCAACTCAATATTAGCAAGGTGCTCCTAATATTTTGTACACTCAGTGTATGTCTCTGTTGTGATCCCTCCCAGTGGGAAATATTATACAACCATGTTTCACCCCACCCCTGGTCAAGGCGAGGGCAATGTCGTTGGGGGATTTCTCTGAATTCCAAAGATATCTGTCACGAGCGCCGCACAACCACCAGCTGCAGGAGAGGTTCACCTTACAGGCTAATCATGTTAATGAGGCCATGCCAGGCATTCCCCTGTTGAGGGGTTGATTTCATCCTTTATTAACCTCTTAAGGATCGGACCCTTTTTTTCAATTTTGGCCTAAAATGACATACCCAAATCTAACTGCCTGTAGCTCAGGACCTGAAGCAAGGATATGCATATTCTTGATACCATTTGAAAGGAAAAACTGAAGTTTGTGGAAATGTGAAATGAATATCACATTAGATAAAAGATAATACAAACAAAAAAACATGCGTTTTCAATTTTTTGTTTTGTTCCATCTTTGAAATGCAAGAAATGCCACTATAATATTGCAGTTTAGGTGCAATTTAGATTGTGGCCACTAGATGGCAGCAGTGTGTGTGCAAAGTTTCAGATTGATCCAGTGAAGCATTGCAATACTGGACTATTTTGTATCAAGTCTGCCCAAATGTGTCAAATTGCTCAATCGATACATTTTCAAGTACATAACTATAGAGAACATACAAAAATGATATGGTAATACAAAATGTAAGTTTACACTCCCAGGAATGTCATACATGATGGATTATTAGCTTATACACTAACTTTCACACATCTAGATGGCCGGGCGGGGTGGGTGTGGAGCCAGAGACAGCAAGGCTTCAAACTGTAAAACCCAGTTCCAACATTTGAATATAAAAATGGATTTTATCAAACAAAACTGCTACATTTTATCTCTGGGACCCTCAGGATGACAAATCAGAGCAAGATTACTGAATGTAAGTACATTATTTACCTTCAGAGGTGAATGTATCAAACCAGTTGCTGTAATAAGTTTGTTGTTGTTGTGCACTCTCCTCAAACCATTGCATGGTATTTTTTCACTGTAATAGCTACTGTAAATTGGACGGTGCAGTTAGATTAACAAGAATTTAAGCTTTCTGCCCATATAAGACATGTTTATGTCCTGGAAAGTTTGCTGTTACTTACAACAGTCATGCTAATCACATTAGAGCACGTTAGCTCAACCATCCCATATACCGATCCCGTAGAGGTTAACAACCTTGTCTAAGCTGTACAATGCCCCCCTGCAGTGGCGGCTCCTGAAAAAATTCTCAGGGGGGGCAATTTTTCTGATGATTTAGGTGACCTACACACATTTAAAAAAAGATATGTCCAGCAACAACATGAAGACAGGGGCAGCATATAAGTCAATACCAGAAGCATTTATTGACTGATCTCAAAAGTGTTGGCTTACCAGGGTTGGTGGAGCCCTCAGTTTCATCTTTGCCTCGCAAAGCTAACTCAAACACTCCGCAAAACTTCACACACTGGATTAGCCGGCTGAGGATGTGGCGGTTCTTGCTAATGTCGTAGTAAATATATTTGTTATAGTGAATATGGAATATGATATGTTGAGTAAAATGTTGTGCTAAGATCTATTTAGGTCAGGAGCTGGTTATAAGTTCTGTTCCTATCCAATAACAATGGACAAAAGGGTCCTATCTTGTCAGCCTTGTCAGCAGGTGGCCAAGGACAACACCCACGCCATAGGCCTCTCAGTTCTTCCAACTCACGAGTTCTTGCTCTGAGGACACACACACACACACACACAAACACACACACACACACATCATCACTGTTAAACACACACACACACACACACACACACACACATCATCACTGTTAAACACACACACACACACACACACAAATCCCCTCTCTTAGGCTGAACATTTGAAGACAGAGAACCCGACTCAGAGCCAATGCAACAGTGACAGTAGCCTGGAGGGGACCTCGCCCAACTCATCAGGACCAATCAGAAGATCAGAACTACTAGATTCAACCTACTTCATTTATTGCATAAAATGTCTGCACAGTGCACACAATGTTTCGGGGCTCTCTTCAGATAATAATAATAATAATAATAATATGCCATTTAGCAGACGCTTTTATCCAAAGCGACTTACAGTCATGCGTGCATACATTTTTGTGTATGGGTGGTCCCGGGGATCGAACCCACTACCTTGGCGTTACAAGCGCCGTGCTCTACCAGCTGAGCTACAGAAAGTGGATACTCATGGATGCGCATCGCAATTGTAAAATGTCAACACAATTGGAGACACCACGTCATTTTTGGAGACATGTTATTGACAGTAAACTATTGTAGATGCGACTGCTAACTAAATAAAACATTTTAGCTGGCTAGCTAATCATCTTAGCTAAATGTGGGGCAAACAATTCAGTTATTTACCGTTAATTTGAGGGATTGGGGTGAAAGAAATCGAGTTACATAGTGATACTTTACGATATACTGTATTGACAATATCGCAATATTTTAGCGCTAGTTGGCTGTACCTGCACCAAAACACCATTATTGTTCCTTCATAGCTTGTTCTCAATCTTTTCACATTGGGAGCCAATTTGTTTTCAGCACTTTTATTTCCATGACTGATCAAAACTCGTTCTCATGGCTTTCTGATCCCTCTGCAACAGACATATGGTGCGCAATAAAATCACAGTATCGAATCGCAATACGTATAGAATCATGAGACTCGCAATGCATATATCTTATCGTGAGGTTCCTGGCAATTCCCAGCCCAAGTTCATTTGCCACAACAAATCTCTTCGCTAGCAAACGCGATGTCTTCTCCAAAACGGCAATGTGTCTCCAGCAATGTTTACTTTTTTGACGTTCTATGGCATCTCCACTTTCCAAGCATATATGACCACATGTAATATTTTGGTAAGTGATGCAAATAGTGAACTATGTAGGGCCAGGATGTAAAATATATGTAGCTGCAGCAATTTCTCTTATCTGATATGGTAAGTAATGGGGCTTAATGTATAGCTCCCTAAGAGTTTGACGAACGGGTCCGTGCACGCGATTCCAGATATCTTTACCTCTGAATAAACTGCCTTTATTATACCATATCCACCCTGTCCAAAGTCTCTACTTGGTCTCAGTTCTCCAGTAAACTTGTGATTATCAACACTAACCTCATCGTTGTGGCGGCGGACAGCTAGCCTGTATCCCTCATCCAGTTGAGTGGCAATGTTATTTTTTCGTTCGTACCAATTTTTGGAAAATCCTCGGGTGTAGGACTTTCCGCCTTTAGTAGAAACCTGTTGAATTATTAAATTTGGTCTGGGAGGTCCTAATTGTTTCGTTGCCAATTTATCTTCATTTGTTCGCCGACAAAAAGGAACTTCTTTCAAAGACACAATCCGCTCTTTTCTTAGTTACGTTCATGGTTACGTTACGTATGACGAAAGCGCGTAAGTGCAAGCCCTCAGACACCCATAGAGATTGTATTGAAAGCTCTGAAATTTGAAAAAAATAGATTTTACATGGGAGTCTATGACAGACTTCTGGGCGATTTTCAACCTGACTGAAATCGCCCCAAAAGGGGGGGTGGCCATTTGAAGCAATTGGACATTTAGTGGCAGTGTGGCACTGTGGCAGATCAGACGTCTAGATTACAACACTGATAACTACTGTTGCCGTGATATAATTGATTAGAAAAAAAATCCCTTCCTTTTCCCGTTTGGCAGTGCGTCGCCCATATCGCCCTATTGAACAGGCCGCCCCTGCCCCCCTGCCCATTCAGCAATAAGACCGGTCTATAAACGTCTTGGTTTCTCTCAGTCACTGTTCATGGACTTCATGGTTACAATATGTGCTGTTTATAATATTACCAAAAGACTAACTATAAAGAGAATCAATGTAATAACTGTTTTATCCTTGACACCCACCTTCTGTAGAGCAGTTACTTCTTGCTGGAGCCCATCACATTTTCTGTTTGACTCCTCCGCTAAAGTTCTGTGTTTCTCTATCTGGGTTTGCTGAATGTTTGTGGTCTTCTGTAGTCTGGTTCGATCCTCCTCTACCTCCTTTATGTTGGTGCTTAAACTACTGTTTGCATCATCCTATAACAAATAAATGTTTTATACTTGTTTCAATGTTACATGTTACTCCAAAAATATACCTAATCGCTCATATTTCTATCATTACCTTCTTGTTGCACTCATATGCAAGCCGGTTTAATTCTTCTTGCATTACACAAAGTTTTGCTTTGAGAAAACGGATCTGAGCATCTAAAACACAGCACACAAAAAAAAGATACTATAGTTACATAAAGAATTATATCATTTTAAGGATATGCGAGAAGCTCGATGAACAGAAGGCTGAAACAATTGATATTGTGGAACTCTGATAAATAACTTTTTTTTTTGTAATGTAATGTTTTTGCAAAGACCCATTCTTGTGCTCCAGATGTGATATTGTGAATGTGTGAGAATGCCACAGAAAGTGTAATACATGAAATCAGAATTCACCTGATCCCATCTCATCCCCAACACTGGGCATGATGTCTTCCATAAGATTGTCATGAGTATCTCCATCATCCAGCTTCCCCTCAATGTTACGTATTGTTTTAGTCAAGGAAAAATCCACAAAATCTTCAAGAACTGCAACATCCTCAACTGCAGATGCCTTTGTTGTTCTGAAATAAAATAACAAATAAACAAAATACAACTCAAACAAAAAGTTGAAAAAGTCATAACAAACATGAGGAACTGAAGATCCACAATGATGGACACTCATTAAGCCATAACCTTTCACATTAATCTTCCAGTGTTTCCAATAGATATTTGTGTGAACATTTGTGACAAGGATAACATTCTTACTGTGCTTTTCTCAGGTTTCCAGGAGGTCTGTTTTGTGAATTGGATTTTGAAGTGACCCTTTTCTTTGTCACTACCTGAGCAAGGGAAATATGACTTAGGGAGAATTTCAATTGCATTTCCTTGATTCCTCACGTCCTCTCACCTCGCCTTCTTCTCAAAACCATTGGATGAGAAGGTCAGAGGTACCTCCCCTCTGACCTTCTCATCCAATGGGTTTTGAAAAGGAGGTGAGGGGAGAGGACGCAAGGACTCAAGGAAATGCAATTGAGATTCTCACCTAGTTTTACTAAGTGATTACATTACCTTTGCCTCTCTGAGATGTTACATTTTACATATCAAACTTAATTGAATACTGCACCTTAGCAGTGGGCTTCCTAACTGAAGATTCCAGCATGTTCACATTCCTAAAGACAAATACAAATACATATATTCTTATCCAGTCTACTACACTGAAATGGTATACGTTTTGAGCAATGCAATATTTTATTACCTGAAATCCTCCTCCTCATCCTCATCCTCATTGTCAACATCAAGGTGGAAAGAGATTGGCTTTGACAAGACTTCATTTTGGTCACTCTGAAAAAAAGAAAGAAAAACAATAATCAGGACATAAAGTTTAAATAAAACAAATATGATGTCTAAAAATGAATGTTTTATGTTGTTCTGAAGAGTGTCAATTGGTCAGGTAGCTAGCTAAACCACTTACCATAACCTGTTCCGCTTGCCTTACTAGTTCAGCTGTTTTTGCCTCCAGCTCTGCATTTATACGTCTGGAATGGGAGAAATATGCTCATTTTTTTATGCTATCATCATCTGGTTACAGCATCTCATATGATACAGTCTACTTTGACTCAACAGATGTTTGGGCAAGGAACCTTACTTGTATTCCTCCTCTTTAGCAAGTAGGTCTATCGTGGATGGTTTCTTTGAGGGGACAGAGGCTGGACGTCTCACAGATCTTCCTCCTTGAGACCTTTCTGCCTTGGATAACATGGGTATTTTGGGCTAAATAAACAAATGTAGTAAGTTAGGTAGCTCATAAAAATATAGTAGTTGTTGGTTCTTTTAGCCAACAGGCATATAACATTTCAAAGGAACAACACGTTCATTGAAAGTCAGTCTGCGTATAATGTACAGTTATTCACATAACCTACGATCTATCTCTGAGTTAGGCTAGTTTTAGCCATATCAAAGATATTGATAGGGTTTCCCCATAGACTTAAATAGACATCGCATCATTGTATCTGTCCTATTATGGCGTCTGTGAGAGCATGGGCAGGGCCATTTTGAAGTAGTCAAATGTCTTCTTCTACTAACGTTACTTCTATGAGTAACAAACAAACTGAAAGGGTGCACACTGCCACCTAGAGTGTGTTGTTTGAACAGGTAAAAAGTTGGCGATTTACTGCCACCTGCAGTTATGGAATGTTTCCTCAAGAGTATAATTAATCGGCTGATCCCTCGTGACAACGGAATTATGTGATCCTCTGAAGTCCCGCGTTCTTTTATAGCTCAACGCTCCCACCCAGTTGACTACTTCAAATTGGTGGAAGTCGTCAATGGCGCTACCCATGCGAAAACGGGTCCTCTATCTATCTCTATGGGTTTTCCCTATTTATCTGTGGCCATACATAACGTATACTAGCAGCTAACGTACTGTTTTAGCTAGCTAGCATGCTAACTATCTAGCTAGCAGTTAGCTAACTTAGATCTTAAACAGCGATATAGCTAGGACACATACAGGTGACTATAGCTAGTTAGCTAGTTCTTCTTGTATTTGTGAATGGGTATGTTAAAGTTTTTTTAGCAGTATAATACTGTAGCTAGTTGTTTGAAACAATACATTGACTCACCTCATGCAGTCTTCTTTCAGACATTTTGTTGTGATGAATCTGGCGGGTGGCGTTGCGGTTGCATAGCAACAAGTCGTGGCTAAATGTTTTTCTCGACGGTGCAACCAAAGGCGGAGGAACACGCACTTTTGCTGTGTGAGTCTCTGTTTTTCACAATCTTGACTTTG
The DNA here is from genome assembly GCF_964263955.1 of Coregonus lavaretus. Classification (NCBI taxonomy): domain Eukaryota; kingdom Metazoa; phylum Chordata; class Actinopteri; order Salmoniformes; family Salmonidae; genus Coregonus; species Coregonus lavaretus. The sequence continues at coordinate 14,910,956 of NC_140024.1, forward strand.
ATACATTTAGCAAAAAGATGATGTTAGGTGCCGTTGTGGACTAATGAACACATTCATTTGAGTTGTTAGCTAAACATAAAATGTGTTGTAAGCTGAAATGTGCAAATGTGTAGGAGGACATTACATTTTTGTCATTTAGCAGACACTCTTATCCAGAGCGACTTACAGTTAGTGAGTGCATACATTATTATTTTTTATATACTGGCCCCCCGTGGGAAGCGAATCTACAACCCTCTACCAACTGAGCTACATCCCTGCCGGCCATTCCCTCCCCTACCCTGGACGACGCTGGGTCAATTGTGCGCCGTCCCGGTCGCGGCCGGCTACGACAGAGCCTGGATTCGAACCAGGATCTCTAGTGGCACAGCTAGCACTGCGATGCAGTGCCTTAGACCACTGCGCCACTCGGGAGGACAGCATGTGCTAAGGCTAACAGATTCGCTGCATGTCTACACATGGAGCATAATGCCATTATAGACATTCATGTGTTTACCATTGATTGCAAATAATTGCATTTAAATGAAATAGCAATTTCAAAATGTTATTTTACAAACTCATTGGATTATTGAAGACCACGTCCATAGTACTGCTCATTCATACATTTTTATAAAGCATTTTTACTGTGGACATTTAAGCCAAATCATGTTGCCATTAGGCACACAGTACTTGGCTGCTCACCACGGCGGTGTAAAAACCAAAAATAAAAAGATGGTTAGTCTTCCCTCGTGTACTGCGCCTGCGCCGCAGAAGCCTGACAGCAGCAGCAGGAGTAGCAGCAGCATATTACCGTTCTCCTAGCAGCAGGATATTATGCTGGCAGCACGATCGCGGATTTTCTATTTCAAAATAAGAGTTCCCCTGCAAAGACATGCTAAACTGGGAATGTAGATTTCGTTTGACGTATTTTGTATTTATACCATCATTTCTTTTGAACGTTTACACAAATACTGGAATGTTGAAAGCTATTCTGTAGGCTATATTTAAAGAAATACACTTTTACGAAAATACAAATATATGTTACTGGAATAATTCCAAATATAATTTTCAAAACTTAAATGGGTCTCTTGTGCTGGGCAACAGGTTTAATACAGAGTACTGGTGACTCCTTACTCCACCCACTCCTTTCACTGCAACTCAATACACGGTGGGATACTTATTGGCTTGTAGAGAGATAACTTTTATACCTGTCTCAGCTAAAGTGGGGTGGGAAATACTCAGTAGGATGTAGTTTTGGAGGGGGACTGTGTCGCCCCTCCATAGCCCCCAATGCAATACACTGTAATTGACTGTACATGGGATACATATTGGCTTGTAGAGAGAGAGAACGAGGACAGGAAAAAAACTTTTTGGTGAAAAAGTAACAAATTCTAAAAAAATATGTAAAAAAAAATTCCCACTCTACAGCTATATTGGTCTGCTAATACAGGACTAGTAAAGGCCCAGTGTACAACTTTTGTGAATTTTTTGCACCCCTACTTCCCACTCCCAAAACTAACCATATTTGGTTAGTAGAGACCCTACTGAGTCTTCCCCACCCCAGTTTAGCTGAGACAGGTGGTAAAGTTCTCTCTACAACCCAATATGTATCCCATAAACAGTATATTACAGTGTATTGCATTGGGGACTATGGAGGCGGTGGAGAACGAAGTGCTGCTGGGTATGTACGACACAGTCCCTCTCCAAAACGACACATATTTGATTAGTAGAGACCCTACTGAGTATTTTCCACCCCACTTTAGCTGAGACAGGTAGAAAACTTCTCTCTACAGCCCAATATTCTCAACATACAGTACCAGTGTCAACATATTTTCATTATTGGTATAAAAAAATATATTTTTAAAAGCATATTTTTTATTTGTTGTCATAAATTATTGATTGCATTTTCTTGTTGTCACAATAGAAGTGGCCATTGATTAAAATGCAATATATTTTAAATGAGTTATCCACATTGCAATGTTTTGAAATGCGGGCTTTTATTTAGAAGGTGTCAACATTAACATACAAATTGACGTCATTGTTTGTGCTGCTGGCAGAATACTAGTCAGCATCACCAACACTTCCACCACTAGTGTTTGCAAACGCACGGGTCGCCCCAAGGCTGCGAAGGAATCCTGAGGAAAGCGTGCATTTTGTATTCCTCTGTACTTGTAATTTTTTTCTTTTTTATATGTCTGTGCATGGTGTTCGAAATTAACCGTCTAGCCATGTTTTCCCGGCACCGTTTCTACCCTGGAACTGAGTCCACGTACATCGCAAATGAGAACGGGTGGGTCTGTAATGTACAGTAGAAAAATAACTGCTTTCTCGAGGTCCAGGTTGAGGCCTGCATGTTAAAGATCTCCTTCCTCCCATCCTGAATCTCATCGTGATGACTGAGGATCAACAACCTGATCAGCACCCGAAGCTGGGCTCTGGAATAAGCACGTTACCATCCCTAGTTCCTGGACTGCAAGGGACTGAGGCCAGTGCGTTGCAGCTCAAAATAAAGAATTCCATCTGGTAAGGAGGACCATTAGCTAGCATTTTGCTACTTTGCTTACTAGCTAGTTCGCCTACGTTAGTAGAGCCAGCTCCATATGTTTTGCCATTATAGTGTTGCTACCTCTAGCTAGCTAGCCAGATATTTAATTAGCCAGCTCATTACTAACTAGCAGCTTATGTGTGTAATTTAGCCTCCCCCGCCCCCATTTCATCAACGTAAACATGTCAACATTTGTGTTTGGCGTTGACAATATTACATTTTTGACACTTTTTCGTACATTTCCTGGTACCAAGATCTAATATCGTTTACTATAAATTATTTTTTATATAAATTGTACCCACATTTTTGTTATGAAATAGCGCGTGCTCACATATTCATGACGACAGCAGCAAGTTATCGCTGCCTTTTCGTGGTATTCGACAGGTCCTGACTAAAAGGGTCAAAATGGGTGATTTATTAACAACCCGGGTGCTGCAAGAAACCTCGCCGTTGGTAACTAACATTAGCTAGCTGGACCAATTGAGGTATGTATGGGCTGGACCTGTGCATTGTGCATGGTTTCCGTATCCTCATTAGTGCACGCACTAGCCAATTTGCGTAATTTCGGGAAAACAGAATAATATGTAGCTAGTACGCTTGCCCGCGTTACAACTAAGTTAGCTAACGGGAGTTAGCCAGTGTTGCACGCCTGCGCTAACTGGGTTGAAAACCACTACCACCGTCATTGTTTTTGTTGCATGTCTCGACATGTATTTCAAATCCATGGAGGTATAAATGGCTATGGTAATAATAGCACAGCCTTCCCTGCACCGTAGCATATATTGATACATAATCAATGACCTGCATGTTGTATCAGTACAAACCTGCAAAATATTATTCGGCTACATTCAACAATCTGTTCACAGATCTGTAGGTAAAGATTGTTGCACTCATACATCAGTCAGCTTCCAGAATTAAATGCTCCATTTGCACTGATATGCACATTTCACCTGTTGTTGCCATAACCTTTTTTTTTCATATAGAAACTGCCTACATTAATTATGAAGTATCATAAGGAACCATAATATGCTAATAGATGTGTTTTTTTTGTTGTTGCGTTTGAACAGTTGTTGACTGATGTTTCAGATATTCAGACTTAAATGTTCATGGTCTTAACTTTATACCACCGCATTATGTGGTGCACAATCATTCATCATTCAGAACGACCTGTTATTTGTGATTTGTCTTGGTTGCAATATTGTGTGAATAGTTTATTAGATTATATATAGTGAAATGGCAGGAACTGAAACACACGGACGGTTTGTCTGTGGAATTACAACATTGGGGAAAGTCATGACTGGCACTTTTATAAACTTTTCTAATATAATGAACATCAGATAAAAAATATAAAACCACTTAGGTAACATGTAACCTTAGCCAAGTCATAAATTGCAAAATGCCACCACCTAGGCTTATATTAATCATATCGGAAAATACGCGACAGTATATTTGTTGATTCTCTGCACAGTAATCTGCTGTAAGGCTGGTGTCCCCTAGTGCTACCCCCAAACCAGTGTGAAGGAATTCGGCTCTGGATGACATGGATCCATACGTGGGATATCACTTCCCTACTTTGAAGGGTATCATTTCCATCATCAATACATTGACTTGATGTGTTATGGTCAACATCGGAAATTCTTATGGAATACATTTTTTCAACTATTTTCCATCCTAATATTAGGAATAAGCAAAGGCTTTGATTTCTGGTCAAACAAAGGGGTCCCCTCTGTTTCCATTTACTGTAACCAGCGTCCTCAACTGACTCACTGAGCACCGACCGACACCAGACGTGCATGGACTTTGAAAAGTAGTTTCACAAGTTTAGACGGCACATTACAGTACAGGAAAGAAAAGTAGAGTATATATCAGCACAGTACAATACAGCACTGTACAGTAGAGTAAAGCACACTAGAGTACAGTATAATGTACTGAACTCTACTCTGCTGTACTTTACTCTGCTCTACTATGATGTCCAAACTTGAGAAACAGACTTCTATGATTGGTTCAGATTTGGTCAGGTCCGTACCAACCAAATGTGGTCGTGTTTGGGGGGGGGGGGGAGCACATTAGAATAATAGCCAATGTGTAGAATAATACCCAAACATGCAAAGGAGGATATTGCATTTTTCTACGTTTGTGTACCTATTCAGGATACATCACATATCCATAATTATTAGGGATTTGCATCTTTCCCTTTCAAGACGAGTCGATACGTATCTAGATACTTTTGTGTATATATAGTGTATGTGGACACCCCCTTCAAATTAGTGGATTCGGCTATTTCAGCCACACTCGTTGCTGACAGTTCGAGCACACAGCCATGCAATCTCCATAGACAAACATTAGCAGTAGAATGGCCTTACTGAAGAGCTCAGTGACTTTCAACGTGGCACCGTCATAGGATTCCACCTTTCCAACAAGTCAGTTCTTCAAATTTCTGCCCTGCTAAAGCTTCCCCGGTCAACTGTAAGTGCTGTTATTGTGAAGTGGAAACATCTAGGAGCAACAATGGCTCAGCCGCGAAGTGGTAGGCCACACAAGCTCACAGAACGGGTTCGGGCTAGGCCGCTTAGTTCCAGTGAAGGGAAATCTTAACACTACTGCATACAATGACATTCTAGACGATTCTGTGCATCCAAATTTGTGGCAACAGTTTAGGGAAGGCCCTTTCCTGTTTCAGCATGACAATGCCCCTATGCACAAGGCGAGGTCCATACAGAAATGGTTTGTCGAGATCGGTGTGGAAGAACTTGACTGGCCTGCACAGAGCCCTGACCTTAACCCCATCGAACACCTTTGGGATCAATTGGAACGGCGACTGCGAGCTAGTTCTAATTGCCTAACATCAGTGCCTGACCTCACTAATGCTCTTGTGGCTGAATAGAAGCAAGTCCCCGCAGCAATGTTCCAACATCTAGTGGAAAGCCTTTCCAGAAGAGTGGAGGCTGTTATAGCAGCAAAGGGGGGACCAACTCCATATTCATTCCCATGATTTTGGAACTTTTGGTCATGTGGTGTACATGGTCACAAAGCATAATACCCATAAAAACACATGGTTCCAATGGTTTTTCCACCATTCATTTTTCACATTGTGAATAAGCTTACCTTGGCATGACGTTTTGATAGCCATGCAATTCTCTCTCAGACAAGGTGAGTTTTATTAATATATTCACCTCAATTGATATGCTAATTATTGATAAAAGTTACCTTGTACGAGAGAGATTTGTGCGGTTATCAAAACGTAAAGCAAGGGTAAGCCTACACGAAACACAGACCTTGTATGAATAATGAATGGTGAAAAAACGATTGGAACCATTTCCAGGTTTTATGACTCTATATTGGCCTTCCACATCAGCGGCGGAAGGTGGCCGAGCTACAGCGGTGTTTGTCAGACCATGAGACATCCCGAAAAATCATTATTCTGATGAAAGGGGAGACTCATGAACCCTATGGTGTTCTCCGTTTTGTCTCTACGACCCCCACAAGTGTCACGGGACTTGTCTGAAGTAACCCATACAAATGAATGGCAGTATGGAGGTAGTTTTGTGCCAACAAAAATAAGATGTTAAGTATGTTTCCAATTTTTTTTAATAGGACAAACACTTCAAAACCTTATTCCTTATGATTTATTTTTGGACTGTCGTTTTTGCCGTTTATGAATTTGTTATTCAATGCATTTCTATGGGCTATAGTAGTAAAGGCCAAATTCAATATTTTATTAAATCATATTAAAATAAATGTGATACCTAAAGGGGTCCTAAAATTCAAACTCAATTAGATAACAGGTTAGACTTTGAGGTTAACTTTCATTCTGAAACAACTTCATATTTCCGAGTTATTCATATATTAGTTTAGAAAAACTTGAAATTGGCATGGAAGCTAGATAGCTAGCTAGCAAAGCTACCAGCTAGCTACTGTAGCTACTTATCAAAGGTAGATAGCTAACTGGTTAATTTAACAAAGACATTTACAAAGTATTTCTTAATGTTTCTGTAGCTGGCAAATTTATTTGATCATGCTTTGTGATACACGCTGTTTAATCCAAACATATCACCCACTCCCCTACAGTAGAACCTAATAAACAGCATCAGGCGGAAACAATACAATTGGCGACACTTTTTGTCCTACCAGATCTGCGAAGAGAAGGTTCTAGCTAGTGTATCCCTCTTTCTTTTGACTCTTGTTGGATGTAGTTGTCCTGTTTATCAGGTCCCAGGCTCCCATGGCTCTTATGATTATTTATTTACAAGTTAATTACAATTTGCTTTTTGCTGTACTTGATAGAGCAGACCTAGTCTCACGTGCAGAAGTAAGCCTTCTGGCGCGAGAGATTCATAGGGAGGAGGAGACTAGAGCATACTCAGAACGTCTGACTGAACGGACGCACATTTGAGCGCCCCAGTACGGTCCATTTACTTTGTGCTGTTATAATTTATGCTTTGAAATCCTGCGATTTCATTGGAGCAGTTCTCCCTCTTAGCAAATAGCTGGCAAAACAATCGAAGCAATGTTCGCTTGACCTTGAACGCAGAGCTGGCAGTCACTGAGGGGCAGAGTAGTAAGTAACTGAACAGCTTGTTTTGAACAATATATTTTTGAAACCGGAACATGTACACATTTACCCCAGTTTTATGAGCATTTAAAACATAATCCATATTTGTTTTTATAGGTGTTGAGCCACTTCACTTACTGTAGTTCAATAACCAAAGTAGATTTTTTTTTTTTTTTTTTCAAACTCAAGGTGTCATATCATAGTTGAGACCCCATTCTTTCTGCTGACATCTTTTGAATCGTAATTCAGAAGAGATATTTCAGAGTTTTTGGAAAACTGAGGGAGATTTTACTGTCATTCTGTTACAAAACTTTACATCTGTTCTTCAAGTAAATGTGTTTTTGTAACATTGTCAGTGGAAATTGTTGAACGTAGTCCTTGTGCATCGAGTTGTATGGTTTGTTTAACTTTGCATTCAAAATTGGAGTCTCTTCATTCTGTTACCATGGAATTGCCCTGATGTTACCTATAGCATAGAGTCCTGAATGGTGCACATTACACTTGACTGGGTGAGTGCAGCTAAATGTTAGTATAGCCTGAGTGATAGACGATACCTATGATCTACATTTGGAGAGCTGGCACACAAGCAAATGCTGCCTCCCATGGAAAATATCTGTCCTTGGCTTGGTTCTGGTGGTGCTGGACTGCCCTTTGGAAAGTTACGATGAGAGCTTTGCATGTCTCTCGAGTCCGTGGGAGACTGAGGATTGATTAGGCAGTTCTTTCACTGAACAAAAATATAAACGCAACAATATAAATGTAAAGTGTTGGTCCAATGTTTCATGAGCTGAAATAAAAGATCACAGAAATGTTCCATAATCACAAAAAAACAGTTTCTCTGAAATGTTGTGCACAAATTTGTTTATATCCCAGTTAGAGCATTTCTCCTTTGCCAAGATAATTCATCCACCTGACAGGTGTGGCATATCAAGAAGCTGATTAAACAGCATGATCATTACACAGGTGCACCTCGTGCTGGGTACAATAATAGGCAACTCTAAAATGTGCAGTTTTGTCACACAACTCAATGCCACAATGTCTCAAGTTTTGAGGGAGCGTGCAATTGGCATGGTAACTTCAGGAATGTCCACCAGAGCATTTGCCAGAGAATTGAATGATCATTTCTCTACCATAAGCAGCCTCCAACTTCGCTTTAGTGTTGCCATACACCGCAGACCACGTGTATTGCATTGTGTGGGCGAGCGGTTTGCTGATGTCAACGTTGTAAACAGAGTGCCCCATGGTGGGGTTATGGTATGGGCAGGCATAAGCTACGGACAACGAACACAATTGCATTTTATTGATGGCAATTTGAATGCACAGAGATACCGTGACGAGCTCCTGAGGCCCATTGTGAGGCTCATCTTTGACCAACCGATGCATATCTGTATTCCCAGTCATGTGAAATCCATAGATTAGGGCCTAATAAATGTATTTCAGTTGACTGATTTCCTTATATGAACTGTAATTCAGTAAAATCCTTGAAATTGTTGCATGTTGCGTTTCTATTGTTATTCAGTATATTTACCTCAATTACAGATTGTCACATCTTTAGGCTTTGCCGTTGTTTTGCTCACACATATAGGCTAGAGATGCTTGCTTTTCCATGACTCTTGTCTCCTTTTAGGCCAGAAATACAAAATCTTAGGAGAAAGAGAGTGAGATTTTAATATTTTGTCATTTCAAGACTCTTGTCAATTTTTCCCTGTGAACCAGCAGATGGGGTTATCTGAGTAAAATACAGTACATCGGATTAAAATTTAGGCAAGTCTGTAATACATTAGATTAGTTAAATCTGTCCTTTAATTGACCTTTTACTGATTCACATTCAGTGTGTCTGTTATGCTGTGTGATTGAGTGTTCTGATAGTACGTTTGAGCATGACATGTTTACAATTTTGGTATTACATTAGCTCACTACATTGGAATAGCCAATAGTCTTGTCGCATGATTTATGCAAACACATTGTGGCATTAAAAATGTACCATCTTGCATCTGTTAATGGAATGAAAATGGAGCTGAATGTAGCGTTTGAATTGATTCCACCGTTGTCTTCTCTTTCTCTGTCTGTAAGGACTGGGGAGGCAGTGTTTATCAGAATAGGAGGGGAAACAGGATAGAATAGGAAGGAGGGGATGAAATCCCAACACAATGAGGATGTTCGTCTTCAAAGAGAATTGAAAATGAGCTTCACCACCGGCAAACATGAGGCGGTTTTCAGGAGTGCAGAATTCAATAGAAATGTTCACCACTACTGTCGTGGTTAGAATTTCTTTGTAGTCTTGGAGGTCATTAATTGCGTTTGGTGCTGTTTCTATATCTTGAGTGACATTTCCTGTCAATTTTTGTAGGGAATGCCATCGTAACAAAATGCCTGTAGATCTTTTTCAATTTTTACACTGGTCAGCATTTTATCAGATTTGTTTTTGCCAGATTACTGAATGACTGTCTTTGCATGGGTCACAAACAATCCCCTGCATTTTGGTCAGCCCTTAATTTCAATTAAACTAACAAATAAAGGAGGAAATTGAGCTATGTGAGAAGGACCCCTTAATGGATTCACTCCCTCCAAGCATGATCAGATACTGTATGTTTCTTTTCCCTCTCTCGTTCTCACCTTCCTCTCTCAAGGAACTTTTGGAATTCAGTTTAGAATTGTTTTGTGCTTGGAGCGAATCTGATACAATCCTGCGAAGCAACAGAACAAGCATTGTGGCTTGATTTGAATATTAGATAGGCCTGTAAATTCAAAGGGAACAGAAGAACATTAACTAATGTCAGGAATGTCAACTGAAAATGTGTTAAGGATCATTTTCGTTTCTGGCTCTGTGCTTGATGGACATTTTATTAGTTTAAGTGCATTCACATTGAGGGGAGGTAGGCCTACTATAGAGAAAAGGAGGAAATACAGGAGGGAAACTAGTTTTTATTCGTTTTATGTGTGTACACCTTTTCCTGTTGTTGAACATGTTGTTACATTTTTTATGCAATCTTGCTAGGGCTGTCCCCGACTAAAACAATTCTTCGTCGACCGAGAGTCGTCTGTTCTTTTGACCAATCGATCTTTTGACCTGTCATTTCTAACTGAACAGTTATTTTACTGAAATCTCTAATTTGTTTAGGAAAAACATTCCCTATTCCCTTAACCCTTGCTCTCTTTACGTGACACATGTATGCATTGCATGCACGTGACCAATAGGGCCTGACCTATAGCATATCATAATCGCATCAATAAATTGGTTATAACAAACTCTGATCACGTAACACGTGAAAGAAAAATGGATGCAGAGGACGTGACAAACTCGAAACGGGGGAATGTTTGTTTACTGGTTGCTCAGGAGGTAAAGGGGAAGTCAGATGTGTGGAATACATTTGACTAGTTGTGGAAAATACTGGAGATCAAGAAAAATAAAGTAAGGAGAAAGCACTGCGTGTGCCAAACAGGGGTTGTTAGATTACAATCTAATTTTTTTGACCATTTGGAACAATGTAAACAACACTAAATACATTCTAAGTGTACCAGAGAGTATGTTGTAATGTATATATTATTTTTTTTGTAAAGCCTTTATTACAGCAAAAAAAAACAGTCGCATGCATTCGTGAATGCAATTGCTGAAATGGAACGGTTTATTTATTGTTTGCAGCTAAGGGTCGCTTTGTTATTTTATTTTTAAACTAAAATGCTTGTTTGCATTTCAAATTATGAATGACTCGTGTGATGACATGAACGAATGAATGATTGGTTGATACAGTAGCTTATATAAGTACCGTATTGGTCCGAATATAAGACGACCCTGATTATAAGACGACCCCCCGTTTTTCAACAAACATTTAGAAAAACAGATTTGCAGACTAGATTTGCCGAACAAAGAACTTCATTTTATTTTAAAATAACAATATTAAAAACACAGTGAATTAAACACAAAGGCAAACTATGTACAGTATGATTCAAAATTAATATCAAGCAATAATAAAGCAACATTTTTAAATAACAGAGAAAATACAGGCCACACATTTAACTAAACTTAACAAAAATTCGCCAAACTTCTCCTCCGATGTCTCTCTATCCCTCACACACGTCCTCTGCCCCGCTGTGTTCGCTCTCGCTGTCATCGCTCCCCAGCTGCTCCGCTTCCACCGGCTCCTCCCAAAGCACGTCGTCCTCGCTGCCGTCCAATGCATTTGAGATGCAACATTTTTTAAAGCCATCGATGATGCTCTGTGAGGGAATAGCATCCCATGCATGCAGGATCCATTCACACAGTAGACGGACTGACGGCTTCTGTATTTTCCCGGTCGGTGTGAGTGCGTGGTTGCCAGACAGGAGCCACTCTGTGTATTTTTTTCGCAGGTTATCCTTGAAAGGCTTGTTCACAACTACGTCCAACACCTGTAGCTGGCTTGTCATTCCCCCTGGTATGATCACAAGATCCCCGTTCATTGCTCGCACCTGACTTTTCACGGGCTCAGTCAGATGTCCGCGGAACGCATCCAGAACGAGCATGTTCCTCCTCTTCCTCAGTCCCCCGTAGCGTGCGCCCCACACAACCTTTAGCCAGTCCACTACAAGCCCCGACTCCATCCAGCCCTTCTCCTGGGCGCGCACAATAATGCCAGCTGGCATTGGGTCCTTTGGCACAGTCTTACGCTTAAGAATGACATACGGGGGGAGTTTGCTGCCACCAGCGAGACATGTCAACATGACAGTGACGCGGCTCTTCTCGTTGCCCGTTGATTTCACCAACACAGACTTTTCTCCCTTTCTATTGACAGTCACCGATGTTGGCATGTCGAAATAAACGGGTGTCTGATCAGCATTGCCGATCTGATCCAGCGGGTAGGAGTGCTTCTTCCTCAGGTTGATAACAAAGCGCTGAAACGAAAGCAGCTTCTCTCCGAAGTCTGACGGCAGGCGTTGGGCCAAACTCGTTCTCCGTCTAAGTGACAGTCCATTACGCCGCATCATCCTACGACACCAGCCGAGGCTGGCTTTAAATCCAGTGATGTTGAGCTCTCTGGCGATTTCCAGGGCCTTAACCTGGATGACAGCTCTGGTAATGGGCATTCCCTCACTTCTTTTTTCCCTGACATATTCAAAAACCCTCCGGTCAACCTCAATGAAATGACCACTTTGAGGACCACGGAAGGATTTTCGCTGACTGTTAGCATCTTTTAGACGTTGTTTTTCTGCTCGCCATCTTCTTACATTACACTCAGTGACCCCGAATGTCTTGGCAGCTTGGCAGTTGTTAGATGACTCTGCCTTATTGACAACCATTACGGTATTTTGAAATTGGCATCATAGCTCCTCCGCTGTTGTTTATTGACCTGGCCCACTTTTGAGCCACTTGTCTCTAAATGGTCAGCCTGTCTTTCCATCTTTAAACACCGGTAACGGGCTGGTTGTTAAGGACGCCTCTTCCCTCCGTCCGGAACGAATTTTTGGCGCCATCTGTGCCCGCGAATGTGTATTGACATTTAAAGGGAGCGCCGAAGAAGAGAAACTGCGCTCTGAATACTAGACCCCGAATATAAGACGACCCGACTTTTTTGGACCTATTTCGAGGGGAAAAAAGGCCGTCTTATATTCGGACCAATACGGTATTGAAATATAGGCATAAGGAAGTTACGGTATTAAGACTAAACAGGAGGCTCTCTTAGACCTACAGCTCGATCGATGATGGTTATACAAGGCTGCTATACTAAGCCTTCTAATGATAATGACATGACTTATTATAATGATGATCATAATAGGGATAATAACAATAAGAACATCAAGAAAAAGGAGGGTTATTATCATTTTTCAGACAATTTGGAACAGTGTAAACAACACAAAATAAATTATAAGTAAAATAGAGAGGCTGTTCTAACGAGAGAGAAACAAAGTGTAAAGCCTTTATAACAGCACAGCAAAGATTAAAAACAGCTGAATTTGTGGATCTGTTTATCCGGCATGTTGTGGTTGCGTGAGGCTTGGTGCTCACGGAATCCGTAGGCTATTAAACAAACACTCAAACATGCAACAGAAGCAGGATCTGTCTTATTTTTGTAGATATACAGTGCCTTTGGAAAGTATTCATACCCCTTCTTTCACATTTTGTTATGTTACAGCTTTATTCTAAAATTGAGTCTGGCCACTCTACCATAAAGGCCTGATTGGTGGAGTGCTCCAGAGATGGTTGTCCTTCTGGAAGGTTCTCCCATCTCCACAGAGGAACTCTGGAGCTCTGTCAGCGTGACCATCGAGTTCTTGGTCACCTCCCTGACCAAGGCCCTTCTCCCCCGATTGCTCAGTTTGGCCGGGTGGCCAGCTCTAGGAAGAGTCTTGGTGGTTCCAAATTTCTTCCATTTACGAATGATGGAGGCCACTGTGTTCTTGGGGACCTTCAATGCTGCAGACATTTTTTGGTACTCTTCCCCAGGTCTGTGCCTCGACGCAATCCTGTCTCAGACCTCTACGGACAATTCCTTCGACCTCATGACTTGGTTTTTGCTCTGACATGCACTGTCAACTGTGGGACCTTATATAGACAGGTGTGTGCCTTTCCAAATCATGTCCAATCAATTGAATTTACCACAGGTGGACTCCAATCAAGTTGTAGAAACATCTCAAGGATGATCAATGGAAACAGGATGCACCTGAGCTCAATTTCAAGTCTCATAGCGAAGGGTCTGAATACTTATGTAAATAAGGTATTTCTGTTTATTTTTAATACATTTGCAAAAATGTCTAAACCTGTTTTTGTGAGACAGTCTGTGTACTGAAAAAACCTCTGTGTGGGTAAATGGTGGCTTTCAACGTTTGACTGACTCTTGAGTGGAGAGAGGGGATGTCATGTCTTTGGTGTTAGCTCCATTTAACAGTTGACCTACTGTATTTAAACCTCTGTGAAAGGTATGTTAGAACTGATTATAGTCCAATTGTCTACTTATCAACTTTTACCCCCAATTGTCCTATTCAGTTGAAACACTTTGAACTGTAGTGGGCTGTATCTGCTCCACACTCAATGTGGTGGCTGTTCTGATGGTATGTCAGGCTTCAGTTTAAAAGGTTCACCATCCCCACTCTAGCGTAAGAATATGAGATCAGAGAGGTTCAACAGGGTTGGATGTCTGCTCGCCGGGAGAGAAGTCAGCAATGTCTCCCCCCCCCACCCGGTCTCCCCACGTTGATCATTCAGAATAACACAGCTTTGGTGCTCCAGCCCTCCCCAGTGTCATGCTACTGTCTGCGGTCGCTGGTGTTTAGAGGTGAATGTCAGGCAATCCTCTTTCTCCCTGAAGCAGCCATATTGAGGGAGGGTGGCAGACAGTGAGCAGCCAGGGCTGCCCCTTCCTGCCGGCTCTGACTGTTTACGTTCAGGAGGGGCCAGCTGGGGGGGTGGGGAGAGTCTGCTCCGCTGCCTTTGGAAATCAGGGCACTCTTCAGGAAAAAAACATACACAGTCCCTATTAATATAACATTTTAGGTTTAGTGTTTATTATTTCATAAGATGTGGATTATTTGCACATGTCAGGTCATATTACCAGTTATCTTTTTCGAATGTTGTTGATTTGTGTTTTGACTTTAGGCTCTTATCTCTCAACGTTTAAGAATGATTTATTGAAAGGCTGAAATAAGACCTGTTGTGTGGTAGATATAGGCACATTAGTTGATGTTCTTTCAAGGGTTTCTGAACCAATATGCAGCAGTTAGCTGCTTAGTGCAGAAAGGTTTTTGTGAGAGACAAAATCCAGCAAATGTATACAATCAATCATGTAACTCTCAAGCTGTGGCGGTTGGTGCATTACACTAAATACAGTAAAAGAATTAGAACAGACATGTTCAAGTTTACCTCAGTGACCTGGTGCAGCTTGGATATAGATGAATGTGGCCAACATAGGCAGGGTGAGTGGGTTCATCACTCCGAGCTGAACTCCACTACTGCCAGCCCAGGGTTCAACAGGATGTGTTTAGAAACCAGACTTCCTCAGTCTTAACGTACGTACAGCCCTGCATGGCAATGGGTCCATGTTTCACATGAAAATCACCAAACTCAACATTTAGGGACAGGGAGAGATACAAACTCATAGACTCCACTCTGACCCACAGGAATGTTTTTATTTCATTTTTTTATCAAAATGTCAGAGGAATCTGTGCCATTTTTATACTGCAGGTTGATTTACCCCTAAACCCCCTTTGTAATGCCAGTCATCAATATTATTGTGTACCCTGCCCAGTGAGGTTATAGTCCTGACTAAGTGATTATAGGCAGAGCTTGTTAAGTAATGCTGTGTGGCCAGAACGGGGGTATAATTGCTGCAGAACATTTAAAAACTGGAGTGATGTGCAGTAAGGATCCGGCAGGGAGAATCTAAATCCTGTCTTTCCCTTTCGCAATCCCCTCCCAGCTCTCCACAGCAACAATGGCTTAACGAGGCGCTCTCTCTGTACCTGCCTGGCCTTACCTAGAAACAGCTTAATGAGAGGAACCTGGCAGACCTGCTTATTATCAACACTGAGAAATCCTGGCCTCACCTAGTAACAGTCCATTAAAGCTTACTTTCTCCGTCACAGCTAATAACAGTCTCCTGATTCTGACCTGCCCTGAGTAACCTAGTAACAGCCCCTCAGTCTGACCTGGCCCCATATCACACAGCAGCAACCTGACATTTGAACCTGACCTAACCTTTTACTTAATAACAAATGAGTAAGTCCTAGGTTCTGCCCCTTCATTGTAATAGATAATCAAATAGGAGCTGCCTGCCTCATTATGACCAGTTCTTGTATTGATTCTTAGTAGTGTGAGAGGCCATTGCATGATAGCCAAGTGGCGCAGTGGTCTAAGGCACTGCATCGCAGTGCTAGCTGTGCCACTAGAGATCCTGGTTCGAATCCAGGCTCTGTCGTAGCCGGCCGCGACCGGGAGACCCATGGGGCGGCACACAATTGGCCCAGCGTCGTCCAGGGTAGCGGAGGGAATGGTTGGTAGAGCATGGCGTTTGCAACGCCAGGGTTGTGGGTTCGATTCCAGTATGGAGAAAAAAATAGGTAATGTAAGTCACTCTGGATAAGAGCGTCTGCTAAATGACTAAAAATGTAAATGTTATCAAAGTAAACTGACTTGAAAGCGAGCTGTGCCACAGAGAGGGATTTACCATGTGGTTCAATTGGAGAAGTGTCATGGACCACTCACCTCTTGAGCTGCAGAATGTGGATGCGCACACACACTGAGAGTGAGAGAAAGTGTTTACAATTCTGCATCTCTCAATTAACCTTTTGAGTTGTGTTGTGGTTCACACCAATATCCAGGACTGGCCTCACGTGACGTTTCTGAAGGCTATGGAGAGGAAATTGGGTCAATTCAGGCTATGGGAGTAGATGTGTGTTGTTTTTGTGTGGGCGGACTCAGCAAGGGGCCACAAGAGTCTCTGACTGTGAAAGCATTAGCGACCTCTCCACTCACTTCACTGTGAGGAACTGTAGCAGGCTGTCTGTGAACGATTGTAACCAACAGTCAGTGAGTCCGTTTTCTCTATTTGATTTTAACTGGCTGTCTGAGAGAGCGTGTGTGTGGCTTATAGGTCCTTTTACTCATATGCTGTGGGATGAATTAATGATAGGTTGACTTTCCTTTCTGTGTTTCTAGCAGTATGACATTGCCGTGAGGTCAAGTCAGATCTTACAGTACCTTTTTATATGGATTAGGCCTAGATACCGGTTTGTACTGGATTGAAGTCCCCTCAATGACTGTCAAGGACTTTCTGAGGGAGGAATTATTAATAGGCATTGAGTGCTATAGGACATTTATGTAGTGTCTGTCTCCATTTTTACATATGACAACGTGTTCCTGGGATATATTGGTTATGACCAGGGAGAAGCGGGTGGGAGGGTTGTCTCATGCGTTACGTTCCACAGATGTATTAATACATCCGGTTTATGCATGGTGCTCACGTTACACTTGCGTCATACTAATTTGTCTTATGTTTCCCTTCTTTTTCAGCAAATCTGTACAGTCAAATGTGGACAATATTTTGGTGAGTCTTCCTTGTCATAAAGCCTTTAACCACAATGCATGCTCTGTTCACAATTGTTATACTTTTCCCCCCAATATTTAAGGTATGTTTTTGACTTGAATAAGGTAAGGTACATTTTAGGTTTCTGAAATGTAATCTCTGTGCTTCTCACCTCCTCGCCAGTGTCGTGAGACTATGTTAAAGGATGCAGCATTGAGATCTACTCTGTCTGTAGTATTTAAACAGGTGGTCCCATGTTTGACTTATTTATACCACACTTGATGTCAGAGCTGAAAGTAGCCCCGTTATGAAACAGTTTGCTGACAGCCATTGCTGACCAAAAAATACTGCTCAGTCCTGTTGAATGATCTCACTGAAACTCCACTAACCCATTTCATCTTACATAATGAGTCCTATAGTTATACTACACAGTATTAGGCTCGTAATGGTCTCCAGAAGATGGGATGAAATGATTTACCTCGTTGTGCTTGGTGTTGTAACGAAAACAGTGGTCATGTCCCTTTGTCGTGTAGGCCGTCATTGTAAATAAGAATTTGTTCTTAACTGACTTGCCTAGTTAAATAAAGGTTAAATAAAGGTTAAATAAACAAATAAACAATTGTCATCACTTGATCTTTTTAGACCTTTGTGTTTTTGCTCATAGGTTCTGGCCTTCAACTGAAATTCAGTCAACCACGGTGTGATTGAACATTAATAATAATAATAATAATATGCCATTTAGCAGACGCTTTTATCCAAAGCGACTTACAGTCTATCATCTAAAACCCAACTTGAGATACTTGAACATAACTCAGTCAAACGTTCACACAAATCTCCTATTGACATCTGCAGCACATGGTTTACCTGAAAGTTCAAGATGTTTACGTGTGTTCATGTGAGGATTTGGCCCTATGTACTGTAATTGACCAAGTATAGAAATATTATGCCCGTCAATAGAGATGGGTGCTATACAACACTGCGGTAAGATCCAGTGCATTGCCATTCCCAGCAGGAGAGGCAGGAGACTGAGCAGAGGTCAAGGCTACACTCTAGTTACTCTGGGAAACCTGCTGTGTTTACTTTATTCAATACTGCAGGCTGGGCTTCAGCTTGTCAGAGGTGTATCTTACCAAGAGGTATGTTGAGGATAGACAGCTAGACCTGTCAAAGCTATCAAATCACCCACCACCACTGCCACATTGTAGCCTACGTTTTGCACTCAGGCTACACATATAAGGAGGTCAACGAGTGTTTGTCCTCATTGACCTGCCTTGTCCCTCTCTCCTCCTCAGTGAAAGGGGACCACAATCCCAGTGGTTAAAGTCTTGTCTCGTGTACTGTTAAGTGCAGAGTACAGAATCCCTGGAGCCCCAAAGTTTCACACAAATCTCCATGTTTGTGGCAGGTGCCAGAGTCAGCAATACACGCATGAGCTCCCGTACTCCAGTCAGCTTTACAGTGCTAAATGTTGCAATCTCACACGCCACCTTGCATCAGCTGCACTCATTAAAGGTTTATGCCTTCAGTTGTATTCCACAAGGGTCTCTGTTCTCTTACGTTGTTCAATTCCGACAGACTTTATTTTATTTTCCTCTTAAGGATTTCTAGAGGACATGGGAAAGCACTAGCGTCTAATATTAACCCCACTCTCTCCCTCTGTTTTAATTTACAGACGTTGAATGTGTCAGCGGTAGTGATAATAAATAAAATAATAATAAATTGGTCATTTAGCAGACGCTCTTATCCAGAGCGACTTACAGGAGCAATTAGGGTTAAGTGCCTTGCTCAAGATAAGTAGAACACACATCAATAATGAAACTTGTGTTGATACTCTGTGGTTGTTTCCTGCCTCAGACTGTGTCTTATGGAGATGGGAGAATGCTCTCTGGGGAGAGATGGCCATTTTAGTCTTTCAGTGGAGTGAGTGGTGTAACCCATCTCTGTGTGTTTGCTGAATCACTAATGCCCACGCTCCACTAGTAATGTCTTAATAATATTACTAGTCTTCCACGATCAGGGTCTGCATGAGGCATCTCTTTCTGGTGTCTGGCCTCATCTCAAACTGCTTCTGTTCAGATGTCCTCAGTTAGCTGCCCTTTGTGTGAATATTCATTCGCAGTAGAGCTTTGGGTTTAGTTGGAAGACTCAGAGACAGGTCAGTGGTTCTTGTGATGTGAGAGAGAGGTCGTCTGCCAGGTGGTTGAGACAGAGTAGATAACGTACAGTAACAAGCCAATGTAACCAGAGGCTTAACCCGTTTCCTCTTAACAGCTTTCAGTTTCTCTGAGACTCATCACAACCAATCAGGTTTTCCCTTCATGTCTAGCTCATTCTCCTAAATGGTATCAGACTCGGTAATAATGTTGTTCTGTTGATGATGTTGGTACCGAGGGGACTGATATACGATTAGGGATGGTGGTGGATGGGTATTTAACATTGGCCGTGTGAAGGTGCAGGGGAGTGTAGACTGTCTGCTGACACTGACTCATTTAGGATTGTCATCCGAGTGTGTACACTTGCCCCTGCCAAGGGTGCTGTTTGCTGTAGTTTGTAGGGTCT
Source organism: Coregonus lavaretus (assembly GCF_964263955.1). NCBI lineage: Eukaryota > Metazoa > Chordata > Actinopteri > Salmoniformes > Salmonidae > Coregonus > Coregonus lavaretus. Next base: position 14,930,583 of record NC_140024.1, read on the forward strand.
TCAGACTCAGGCCAGTCAAAGTGCAAATGGAGTTCAGGGATGTAAGGTCTATAAGTGGCTGAAGTTGAATGACTGCAGAAGTAGGGCTGGGCGATATATGGAACTAATTTGAATGTGTGTTTTAGTGCGATGTTCCAAATGCCTGTATCACAAGAATCGAGATGTATATATTTTTCAGTTTTTATGAGCATTTTGTCTTTTTGGTCTCATCTCCTTCGCTCCTTCTCTGCGTGTGTGCACTGTGCACCTTCCCACTCCCACACAGACACCAAGCCCCTCCTCCTTCTCTGCGTGTGTGCACTGTGCACCTTCCCACTCCCACACAGACACCAAGCCCCTCCTCCTTCTGTGCTGTGTGCACTGTGCACCTTCCCACTCCCACACAGACACCAAGCCCCTCCTCCTTCTGTGCTGTGTGCACTGTGCACCTTCCCACTCCCACACAGACACCAAGCCCCTCCTCCTTCTGTGCTGTGTGCACTGTGCACCTTCCCACTCCCACACAGACACCAAGCCCCTCCTCCTTCTGTGCTCTGTGCACCTTCCCACTCCCACACAGACACCAAGCCCCTCCTCCTTCTGTGCGTGTGTGCACTGTGCACCTTCCCACTCCCACACAGACACCAAGCCCCTCCTCCTTCTGTGCGTGTGTGCACTGTGCACCTTCCCACTCCCACACAGACACCAAGCCCCTCCTCCTTCTGTGCTGTGTGCACTGTGCACCTTCCCACTCCCACACAGACACCAAGCCCCTCCTCCTTCTGTGCTCTGTGCACCTTCCCACTCCCACACAGACACCAAGCCCCTCCTCCTTCTGTGCGTGTGTGCACTGTGCACCTTCCCACTCCCACACAGACACCAAGCCCCTCCTCCTTCTGTGCTGTGTGCACTGTGCACCTTCCCACTCCCACACAGACACCAAGCCCCTCCTCCTTCTGTGCGTGTGTGCACTGTGCACCTTCCCACTCCCACACAGACACCAAGCCCCTCCTCCTTCTGTGCTGTGTGCACCGAAAGATCTCTTCAACCTCTCTGACAACAAGCAGTTTCAACTTGCTATTTGCGTTTGAGGTTTGGTCCAACAGAATTGGTCTTTTCCCCTTCTAACGATGACCTTTTATGTCTCAACTCTCAAAATGTAGAACAGAGCAGACCCTACTAAAACTTTGATACTGAACTAATTACCAGTGGTAATGAAAGTAAACCATGGCCAACAGTGAGGGATCTTGGACACCCAAGCAGTGATGACTACTGGTATCCATGTACAGTAACAGTCAAAAGTTTGGACACACCGACTCATTCAAGGGTTTTTCTTTATCTTTACTATTTTCTACATTGTAGAATAATAGTGAAGACATCAAAACTATGAAATAACACATATGGAATCATGTATTAACCCAAAATGTGTTAAACAAATCAAAATATATTTTGGATTCTTCAAAGTAGCCACCCTTTGCCTTGACAGCTTTGCACACTCTTGGCATTCTCTCAACCAGCTTCACCTGGAATGCTTTTCCAACAGTCTTGAAGGAGTTCCCACATATGCTGAGCACTTGTTGGCTGCTTTTCCTTCACTCTGCAGTCCAACTCATCCCAAACCATCTCAATTGGGTTGAGTTCAGGTGATTGTGGAGGCCAGGTCATCTGATGCAGCACTCCATCACTCTCCTTCTTGGTCAGATAGCCCTTACACAGCCTGGAGGTGTGTTGTGGGTCATTGTCCTGTTGAAAAACAAATGATAGTCCCACTAAGCGCAAACCAGATGGGATGGCATATCGCTGCAGAATTCTGTGGAAGCCATGCTGGTTAAGTGTGCCTTGAATTCTAAATAAATCATTGAGTGTCACCAGCAAAGCACCCCAACACCACCTCCTCCATGCTTCACGGTGGGAACCACACATGCAGAGATCATCCGTTCACCTACTCTGCGTCTCACAAAGACACGGCGGTTGGAACCAAAAATCTCAAATTTGGATTCTTAAGACCAAAGGACAGATTTCCACCAGTCTAATGTTCATTGCTCGTGTTGCTTGGCCCAAGCAAGTCTCCTCTTCTTATTGGTGTCCTTTAGTAGTGGTTTCTTTGCAGAAATTCGACCATAAAGGCCTGATTCACGCAGTCTCCTCTGAAGAGTTGATGTTGAGATGTCTGTTACTTGAACTCTGTGAGGTGCAATCTGAGGTGCAGATAATTGCCTATTTCTGAGACTGGTAACTCTAATGAACTTATCCTCTGCAGCAGAGGTAACTCTGGGTCTTTCTTTCCTGTGGCGGTCCTCATGAGAGCCAGTTTCATCATAGCGCTTGATGGTTTTTGCGACTGCACTTTAAGAAACTTTCAAAGATCTTGAAATGTTCCGTATTGACTGACCTTCATGTCTTAAAGTAATGATGGACTGTTTCTTTGCTTATTTAGCTGTTCTTGCCATAATATGGACTTGGTCTTTTACCACATAGGGCTATCATCTGTATACCGCCCCTACCTTGTCACAACACAACTGATTGGCTCAAACGCATTAAGGAGGAAAAAAATTCCACAAATTAACTTTTAACAAGGCACACCTGTTAATTGAAATGCATTCCAGGTGACTACCTCATGAAGCTGGTTGAGAGAATGCCAAGAGTGTGCAAAGCTGTCATCAAGGCAAAAGGTGGCTACTTTGAAGAATTTCAAATATAAAATATATTTTGATTTGTTTAACACTTTTTTTTTGGTTACTACATGATTCCATCTGTGTTATTTAATAGTTGTGATGTCTTCACTATTATTCTACAATGTAGAAAATAGTAAAAATAAAGAGAAACCCTGGAATGAGTAGGTGTGTCCAAACTTTTGACTGTTACTGTAAATATAGTTGAGAATTTGTGTTGGACTTTGATTATAGTCTGGTTTGTAGAGTATTTGGAAAACATTGACTTGCCTTTACTTCTACTTTGGAAGTGTGCTGTGTGAAGTAGTGGGGCTTGTCTGGCAGCAGCAGGGTGTGATGTCCTGTGCTCCGCAAGTGAAGGACCACTAGGAATCATCGCTCCTTTGTCTGACAGAGGGTGTGTAACGTAGCCCAGCGTGTCTGTTTTCTCTCTTCCACTCCATCAGACTCTCGTTCTAAAAAGGAGAGTCCAGTTGGCTCCACGACGTCTGTCTGTCTGTGAGCCATTTTTATTTACCCCCCCATCGCTAACGCTGCTCAGTGGCTGATAACTTTAGCCATTGGTGCGCTCCCATTCCCCTAGCAACAAAGAGGCGAATAGAAAAGACGGAGGGGCGAATGCGTCTATTCTTATAAACCAATTGAACAGGGGTGGGGAGCAGTGTGTTGGTAGTGTGTGTACGTACGCAGTGTGTGTACGCTGTGGCTATGTTCGGCGGGGGCTGCTGACCACTCCGCTAGCAGAGGCCAGTTCAGGGGAAAGGGTTAACGGCAGGAGATTTCAGTTTAGCTCACAGTCTGCCGGCGCTGCGCACAAACCGATCCCCCAGCCCTGCTGATGGCTGTCTGGCTCTGTGCACTCATGCTGTCAAGACACGCTTGTCAGCATCTCTGTGTGTTGTGTGTGTTTGAGTGTTTGTCCCCTCCCTGCTATGGCACCCAGAGCTTCTCTTTATGATCATGTGTTGGGTGTTTAGCTCTTTTCCATAACGTTGGTGTCAGAGATGCTGCTCTGGAAATGTTTGCTGTCCACTGCAGTCTGCACCACAATGTAAACCACTGGTCTGGTGGTCTGATGTCCCCTAGCATTGGTCTCCTACAGCAGACACCATGAAAACAAAAGCTTGTTTACGTGAGCTTAACTGCCCGCTCTGCTAGCCCCCGGATTAGGTATTCCTCGGATTATTGCTACCTCCGATGACTTCCTCTATGGGGGGTTGGGTGGGTCATTAAAATTCCATGGGACTGTCTGTATCCCTTCTGCTTTTATATGTTGTGGTCTGTCAATCGGTCTTGAAAGTAAATAAACATCATTATTAATTTGTGTTTGTCTCTTTAATTAAATTTTTTGAGATAACAAGTAGGTGCTAGAAAAAACAATCGCACCACATGTTGGTTACTGTTTTAAAACTGTGATTATTGTGTAGTAGACAGAGGTACCATGGCCCCTTCAGATGAGGATGTTGTTTTTGGGTGCTAAAGCTCTACTACGGTGCAGCTCATCAAGAATCCAGAACGTGATGTGTGAGCCCCTCCTCCCTGCAGGGCCCTCCCGCTCTGTGTTGGAGAGTTGTGCCTGGAGCCAAAGTCTCTCGTCTGCCGCCTTCTACTCCAGCAGAATTTAAATCACTCCTGCCCCGCCCTATCATCTTCCCTATTCCCTTTGAAGCAGCTAGTTGGAGAGGGTTGTTTGTCATTTGTAGCTCTGGGCCCAGTCATCCTCCATACACTGAACTGGGTTGGGTTCAACTAGCACCCACCATCCATTGTAGTACTGGGGTAGAGAGAGGGTGAGATATACAGATTGTGCTTTTATTTATTTTTCGTGCCTGTGTATGAGCCAATGTGTTTCACAGCTGAGCTTAGCTGTGTGTGTGTGTGTGTGTGCCAGCACGTTTCAAAGCTTGTCTGTGTGATTGAGGGGGAGGTTTAAGCGAGAAACAGTGAGTAAGAGTGCAAGTGTGATCCAGTGCTTGCTTGTTTGTTTACTGTTGTAAGTTGTACTTATCTGTGGCATGTGTGGCGACTTGTTGTGCTGTTGTTGTGGTGCTAGTGCACTGCCCAGGCGGTGAGTGGATGTGGTCACTGAGCTGTGGAGGTCAGATCAGATCATGGCGTGACACAACCCCAAAGACCCTATGTCATGACATCTGTGAGACCCAGTGCTGCACATGCCAGACCCTCTGCCCCCGCCCCAAAACCCTGCAAACACAAATACCAGATTTAGGCTACCTCATCTCCTCCTCTGTTTTGGTGGGGACTTTTTGGCATGCTGTCCAGTCACTCAGTGAAATAGCTTCCAAATACTGAAACCATTCTCTCAGTTAATGTTTGTTGATGTGTTGTAAAACATTGGGTAGCTGGGCTACACCCCTAAGGCATCTGTGTGACACCCTAATCATCTGCATTCACATGGAAAAGTCTGCCTCCAGCATTATTTGGTTAACCGTAATGAACTGTCTAAAAGCAGTCTGTTTGTTAGGTTAGCAGGTATCAGTGCTTGTTAAAGTCATAACACTGACCCACGGTAGCTGTAACAACCCCCTCTGGATATTGCAGGGCTCCATCACCTCGTATTTATCCTAATGTTCCTTCAAGTTATCTGTTAGGGTGTTTTCACATATAGTCCTCTTTAAAAGAACAGATATCATATGTCTCATGTTGTCTTCTCACACTATTCAAACCCCATAATCTAATTATGAAGCTCTCTTAGCCTATAGATCACATATTTCAAACAAATAATCTGAACTAAAAACTCCACACATATTTTGGTATTTCTGTGCATCCTTAACAATCCCAAAAATGGCACACGTTTTTCCCGCGAACCTGCACATCATCATCTTCTCTCTTTTGTGGCACCAATGTGAGGGTTTATTGCAATAGTCTAGTGTGTGGTGTGGGAATAATGACAAGTGAACCTGGGAACTTTAGTGTTCACATTGCCCTAAAAAAGGGAACCGGACAGTCGGAATTCTAGCGAACCGAACTCAGACCACCTTTCGAGATGGTCTTAGTTCGGTTCGCGTCGGGGACTCTTTTGAGGGGCCTGAGTTCCTTTGGAGTGTTCACACTGCACAAAAAATGTATTGAACTGCACTGAATTTCTTTTTTTGCTGAAAGGGACCAAGTGTGAAAACATCCTTAGGAGCTCTCAGTGCAAACCACACACACACACTAACCCTCTCCCCTCGATGGAAACATTTGTTTGATCTCATTAAGAGATTTCCTCATGGCTTTTGTCATTGCGGCAGGGATGAGGACCCCCTGTGTTGATCTTTAACACCCTGTGGTATTTACTGCACACACACACAAATGTTTTAGAAATGTTCAGAATCCATGAGGTTGAGTGTTTCTGTGTAATTTTGTTTATCCTGACACTCGTCCACATTGATCTTAGCGCGAGCACTGTTTATCAGGATGCAGCCAGGATCCTTCTGAACAAGACCGCACAAAGATCAGTGGTTCTCTCTGCAGCAACTTCCTCCCCTTTCCCTATCTTCTCTGATTTTGTCATCTCTCCTTTACGTCCCTAATCTCATTTGCAGGATCATCCATGTTGTTTTCTTGTGGCGGGGGGGGGGGGTATTTGTTCCTGAACATTGTGTGTTGTCTTTTGGGGGGGTTTCACACACAGTTTTGAGCTATAGTTTGTATCAGAGTTTGATTAATTTTATTTTTTTCATTTGGTCCGGTTGGTTTCACATTACCAAATGTCAAATGAACTAAAACTCCTAAACAAAACCATGTGTCCATGCAAGTAATTTGTTTATTGGACAAAAATGCGTTGTTTCGTGCGCTCCCGGGTGCGGATAGTGTTCAAACTAGTCCAACCGAACTAAGGGGGTTGTTTGAAATGGTTGTTTTAGGTTTCACTGGAACTGAAGAGTCTTTGTCTTACATTTCATAACTGTTTAATTTACATCTTTACACTGATGGTGCCTCAACGAGTCCTACGTTGTACAACTAAACACTTAGCTTTCTGTGTTACTACAGCAGAAACAGAGAACACCTGACTTCACTCAGTGGAGAGTAGACTAAGAATGGACCATTTAAAAAGGAAACGTTTCTGTATTATTCATGCTCTTCTAGCTGGAGTAGAAGGTAAACTGTCAACCTTTGTGGAACACATTTTAGTGGATTATTGTAGTAGTGAGAATTAAAAGAAGCATTTCCTTTCTCATGGACTGGACTGTGTTTGGCCTGAGAGAGACATCAGTCAAGCATGTTAAGTCAGTGGCGTGATAAAGACACTACCATGAATACTACTACTCCTCCTCCTCCTCCTCCTCCTCCTCCTCCTACCCTACTCATCACAGGGATGACAGAACAGAAGAAAAAAAATGGCACTTGAAAAAAACCATGAACCTATTTGTTATCTCTCTTCTTCCCTGTGCTCCGCTTTTACAGCAAGATGTGGAGAAGTTTACAGACATCGAGAAACTCTACCTCTACCTTAAGTTGCCTTCTGGTCCCAGCAACAGTGAAAAAAGGTAATTGATAATTATTGAATTTGATTGAACAGCGTTTGTTTTGTGTCATGTCTGCATGCATGCAGTTCCATGCCATATGCACATGACTTAGCCTAATGTTGATGATCTACCCCATTATCCATTAGCCTTGTAGCATAATATACAGTGCATTCGGAAAGTATTCAGACCCCTTGACTTTTTCCACATTTTGTTATGTTACAGCCTTATTCTAAAATTGATTACATTGATTAAAACAATCTACACACAATACCCCATAATGACAAAGCAAAAACAGGATTTTAGAAATGTTTGCTAATTTATTACAAATAAAAACGGAAATATAACATTTACATAAGTATTCAGTACTTTGTTGAAGCACCTTCGGCAGCGATTACAGCCTCGAGTCTTATTGGGTATGACGCTACAAGTTTGGCACACCTGTATTTGGGGAGTTTCTCCCATTCTTCTCTGCAGATCCTCTCAAACTCTGTCAGGTTGGATGGGGAGCGTCGCTGCACAGCTATTTTCAGGTCTCTCCAGAGATGTTCGATCGGGTTCAAGTCCGGGCTCTGGCTAGGCCACTCAAGGACATTTAGAGACTTTTCCCGCAGCCACTGCTACATTGTCTTGGCTGTGTGCTTAGGGTCGTTGTCCTGTTGGAAGGTAAACCTTCGCCCCAGTCTGAGGTCCTAAGCGCTCTGTAGCAGGTTTTCATCAAGGATCTCTCTGTACTTTGCTCCGTTCATCTTTCCCTCGAGTCTCCTAGTCCCTGCCGCTGAAAAACATCCCCACAGCATGATGCTGCCACCACCATTATTCACCGTAGGGATGGTGCCAGGTTTCCTTCAGATGTGACGCTTGGCATTCAGGCCAAAGAGTTCAATCTTGGTTTCATCAGACCAGAGAATCTTGTTTCTCATGGTCAGAGTCCTTTAGGTGCCTTTTTGGCAAACTCCAAGTGGGCTGTCATGTGCCTTTTACTGAGGAGTGGCTTCCGTCTGGCCACACTACCATAAAGCCCTGATTGGTGAAGTGCTGCAGAGATGGTTGTCCTTCTGGAAGGTTCTCCCATCTCCACAGAGGAACGCTGGAGCTCTGTCAGAGTGACCATCGGGTTCTTGGTCACCTCCCTGACCAAGGCCCTTCTCCCCTGATTGCTCAGTTTGGCCGGGCGGCCAGCTCTAGGAGAAGAGTCTTGGTGGTTGCAAACTTCTTCCATTTAAGAAGGATGGAAGCTGCTCTGCTCTTGGACCTTCAATGCTGCCTAAATGTTTTGGTACCCTTCCCCAGATCTGTGCCTTGACACAATCCTGTCTCTGAGCTCTACGGACAATTCCTTCGACCTCATGGCTTGGTTTTTGCTCTGACATGCACTGTCAACTGTGGGACCTTATATTGACAGGTGTGTGCCTGTCTATATATGAATTTACCACAGGTGGACTCCAATCAAGTTGTAGAAACATCTCAAGGATGATCAATGGAAACAGGATGCACCTGAGCTCAATGTCGAGTCTCATAGCAAAGGGGTCTGAATACTTATGTAAATAAGGTATTTATGTTTTTATTTTTAATACATTAGCAAACATTTCTAAAAATCTGTTTTCACTTTGTCATTATGGGGTATTGTGTGTAGATTGATGTTATTTAATTGATTTTAGAATAAGGCTATAACGTAACGAAATGTGGAAAAAGTCAAGGGGTCTGTATACTTTCCGACTGCACTGTGGATGTTCTGCACCCTATACCATCCCCACATCTATTACAATGGCTGTCAACCTTAGCTTTGACTGTTTTTATGTAAAACTCTGCTCATTATGTTAAACTCTCTCCCTTAGAGAGCAAATAAGCTTTGGCAGTTTCTTTAATCATTGCATTGATTGATTTGATATTAATTTCCCACATAGGACTACAACGTGTGTGTTCTGATTGAAAGTCCTTACTTAATAACTTGTTAATAACGTCTTTCCTCAACCCTTCACATTTTACCTTTTTGCAAAATATGTGTAAATGTATGTCTTGTATTCTCTCTCGTGTATATTTGATCTGTAACACACACACACACACACGCTTAATTCCAAATCGACCGAAGCCCCTACTCCCTAGGAATGTGTAGATCTAAAAGGATTGGATATGTATTAGGCCTAAGGAATACTGTTATAGCTTTACCTTGCCTTCTGATAGGCTAAGAGGAATTTCCCTATATTACTTGAACTTATCCAATCCTCTCACATCTACAAAAGTGTCCAGGGGCCCGGGAAGTGGCTTGAAGTTAGTTTAGGATCAGGTGACACACACTGCTCATTGATGTTGTCATTATCATACCTTGATTGAAAAGCAATGATCAATTCCTACTTGTTCTCCACATCTAATCCTCATCACCACCTCAACCCCCCAACACTGCACACGATGCCCATCAGGACTGAGAGAGGGTCTGCCAGTCCTGGAGAACTCTCATGGTACATAAACCTCTCTCACTTAAAACACAGAGACATGGGAGGGATTTGTGTTGGTTGGATTTGAAAAATGGGGCGGGAAAGGTAGATTAGGCAGTCATGTTTTTTTGTGATTGTACTGTAAATAACCTATTTTCTCCTGCTTTCTCTAGCAGTGATCAGAGCTCCATGTCATCAAGCCGCACTCAGCAGATGCACGCGTTCAACTGGATCCGCAATCACCTAGAGGAACACCCAGAAACCTCTCTGCCCAAACAGGAGGTCTATGACGAGTACAAGTGGGTATCTGACTGTGAGAAAGGGGACATAGGGAAGTGTGAAGCCAAGGGGACTTTGCCCAGCTCGGGTCATTTTCAAATCACTAGCACTGTTAAATACAAACAGAAAACACTGTCATCCTGTTTTGATGTTCTGGAAACGGACACCACACCAATTTAGAAACACTGTGTACAGCTATTTTAGGGTGTTTGGAATACCTGACAGGTTAAATTCCATACCAGGTGGAAATAGATGGATTTACTTTTGAATTTGATTTCCATGAACACTTGACTTCTAAGAGGTTTCACAAGAACAAGGTACACATTTGTATGGCCGTTTTATTTTATGACGTGAGATGCATGTTATGAAAGTACATAGCATTTGGCATTAAGCACTGTTACTAAAGAAATAATCCTTTACCGTACACTGCCAGCTATGAAGGATCTACATACTGCCAGCCAAAGCACCAATATAGATAGATGTAGAAAGCATGGGAAAAGATGTGCACCATGTGTTGGTAACACTAGAACGGAAAGTCTGAAACAGTCATTGAAATGCTATGTGACTGTTACGTAGCACACAGTTTGACGTCCTCATTCATTGCAAATGAAAGTACTAATAATGGTTCTGATTTCTTTGGGAACGTCTTCACCCAGATGTCACTGTTTTTATGTGACTCTTTATTTGATACTGTCTTTATTTGATATTTAACATTGTTTATTTGTTTTACTGAGATTTCCAATGCCTTGTTTGTCTGAACTTTACTTCCCCTGATGAACAAATGTTTACTCTCTGTTTGTCTGTCTGTCTGTTTCAGGAGCTATTGTGACAATCTCTGCTACCACCCACTGAGTGCGGCGGACTTTGGAAAGATCATGAAAAATGTATTTCCAAACATGAAGGCACGTCGACTTGGCATGAGAGGAAAATCAAAATATCCTTCATTGGAATGGTTTGTAGCGAACAATCTGGCCTCTCTGGACTCTGGTCGCAGAACATCTGTTGTCTCAGTTCATGGAGACTCTAAATATAGAACTGAAATGAAATTAAATAAAGCGGCCTCTGCCTGGAGAGCAGTAGAGTAGGACAGAGACACTTAGGGGAATCACTGTGTACTTGACCTTCAGGAAACAATTTGTGAAATGTCTTTTCAATGTCTTTTCCATGAGATCACGACTCTAGACTTGGCAAAGCTACAGTCTCCAATGAGATTAGTGTCCGTTAAATTAGTATAGTGACAAATGAGTTTATTCTTATTTTGTTGAGGTTGAGTTCAAAAAAATAATAGTATAATATACATTTACATTTTAGTCATTTAGCAGACGCTCTTATCCAGAGCAACTTAGTGAGTGCATACATTTTATATACTTATACTTACATATGCATGCACTTTTTATTTTCAATGCAGAGCCTTTCTGAAATAGACCTTGTTTTTATATGGCGGTTGCAATAGCAACTGAAACTCAATATGAGCGCCCAAGTCAAATCAGACCAAGTCAGAACATCTTGAGCTGTGGCTTGCTTAGTAATCTATATCTCTCTTTTAAAATGAACTATTTTCTGTTTCCAAATGTAATACACACTCTACGAAGGTACAAGTTAATTCAAGATCACACTCTTGGACCTATTTGTCTATATTTTATTATTTGTTTTGTGTGAGAGAAAGTGAGTCATTCATAACTGTGCTATAACTCTGAGTAGCTCTTTGCCTGGTTGCGTGAGACACCTCCTAAGTGTCTAAGTGTTCAGCAGGGAGCACCTGCTGTCACCCTCTCACACCAGCGTCTGATAAAAGGCTAGCTCTCACCACAAATCCATACCGCCTTATTTTGGGCAGTGGGGTTGGTCACAGCATGAAAGGTTGGAGGGGGAAGAGAAGGTTCAGTGGGAGTGAGAGAGGCCTGAGGGGCTAAGGGATTAGTAGTGGAGTGACTAGAAACTGATGCTGGCTGGGAGATAGCTGTTTTCAGCTTCGGGTGAGAAGGCTCTTCCTCAGATCCGTCTGTGGGTGACAACTGACCTTCTGCCCTGAGGCACGTTTCTTACCCTATCCTGTGGGGCAATCCCAGTCTCTCAGTGCTAGAATGGTCCCTGAAGCACTAATGCCCTGCTCTTTACAGACAAACAACCAACACATTTTAGCACATCCATAAATTAACTCTTAAATGTTTGACCTTTCAGTGTTTTTGACCTTAACCCCTGCTCACATACTGCTATAGTGGACTGAGGAAGAAAGCCTTTGTCCACATGCCATCTTTACCCAACCTGGAGTTACATAAAACAGGGGACGGGGTAAGTTATCTGTACGCCTTCCTCTCTCAAAGTCTTTACCATACTTAAATAGATTTTCAAGAAAATAAATAAATAAGCATGAAAGGTTTGCCTAACTGTAGTCCAACCATAACATAACTTTATGTAATGTAATGTGTTAAAGGACCACATTTTGAGGCTTCATATTGAACTGAAAATGATACAGGGATATATACGACTATAATTCCTAATACCTGTACATGTGTCTGTGTTGTGCTTCAGTGTGAGGTGCTGGAGCCCTCAGGTCAGCTGTGCAGTGCGGATGAGGAGGTGCGCTCTGCGGCCTGTGGCCTGGTGTGTGAGTGGGCCCAGAAGGTGCTGAGCCGCCAGTTTGATGCTGTGGAGGACCTGGCTCGCTTCCTCCTCAACAGCCACTACATCGGCACCAAATCTGTGGCAGCCCTCACGGTCATGACTGGTACACCAACAGGTGACAACACAGTACATTCAGAAAGTATTCAGACCCCTTGACTTTTTCCACATTTTGTTACGTTACAGCCTTATTTTGAAATGGATTAAACGTTCCCCCCCCCCCCTCATCAATCTACACACAATACCCCATAATGACAAGGCAAAAACAGGTTTTTAGACATTTTACAAATGTATTAAAAATAAAAAACGGATATCACATAAGTATTCAAACCCTTTACTTAGTACTTTGTTGAAGCACCTTTGGCAGCGATTACAGCCTCGAGTCTTCCTGGGTATGACTCTACAAGCTTGGCACACCTGTATTTGGGGAGTTTCTCCCATTCTTCTCTGCAGAGCCTCTCAAGCTCTGTCAGGTTGGATGGGGAGCGTCGCTGCAAAGCTATTTTCAGGTCTCTCCAGAGATGTTAGATCGGTTTCAAGTCCGGGCTCTGGCTGGGCCACTCAAGGACATTCAGAGACTTGTCCCGAAGCCACTCCTGCGTTGTCTTGACTGTGTGCTTAGGGTTGTTGTCCTGTTGGAAGGTGAACCTTCGCCCCAGTCTGAAGTCCTGAGCGCTCTGGAGCAGGTTTTCATCAAGGATCTCTCTGTACTTTGCTCCGTTCATCTTTCCCTCGATCCTGACTAGTCTCCCAGTCCCTGCCACTGATAAACATCCCCACAGCATGATGCTGCCACCACCATGATTCACCGTAAGGATGGTGCCAGTTTTCCTCCAGGCATGACGCTTGGCATTCAGGCCAAAGAGTTCAATCTTGGTTTCATCAGACCAGAGAATCTTGTTTCTCATGGTCTGAGTCCTTTAGGTGCCTTTTGGAAAACTCCAAGCGGGCTGTCATGTTCCTTTTACTGAGGAGTGGCTTCCGTCTGGCCACTCTACCATAAAGGCCTGATTGGTGGAGTGCTACAGAGATTGCTGTCCTTCTGGAAGGTTCTCTCATCTCCACAGAGGAACGCTGGAGCTCTTTCATTGACCGTCGGGTTCTTGGTCACCTCCCTGATCAAGGCCCTTCTCCCCCGATTGCTCAGTTTGGCTGGGCGGACAGCTCTAGGAAGAGTCTTGATGGTTCTAAACTTCTCCCCTTTAAGAATGATGGAGGCCACTGTGTTCTTGGGGACCTTCAATGCTGCAGACATTTTTTTAGTACCCTTCCCCAGATCTGTGTCTTGACACAATCCTGTCTCGGAGCTCTACGGACAATTCCTTCGACCTCATGGCTTGGTTTTTACTCTGACATGCACTGTCAACTGTGGGACCTTATATAGACAGGTGTGTGCCTTTCCAAATCACGTCCAATCAATTGAATTTCCCACAGGTGGACTCCAATCAAGTTGTAGAAACATCTCAAGGATGATCAATGGAAACAGGATGCACCTGAGCTCAATTTCGAGTCTCATAGCAAAGGGTCTGAATACTTATGTAAATAAGGTATTTCTGTTTTTAAATTTTTAATACATTTGCAAAACCTGTTTTTGCTTTGTCATTATGTGTAGATTGATAAGGGAAAAAAATGAATTTAATCCATTTTAGAATAAGGCTGTAACAAAATGTTGAAAAAGTCAAGGTGTCTGAATACTGTCCGAATGCACTGTATGTGTTGATAGTCAAACTTCAGTCTCATGTATGATGAACAGTGAAAGGTTTCCATCTAGTGGCAGATTCTTCTCAATGACCTGCTATAGTGCATTTACATACCACCTCCTGTCAGTCCCTAAAAGCCATCACACTAGGCATAGACGTCAATTCAACATCTATTCCACATTGGTTCATCGTCATTTCATTGAAATGATGTGAAAACAATGTTTATTCAAGCAGTGTGTGCCCAGTGGGATTGTTATGCTTTCTGCAAAATAGAAGCTGCTCTGCCTAGGAGGACCATGGCAATTTGTTTACCCAAAACATGTGTTAACCTGTTTCTGTATTCCTCTGTCTCCTCCTTTTAGGAGTTAAAACGCCGCTGCCATTCTCAGCATTCGCCCCCACAGCTGAAGCCCACTCCTTCCAGCCCCAGGTGAAGACCCTGCCCTCTCCCTCCATCGATGCCAAGCAGCAGCTCCAGCGGAAGATCCAGAAGAAGCAGCAGGAGCAGATGCTGCACTCCCCCCTCCCCGGAGAGGCTCAGGCCAGGCGGGCTGACGGGGGCACGCCTGGGGTTGGCTCCATTACCTGTAGAAGCCCAGCCCTGCTCTCCCCACATCCCACCATTGGCATTGTGGTAGCTGCAGTCCCCAGCCCCATCACGGTAAGCTAAGCTTGTATTCTACTTCTGTGTTTGTCTAAGCTTACTGTATATATCCCACTGTCTTTGCAATGTTCCTGTTACTCGTCTATACAAGCGATAACTTTGTGTTGCCTATATCACATGTGCAACAGAAGCTATTCATAACTTTTACATCTTGATAATACTTTTTTGTGTCTTGTTTTGCTTTGCTGTATATGCAGGTACAGAGGAGCAGGCAGCTGATGTCCCCCAGTCCTGTGGGAACATCAGAGGGCAAGATTCTGCCTGTCAACTTCCAGGTGGTGACCCAGTCAATGCAGCCTGTCAAGTGTCCCAAGACCCCTCAGAACATCTCAGCCAGCCCTGTCGGGGACCGCTCTGCCCGACACCGCTATGCCCAGATCCTGCCTAAACCCTCAGCTACCAGCGCCATCACCCTGCGCTCGCCCCCCACCCTGCTCATCACCAACAGCCCCATCAAGACGGTGATGCAGCCCACGCCCCACGTCACCTCTGTCAACGTGGTCAAGATGACCACCATATCCCTGGCTCCCAACTGCAGCACTACAACCACCCTAACCAACACCACCTTACAGCCTGCCTCTGCTGGCATGGGCAGCACTGTGGCCCTGGAGGAGAGCAGGCCCAGCCCACGGGCCAGGAGTGGCTCTGCAGCCCCCATCCTGTCCCCCTTAGCCAGGTCAGGCCGGGCCACCACCACCCCTACCATCGACATCAAGATGATGGAGGGTGAAGCCATAAGTGAGGGCAGCCCGGCCCTGGTTGCTAGCCGGCTTACTATGACTGAGGAAGCTGCAGGGGGCCAGAGGGCTGGAGGGGCTGTACCAAGGGCTGCCAGTGTGCCCACACCTCACACTAAAGGCTCCCTGGGACTGGAGGCAATGGCTGGAACCAAATGCAACGGAAAGTCCTCTTTGAGCAACAACACTGTGGCAGCTACAGCTGGTAGCAATAACACCAATAACGAAAGCACTTTGTATTTGACGGTCTCCAATCAGAATACCAGCACCACTCTGTCACCCAATGGCGGCACTGTTGCTACATCACTCATCGCCTCCAAGAGCCCCAGGAAGCGCCCAGGCGTCGGCCCAGAGTCTTATCCCACGCCTGTCAAAAGGGTCTTCATCTCCCAGCAGCCTGTTGGGGGCTCCGATGGTTACAGACATGGGATTGGTGCAGGAGTGAAGAAACTCCCCAGGGCAGGAACCCCGGTCAGACCTGAAAGTGCACCAGCCATCGGCAAAGTTACTGTGAAACTGAACTCCACTGTCCCAACTCGAATCTTGTCACTCTCTGATTCCCCCATCGGAACCAGAGGCTTCCAGACTGTTGTCAAACCACAGAGCTCCGTGCAGAGAAGAGACACTCCGACCACCATGGACACTAGCAGCATCAGCAACGTTAGTGCCCCAGTTGGTCATGCACGAATTCAGCACCAGCAGCACATGACGGGTAACATGCAAGCCATGCCCAACAACTCTGCCCTACTGGAGCAGTCTGCTGTGAGTGACCTGAGGAACACCATGTGGGCTGGGGACCAGCTGGAGGGAGGTAAGCAACAGCAGCAGGCCTACGCCCAGCAGATCACAGAGCACAAGCAGGCATCCACCCCGATCATGGAGCCCATGGCCATGATGGGCCAGGCCCCAGCCTCTAGCCAGGTCTCCATGCAGACAGACATGGACTACTTCCACTTCAATGATGACGATATGACCCAGGACAGCATTGTGGAGGAGCTGGTGCAGATGGAGGAGCAGATGAAGCTCAACAGCAGTCTGCAGGCCTTCGGAGCTGACGTGACGCTGCAAGGCCATCAGTCTATAATGCAGGGCAACATGATGTCGTCCAACCAGACAGTGACCTCTTACTACCAATCAGTACACAGCAGCACCACCCCCATCCACACCCCCACCCCTACCCCAACTCCCACATCCACCTCTGAGATGATGGGAGGAGGCCAGGGCCTGACCAGGGAGAGCCCCTGCTCCCGCATAGCCCCCACCACCCCGGTGGACAGTGCCCTGGGGAGCAGCCGACACACCCCCATCGGCACTCCACACTCCAACTGCAGCGGCAGCGTGCCCCCCAGCCCTGTGGAGTGCAGGAACCCCTTTGCCTTCACGCCCATTAACTCCAGCATTACAGGCTACCACGACGGCAGCCTCGTCTCAAGCAGCCCCGTCAAGCCCATGCAGAGGCCCATGGCTACTCACCCAGACAAGGCCAAACTGGAGTGGATGAACAATGGTTACAACAACAGCGGGGGGAACTCCATCAACGGCATCAGTATCCTCCCCAGCTATCAGGACCTGGTCGACGACCACTTCCGAAAGCCCCATGCCTTCGCCATCCCTGGCCAGTCCTATCAGTCTCAGACGAGGCACCATGATGGACACTACGGCCGTCTGACACCCATCTCTCCGGTGCAGCAGCAGCAGGCAGCCACTATGGCCAACCTGAACAAGCAGGAGGGCTTTGCTGTGCCCGCCCCTCTGGACAACAAGGCCACCAGCACATCCTCAGCAGGCGGGACCTTCCGCTGTCGTAGTGTGAGCCCTGCCGTGCGCCAGCGAAACCTGAGTGGCAACCACGGCCTGCAGAACATCCCCCGAACAGTGGTGTCCCCCTTCACCTCCCCTGTGACCCCCGAGATGATCAACATCATCGCCAACAGCCATGGGGACGTTAGTGTCAGCAGCATGGCACAGAGGAGCCAGTCTGTGCCTGTCAACGTGATGATGCAGATGGAGGTGCTGCCCATGCAGGGCCAGAACAACAGCAAAAAGATCACCAACGTGCTCCTGAGCAAGATGGACGGGGACAGTGACGACGCGGTGCGGGGCCTTGGCATCAACAACCTGCCGTCCAACTACACAGCCCGCATGAACCTCACCCAGATCTTGGAGACCACGCCCAGCTTCCCCAGCAGTGCCAACCACCAGACTTCCAATGCTCAGAATGCGTACGAATTTCAGAAGCCCGGTTACCTCATGAAGAACTCAAGGAACGAACAGATGATTCTCTCAGCAGGTGACAGCCAAGCACAATCAGCTCCTGGAGAACAGCAGCAGCTACAAGAGCAGCAGCAGCAGAGCCAGCCTATGCTGCTGGCCCAGAACCTTCAGCAGCAACAACAACAACAGCAGCAGCAGAGCCAGCCTATGCTGCTGGCCCAGAACCTTCAGCAGCAACAACAACAACAGCAGCAGCAGAGCCAGCCTATGCTGCTGGCCCAGAACCTTCAGCAGCAACAACAACAACAGCAGCAGCAGAGCCAGCCTATGCTGCTGGCCCAGAACCTTCAGCAGCAACAACAACAACAGCAGCAGCAGAGCCAGCCTATGCTGCTGGCCCAGAACCTTCAGCAGCAGCAGCAGCAACAACAGCAGCAGCAGCAACAACGGCAGCAGCTAGATTTCAGCACCACCGTTAAAGACCTCTTAGCGGACGGCAGCCTTACTCCTGGCAATCAGCTCGTGGGACAGGTGTCAGAACTCAACGCTGTGGGGTCTGATTTTCGACTGACCTCTGACCTTTCCAGTAGCATCAATGACCTGAACAATTTGGACACAAACCTTCTGTTTGACCCCAATCAGCAGCAGGGACAATATGAAGACTCTACACTGGAGGAACTGAAGAATGATCCGCTGTTCCAGCAGATTTGCGGCGAGACTGCGAATTCCAATGGATTTGATTGGCTGGAAAGTAAAGACCAGCCCACAGTCGGGTTAATGGGTTAATATGGGCTTTGCTTTTATTTCATGAGGGTGAAATTGTTTATACGTATTGTTTTTTTAAAACCTTCTTTGTAATTATTCACATGGACATTGTATAGCACACTGCAACACTCTGGATACAATGACTTTTGTCCAGTCTAAGTGCCAGGCTGAACAGATATTATCACTCTTACAAATATGCTGGTTTTCTCTCTCACAGCTCATCGCTGGTGCTGACTCATCCATTTCTCCCTCTTCAGACATCATAAAGTCATTCAAGAGCATTTAAATCAAGACAGTAGAAGAACAAGTATTTGTACCTTTTCAGAAGGACACATAGAGGATATAAAGAGATGAAGAGATCTCTTAAAGACTGTATCAGTTTTGGTTCAGGAGCTGTTGACTAAATGGAGAGGTTTGGCAAATAATTGGCAACTGTTCCTCCCTCTGTAAATTGTTTTACTTCCATGGAAGTAGATCTGAAGATAGACTTTATCAGACAAATCATTTGGAACTGCTTTAGAAGCATACTGTTGTGCAAGAATGTTAAATGGGGTGTATGCTCACCTAATATGCCCCTGTACATCTCAATTAAGAGTTGAGATACCTAGGCTATTGTATGTACAGTACATGACCTTGAGAGGGCATTTGCAGTAGCATGCACTAGTACTAATGTTTCTCATTGCCATTTCAAGTCTCCTTAAGGATTGCAGGTGCTTCCAGGTGCAAGACAAAAATATACCAAAATCAATCAATGGTTTAAAAATTATGATAATGCCCTTTTTAGTGTAAAAGCTGTTTGAAAAGACCGCCTGAAATTTCAGCCTGTTTTGGTGGGATGGAGTTTTGGCCTGGCTGGTGACATCACCAGCACATTAGTTACAATCACAGTAAGGTAGTTCATTTTTACCCAGAAATAAATTATGATATTGAGATAAAAACGGCTGCGTTGGACCTTTTAACATTTAATTGTTTGCAATGATATTGAGGCAAACTAGTTCCATTCTCTCAGAATTTGAATTTTTAGTAGTAGGAAAAAGGCAGCAGTTTGAAAAAGAATGTGTGACTACAGAATATTATTCAAACTATAGATTTAAAGCTCAAGATATACTATCTGTATACTAAACTTGTCAGAAGATGTCTGATTGTCAATTTTGCTGAAACGTTATGCAAACTTTACAAATAAGATATTGACCACTCAAATTCAAGTGTGCATGGTACCAAAAATTTAGGCTAGGAAATCGAAATTTGAAATTGATTGATATTACTATGGCTTTTCGCCTTTTCAAATGTCCTCTCAAGTCCCAGTAGTTAATGCACTTTTGAGTACAGTGAAACTGTGAGAGCAGGTAGCTGAGGAACAACAGATGTTATCTGTTAGTTGTCATTTTCCAGGCTTGCTTCAGACATGATATTTTGCCCTGAATGCTGACATTCTTACTGTAGTTGAGCTCCCCAGTCCTTAGTGTCAAAAGGAAAGGAAAATTATTGCTTTGTTTGGAATAGTATGTGTTTATAAGACTTAAAACAATCATAATAGAGACCTGTAATGGGGATAGCTTGCACTTTTGTGTCTGCAGAACTAAAGGAAATGGGCTTTAAGATGGAGCTCAAAGGACAGTTAAATATTGTATTAAACAGTATGTAATACAGAAGATTACCTTTCTCACCTCTATCAAGCTTTTTAAGACTTGTGTAGGGCATTGGTGGTTTTTTATTTATTTAACTTTGACTATTTGGCAGGTATCATTTTAATTAACAAAAATATATTGATTTAAGCAAGGAAGTGAAGGAATATATTAATAGGAATTTAACCTTATGACACCCCTATACCAAAGTGTATTGACTGGAGGAGACCCTGCCCTGTTTCAGTCGTGTATCTATTTGGGGAAAAATGACTTTATCCTGGTTCTGATTTATTTTAAAACTATGCATTTTTTTACTTCTCAAAGCGGCTGCTACTGTCAAAGTAGGTTACTGCAGGTTTATGTAAATGTATGTAGTTTTTCCCTTCTCTTTTTAGTTGTTTCATATGTGTTACATGCATTCAGTTAACAATGTGATGGATATTAAGTAATTTAGATTAAATTAAATCTGATAGTTTTCCTTCTATGGTAAATCCAAAAAGTTTCTCCCAAGGATTTGGAAAAAAATATTATGCCATTGGATATTCAAAGTCATTCCTATAAAAAGGCACTAAAGTGCATAATTGACTGTCATACATTGAAAGCTATTCCCCTTACATTAATCTAGATCCAGTAGAAAATATAATATTTGAAGGAATACGGTAATACAGAATTACAAAAACATTTGTATAAATTGTAATTTTCTTCCCCATGAATAATGTTCTTGTTGAGTTCATTAATGCACTGCGTTTTATTCTAACAGTGAAGGGACGTGTTTCACCTGGAGACATAAAATGGCATTTAGTGGTAAAGTACGGGTCATCTACTACAGGTTTAAATAGCTTATTGTATAGTGAAGAACAGTGTGTGAATAAGGCATGCAACATATGAAGGGAATAGTGAATTTGCCAGATCCTGTGGTGGTTATGGACTTTTAATCTTCTGAGCCTTATATCCATACCAAAGAAACTAATTAGTGAGAGAAAAAAAAACATTAAATAGGATTTTTTTTAGAAGAACCCACAAATTCCCAGTCTTTTGCCTATTTGCCTGACAAAAGTCAAATACATTTTATATGGCCATTTGGAATTGTCCTTCTTTCAGGTGGGATGGTTGAAACTAATATGAGGAAATGTTGAAACTGACAACTGATCTGTAGCACTGGAAAACATGCTGAAAACCACACTACTGTTCTGGTTTATAAAAACCAATGTAGCAGGACAATATTGGGGTTAATTCAGTTGACTGTTGTAAGTGTTCCTCTCCTTTTTAACCCCAGTTTGTAAATATCAAAGCTCTGACACTGTATTGTTATAATCTAAACTGGTTCTGTGCACCTGCACCCTCTGAAATGCTATATTGGTGATTTTGGATCAGGAGCCAGCTAAACTGTGCTTGTGTGTTTGGCCGCTGGCGCCCTTTCTTGTACAGATAAGGCCGTTTTTTTCTTAGCTTGGTGTTTGTATTTTGTTTGCTTCCTGAGATTTATATTGGTCTGCTTTTTGCTTCGAGTGAGAAAATAGCATGGGTATTTAAAAAAAGTATTATATATTAGCAGGTTGCATAGCTATCTTTCTCTGACAAATTTTGTGTCCAGAACATTGCAATGGACACCGGAATGTCATGGTTAAATTTTCAACAAGCTTTGAAGGTTCATGTTATTGCACTAAACGTTTAATGAACCAAGGCTTTGGCACCTCTTTTAGGACATGCATCAATTGAAGCCTCCTAAATATTTTTTTTAAAGCTTAACTAAGTGAAAAAATAATTTAGAGAAGTGTCAATCAAGAAATATGAGAACGCTAATTGTCTTGTGTAGCAATGTACATTAATCTCAATGAGATAGTTTTTACTTCATTCTCATACATGAGAATATAAAACTCAATTTAAAGAAACATTTTAAAAGAAAATATTCTGAAATAAATCTTTCACCATGTTAATAAATGATATGTGTGCATGTTTGTAGAATTCTATTGTACAGAGTATTTGTAACCACTTTGCTGTAATTCAGGATTGGTCCTGTCAATCGGAACAGAAAGGTATAGCGACTCACAAGTTACTTGCATTGTTTGATGTTTACTAATTCAGATCCATATTTGTTCTGTATGTTCAGGTTTTGAATCCGTTCTGTTTATCTGGATGTTTTTACTTTTTTTTATGTATCTGTGAAAAGTTTTTTTCAGAAACCATTGAAAATAAGCACTGATGTTTGTACTTAAATGAAGACAAACCCTGTCTGTTCTTTAAGTGCACAGGGGCAGCTGAGTCCTGTGCTGTACCTTTCACAGACCTGGTATAAAGTCCCTTTAACCCTCTTCTTCATCTATACCTGTAGAAAACCCTATGCCGTGTTGTTGTCTAGTGTACAGCAGACCGTACAGTAATTTGATAAAGTTGCTATAGCATTTCAGCAAAGTTTCTTCTTTCTTTTTTAATTGAAAGTGCTCACTGATGTTGAGATTTTTTTTTAAGGGTTTTAAAAACCAATAAACTTTTTTTTAAGTACTTGAATATCTTGGTTTCAATCGTTGTTTTTCCCCCCTCTACATGCATTGTCATTCCCTTCACTCTGCTAGAATCTTCTGGTTTGGTCCCACAAAGGTTTCATCCCCAGAGCTGACGAAATATTTACTTTACTGTTAATCACACTTTTGGTATTCATTGTCATTTTCCTCACCATAGCTTATTACGTTATTCAATATGAAGCTAAAAAGATATGGTGTGCCAAACAACACATTCCATAGATCCTGTATCTATTCTAGTTGATTAAGTCACATGAGTGTGGAAGACTATGGTTTGAACTGATTTTCTCGAATCCTGTTCCATAGGGGTTATAGAAAATGTTGCAGTACCACAAAATGAATGGAACCCCACTTGTGGGAAGTGTATTCCCTATTCCCAATTATGGTTTTTGTACATTTTAGCATTTTAGATGTGAATGTGGTGGTGATGTTCCAGAGAGTGGCTAATCTGTAAACAGTCTGATGCAGGTCATGATAGGGAAACGATGGCCATTTGGCATCACTCGCACCATCTGTCTGATAGATTTCAAGCCTCTGCTGATGAGTTGGCTAGTAGAAGAGCAGGAAAAAATGTCTGCTTCTAGTCTTTGTAAACTGTTTATTGCCCCTATGCTAAGTTATATACACTGAGTGTACAAAACATGAGACTGACCAGGTGAATCCAGGTGAAAGCTATGATCCCTTATTGATGTCACTTGTTAAATCCACTTAAATCAGTGTAGATGAAGG
Organism: Coregonus lavaretus; assembly: GCF_964263955.1. NCBI lineage: Eukaryota > Metazoa > Chordata > Actinopteri > Salmoniformes > Salmonidae > Coregonus > Coregonus lavaretus. The sequence goes on from NC_140024.1 coordinate 14,953,989, forward strand.
GGAGGAGACAGGTTAAAGAAGGATTTTTAAGCCTTGAGACAATTGAGACGGATTGTGTATGTGTGCCATTCAGAGGGTGAATCGGCAAGACAAAATATTTAAGTGCCTTTGAACGGGGTATGGTAGTAGGTTACAGGCGCACCGGTTTGAGTGTGTCAAGAACTGCAACGCTGCTGGGTTTTTTTCCCAGTCATCAGTTTCCCGTGTGTGTCAAGAATGGTCCACCACCCAAAGGACATCCAGCCAACTTCACACAACTGTGGGAAGCATTGGAGACAACATGGGCCAGCATCCCTGTAGAATGCTTTGGACACCTTGTAGAGTCCATGCCCTGACGAATTGAGGCTGTCCTGAGGGCAAAAGGGGGTGCAACTCAATATTAGGAAGGTGTTCCTAATGTTTTGTACACTCAGTGTAGTTATGTTGTAAAAATGACGAGAGGAGAGATTACCATTTGGCTTAAAGAGTTTGTCTGCAAAAACATGCTCCAAATTAGAATGGTCCGCTGGTGAGAATGTTCCATTACGTAATGAACCAACTTGAACAGACTACTGTGCAACAGCAAACTGTGTAATTGGTCTGGTAAATACACTGTCCCACTCCATTGTCTGTTTTTGGAGTTGTCAGCTAGCTGATACTGAACTAAGAATAATAAAAAATTCCCAGTGATGTGGTAGTTCAGTGATTTTGTAAATGCTTGGTAATTGAGGGAGAACAGCTGAATCAAAGTTTGAACCCAGGGCAAGTAAACTACCTTCCAAAAAGGTCAATATCTTTTGGTAGAGGACATATCCTCCCAATTATTATACAGTGCACTCATCGTACTCCTTTATAAACAGAAACTGGCTAAAGTTGAGCTAGCAAATGTTACATTTTACAATGCTGTCGCCTTGATTTGATCAAGATGACCCTTGCTGAACACTATTACTGAATTATAGTCCAAGTCCAATCATATTTCAATCTTTTTTACTGATTTTAATTTCTTGACTTTTTATACAGGTTCCAGAGACCGACGGCATGAACGAAAATACTTCTAAGCAAGGTCAGTTGGATCAAGTATCTATGAATGTGAACAATATAGGTTGAAGGTCGTTTAATGCATGCCTAGTGGTCCTTTCCCCCATCTCATGGGATGTGAATTAGCCTGTGTGTCATTCAACCGGTTTCCTAAATTATGATAAATAAGTAATGCTTGTCTCAAGGTAACCCATTCATAGACGCTAACTACTTTTAGCTCCTATTGACGATATTATCTTCTGACCAGGGGAGGTTTGTTAAGAGCCCAGGCGCTCGTTCTGAATGTTAAAACGCATCGCTTGCGGTACAGTTTTGGAAACATAAGGAACGTATCTTTCATATCAGCGAGAAATAATTATATATTTTTTTTAAAGGTTAAATTACTATACACCTTTTATAGAGTTAGTGTTCCCACACGGCCATATTTGCATGTTACAGCGCTTGTTTACGGAAAACAAATCAACATTTATTTGTCACATGCGCCGAATTCAACAGGTGTAGACTTTACCGTGAAATGCTTACTTACATGTTCTTTCCCAACAATGCAAAGTTAAAAAGTAAGAAAAATGTGCCAAATCGAATATAGTAACACAATAAAATGACAATAACGAGGCTATATACAAGGAGTACCGGTACCGAGTCAATGTGCAGTGGTACAAGGTAGTTGAGGTAATACAGTGGGGGAAAAAAGTATTTAGTCAGCCACCAATTGTGCAAGTTCTCCCACTTAAAAAGATGAGAGAGGCCTGTAATTGTCATCATAGGTACACGTCAACTATGACAGACAAATTGAGAAAAATAAATCCAGAAAATCACATTGTAGGATTTTTAATGAATTTATTTGCAAATTATGGTGGAAAATAAGTATTTGGTCACCTACAAACAAGCAAGATTTCTGGCTCTCACAGACCTGTAACTTCTTCTTTAAGAGGCTCCTCTGTCCTCCACTCGTTACCTGTATTAATGGCACCTGTTTGAACTTGTTATCAGTATAAAAGACACCTGTCCACAACCTCAAACAGTCACACTCCAAACTCCACTATGGCCAAGACCAAAGAGCTGTCAAAGGACACCAGAAACAAAATTGTAGACCTGCACCAGGCTGGGAAGACTGAATCTGCAATAGGTAAGCAGCTTGGTTTGAAGAAATCAACTGTGGGAGCAATTATTAGGAAATGGAAGACATACAAGACCACTGATAATCTCCCTTGATCTGGGGCTCCACGCAAGATCTCACCCCGTGGGGTCAAAATGATCACAAGAACGGTGAGCAAAAATCCCAGAACCACACGGGGGGACCTAGTGAATGACCTGCAGAGAGCTGGGACCAAAGTAACAAAGCCTACAATCAGTAACACACTACGCCACCAGGGACTCAAATCCTGCAGTGCCAGACGTGTCCCCCTGCTTAAGCCAGTACATGTCCAGGCCCGTCTGAAGTTTGCTAGAGTGCATTTGGATGATCCAGAAGAGGATTGGGAGAATGTCATATGGTCAGATGAAACCAAAATAGAACTTTTTGGTAAAAACTCAACTTGTCGTGTTTGGAGGACAAAGAATGCTGAGTTGCATCCAAAGAACACCATACCTACTGTGAAGCATGGGGGTGGAAACATCATGCTTTGGGGCTGTTTTTCTGCAAAGGGACCAGGACGACTGATCCGTGTAAAGGAAAGAATGAATGGGGCCATGTATCGTGAGATTTTGAGTGAAAACCTCCTTCCATCAGCAAGGGCATTGAAGATAAAACGTGGCTGGGTCTTTCAGCATGACAATGATCCCAAACACACCGCCCAGGCAACGAAGGAGTGGCTTCGTAAGAAGCATTTCAAGGTCCTGGAGCGGCCTAGCCAGTCTCCAGATCTCAACCCCATAGAAAATCTTTGGAGGGAGTTGAAAGTCTGTGTTGCCCACGACAGCCCCAAAACATCACTGCTCTAGAAGAGATCTGCATGGAGGATTGGGCCAAAATACCAGCAACAGTGTGTGAAAACCTTGTGAAGACTTACAGAAAACGTTTGACCTGTGTCATTGCCAACAAAGGGTATATAACAAAGTATTGAGAAACTTTTGTTATTGACCAAATACTTATTTTCCACCATAATTTGCAAATAAATTCATTAAAAATCCTACAATGTGATTTTCTGGATTTTTTTTCCTCATTTTGTCTGTCATAGTTGACGTGTACCTATGATGAAAATTAAATGTTTACAGGCCTCATCTTTTTAAGTGGGAGAACTTGCACAATTGGTGGCTGACTAAATACTTTTTTTCCCCACTGTATGTACATGTAGTCTGCTAAATGACTAAAATGTAATGTAAATGTAGGTAGGGGTAAACGCAACTAGGCAATCAGGATAGATAATAAACAGAGTAGCAGCAGCGTGTGTGGTGTCAATATGCGTGTGTGAGAACGTTTGTGTGTTGGCGTGTCAGTGTAGTGTGTGTAAGTTTGTGGGTACAGTCCAGTGTGTGTGCATAGAGCAAGTGCAAGAGAGTAATTGCACAAAAAAATAGGGGGGGATGCAAATAGTCTGGGTAGCCATTTGATTAACTGTTCAGCAGTCTTATGGCTTGGGGGTAGAAGCTGTTCAGGAGCCTTTTGTTCCCAGACTTGGCTCTGCGGTTCCGCTTGCCGTGCGGTAGCAGATGGAACAGTCTATGACACTTGCCTGGAGTCTTTGACAATTTTTAGGGCCTTCCTCTGACACCGCCTGGTATAGAGGTCCTAGATGTCAGGGAGCTCAGCCCCAGTGATGTACTGGGCCCGTACGCACTACCCTCTTTAGCGCCTTACTGTCGGATGCCAAGCAGTACCATACCAAACGGGGATGCAGCCAGTCAAGATGCTCACAATGGTGCAGCTTTAGAACTTTTTTAGGATCTGCGGGCCCATGCCAAATCTTTTCAGCCTTTTGAGGGGGAAGAGGTGTTGTGCACTCTTCAGGACTGTGCAGTGGTCAAAAAAGTACCCAATTGTCATACTTGAGTAAAAGTAAAGATACCTTAATGGAATAATACTCATGTAAAAGTGAAAGTCACCCAGTAAAATACTAAAGTAAGTCAAAGTATTTAAAAAAAAATATATATATATACACAGTGGGGAGAACAAGTATTTGATACACTGCCGATTTTGCAGGTTTTCCTACTTACAAAGCATGTAGAGGTCTGTCATTTTTATCATAGGTACACTTCAACTGTGAGAGACAAAATCTAAAACAAAATCTAGAAAATCACATTGTATGATTTTTAAGTAATTAATTTGCATTTTATTGCATGACAAATATTTGATACATCAGAAAAGCAGAACTTAATATTTGTTACAGAAACCTTTGTTTGCAATTACAGAGATCATATGTTTCCTGTAGGTCTTGACCAGGTTTGCACACACTGCAGCAGGGATTTTGGCCCACTCCTCCATACAGACCTTCTCCAGATCTTTCAGGTTTCGGGGCTGTCGCTGGGCAATACGGACTTTCAGCTCCCTCCAAAGATTTTCTATTGGGTTCAGGTCTGGAGACTGGCTAGGCCACTCCAGGACCTTGATGCTTCTTATGGAGCCACTCCTTAGTTGCCCTGGCTGTGTGTTTCGGGTCGTTGTCATGCTGGAAGACCAAGCCACGACCCATCTTCAATGCTCTTACGGAGGGAAGGAGGTTGTTGGCAAAGATCTCGCGATACATGGCCCCATCCATCCTCCCCTCAATACGGTGCAGTCGTCCTGTCCCCTTTGCAGAAAAGCATCCCCAAAGAATGATGTTTCCACCTCCATGCTTCACGGTTGGGATGGTGTTCTTGGGGTTGTACTCATCCTTCTTCTTCCTCCAACACGGCGAGTGGAGTTTAGACCAAAAAGCTCAATTTTGGTCTCATCAGACCACATGACCTTCTCCCATTCCTCCTCTGGATCATCCAGATGGTCATTGGCAAACTTCAGACGGGCCTGGACATGCGCTGGCTTGAGCAGGGGGACCTTGCGTGCGCTGCAGGATTTTAATCCATGACGACGTAGTGTGTTACTAATCGTTTTCTTTGAGACTGTGGTCCCAGCTCTCTTCAGGTCATTGACCAGGTCCTGCCGTGTAGTTCTGGGCTGATCCCTCACCTTCCTCATGATCATTGATGCCCCACGAGGTGTGATCTTGCATGGAGCCCCAGACCGAGGGTGATTGACCGTCATCTTGAACTACTTCCATTTTCTAATAATTGCGCCAACAGTTGTTGCCTTCTCACCAAGCTGCTTGCCTATTGTCCTGTAGCCCATCCCAGCCTTGTGCAGGTCTACAATTTTATCCCTGATGTCCTTACACAGCTCTCTGGTCTTGGCCATTGTGGAGAGTTTGGAGTCTGTTTGATTGAGTGTGTGGACAGGTGTCTTTTATACAGGTAACGAGTTCAAACAGGTGCAGTTAATACAGGTAATGAGTGGAGAACAGGAGGGCTTCTTAAAGAAAAACTAACAGGTCTATGAGAGCTGGAATTCTTACTGGTTGGTAGGTGATCAAATACTTATGTCATGCAATAACATGCAAATTAATTACTTAAAAATCATAAAATGGGATTTTCTGGATTTTTGTTTTAGATTCCGTCTCTCACAGTTGAAGTGTACCTATGATAAAAATTACAGACCTCTACATGCTTTGTAAGTAGGAAAACCTGCAAAATCGGCAGTGTATCAAATACTTGTTCTCCCCACTATATATAACAAAAGTAAATGTAATTACTAAAATATACTAAGTATCAAAAGTAAAAGTATAAATCATTTCAAATTCCTTATATTAAGCAAACCAGACGGCACAATTTTCTTGTTTTTTTAATTTACAGGGGGCACACCAACACTCAGACATAATTTACAAATGAAGTATGTGTGTTTGAGTCCGCCAGATCAGAGGCAGTAGGGATGACCAGGAATGTTCTCTTGATAAGTGCATGAATTGGAGCATTTTCCATTCCTGCTAAGCATTCAAGTGTAACAAGTACTTTTGGGTGTCAGGGAAAATGTATGGAGTAAAAAGTTAATACAATTTTTTGGGAATGTAGTGAAGTAAAAGTAGTCAAAAATATAAATAATAAAGTACAGATACCCCAAACAACTACTTAAGTAGTACTTCAAAGTATTTTTACTTAAGTAGTTTACACCACTGCGACTGTGTTTGTGTGTTTGGACCATTATAGGTCCTTAGTGATGTGGACACTGTCGTGACGTGACTTTCATTAATAGGGTGACTGTTATTTATCGAATCAACTAACTATGTTTAAATGTCACTCGATTAAATTAATCATGTAACAATTAACTAATTAGGAATTTGGGGCACCACGGAATAAGTTGTTTAACGAGTTACTATCTCCCTAATTAAACTCTTAGAAGATATGTTATATCGATAAATCACTTTTACATAATTACCTCTTATCAGTCTCATTCTGAACGTTGCATAATCCTTGAACCTGCAAGAACCCTAACCTTATTGATGAATCAGCAATACACAAATTGGCTTAATTATTTATTTACTAACTAACTAAATAATAACACAGAATACAAAACACACACACAGGTTATTGATTACTAACGTAATACAATGAAAACAGGTCCCTAGTGGACTGGACTAACAATAGCATGACTGCTTGGTTAGAAGGAGGGGTCAGAGTGGAAGGGAGAGACAGAGATTCAAACTATCGTTTTGGAAAACTACGCTCACGGAAATACAAATGTTTAGCACCCTAATAACCGCTCATTCGGATTAGAAATGCAACATGTATTTACGTGTAGCTGTCTTCGATAGTTGAGTTGATGATGTAGGACTCTGGTTTGCCCACCAGAGATCCCAATGTCCTTGGTAGATTTTCTGGTCGTAGTGGTGGTTAGAATTGATACTTCAGCGTACCCTGTAGTTCGTAGAGTTGATCTGTTAGAATAGATACTTCAGATGTACCAACGGTTGTCTGGGAGGGATTGTCCTTCCCAACTTGTGTCTTTAGTGAAAGTTCTCTAGACGACTATACATGCCAGCTGCAGACTGAGATAAGGTCTAGTGTGTTGTCTTCTTCTTCACCTCGTGTAGAGGTTGAGAGTTTCAGAGTTCCTCACCATTTCAAACGTGCAGTCGCCACTCTCACGTTTTCTGGTCTGTCTGGTCTAACCATCTTAAGCCGTGTAGCTTCAGCTTCACGCTTCCTGGTCTGGTAGAAATTCAACCATTTGCAACATCCGGCTTATACCGTAGTCTGCTTGGTCTTTTCCTTTGGTAATGGAGTTGTAGTTTTAAACCATTTTGCCATTCTCAGCTCACGCTGTACTTCGGCAGGTCTAATGTGAATTTCTTCACGAGGGGTTTTATACTTGAGTAGAAAAGGGGAGTTTCATCATGTTTGTGCTCATCTGGGCATGGCCACTGACTGAGAACAAGTCAATATGGAAAACAATCATCTCATCTAGAATGCTAAAATCACATTTATCTTCCCAAAATTATTATTATGCTTAATCATTTGTTTTATACAACAATTAGATGCAAACCTCATAACTGGGAAGTGTACACCCCCAGAGATACAGTTATGTTGTTCCACCGTCTTTAATGACATCACAACATAGTAAAGAATTTGACATGATTGTTCTTTAAGTCCCAACCGACCATTTTCCACATTCTTTGAAGTAGAGATATTGTTTCATTATCCACTTTTGGATGTTGGAGTCATGGCGGGAAGACTTCCTTTGTTCCACAGGGAAATTCCCTCTCCCAATACTGCATGGCACGGAAGAGAACGTTTCTTCAAGGAATTTACGACCAGTCATAAAACTGGCCCCCAGGAGAGGGGGTGTTCAAACCTTTGCCTAGCCGGTATCTTTGATCCTCAACCCATGAGGGCAAGTCATGACAACACCGAGGAACTTCAAGCTCTCGACCCGCTCCACTACACCCCCTTCGATGTGAATGGGGTGTGCTCGGACCTCCGTTTCCTGTAGTCCACGATCAACTCCTTTGTCTTGTTGAGGGAGAGGTTGTTGTCCGTCTCTGACCTCCTCCCAATAGGCTTTCTCATCGTCGTCTGAGATCAGGCCTACCACTGTCGTGTCATCTGCAAACTTAATGATGGTGTTGGAGTCGTGCGCAGCCACGCAGTCGTGGGTGAACAGGAAGTACAGGAGGCGACTAAGCACGCACCCCTGAAGGGCCCCTGTGTTCAGGGTCAGTGTGGCGGATGTGTTGTAGCCTACCCTCACCACCTGGGGTGGCCCATCAGGAACTCCAGGATCCAGTTGCAGAGGGTGGTGTTCAGTCCCAGGGTCCTTAGCTTAGTGATGAGCTTGGAGGTCACTATGGCATTCAACACTGAGCTGTAGTCAATGAACAGCATTCTCACGTAGGTATTCATTTTGTCCAGGTGGGAAAGGGCAGTGTGGAGTACAATAGAGATTGCGTTATCTGTGGATCTGTTGGGGCGGTATGCACATTGGAGTGGGTGTCTGGGATGATTGTGTTGATGTGAGCCATGACCAGCCTTTCAAAGCATTTTATGGCTACAGATGTGAGTGCTATGGGGTGATAGATATTTAGACTGGTTACCTTGGCATTCTTGGGTACAGGGACTATGGTGGTCTGCTTGAAACATGTAGGTATTACAGACTGGGTCAGGAAGAGGTTGAAAATGTCAGTGAAGACACTTGCCAGCTGGTCAGCGCATGCTCTGAGTACGAGTCCTGGTAATCCGTCTGGGCCTGCAGCCTTGTAAATGTTAACCTGTTTAAAGTTCTTACTCACATCAGCTACGGAGAGAGTGATCACACAGTCATCTGGAACAGCTGGTGCTCTCATGCATGGTTCAGTCTAGCCCTTGATCATGACTCTGTTCCATTCCATTACACAGTCATTGGACAAAGGCGTCTTCTTTAGGGGGGAGTTTTGAACATTAACACCCATCGCTTGCGGTACGGTTTTGGAAGCATAACGACCTTATCTTTCATATCGAAAAAAATAAATAATAATAAGTTAAATTGATACACACCTTCATAGGGTTAGTGTTCCCACACTGCCATATTTCCATGTTACAGCGCTTGTAAAGTGGACTGCCTGTGCTTATTAGCTACAGTATCTGCATCTCTGAACACCTGTGTGTAAACTGAAGACAGATGCCACAAACGTGTTGTCACTGAAAAATACTGTCGGCAGCAACGATGTTAAAACCGGTTAAACCAGTAAGTTTGTATTTTGCATTTGTGAAATTATTTTGATGTGATATGAAAATAGAGGGATTTGTATCACAATTGACAATCGATACACGTTTAGATGGAGTATTTGGCTGTTTTGGCTTCCAGAGCCAATTCGCCCTTTAAACAGAACATGTAAGGTCCTTGGACTAAGCAGTAACGTTAGGCTCCTTTAGTCCAATATTGGGCTAGGTTCAGTGTTGCTTGCCTCGAAGTGAGCATAAAAGGCATTTAGCCCATCTAGTAGGCTCGCATCACTGGGCAGCTCGCGGCTGGGTTTCCCTTTTTAATCCGTGATAGTTTGCAAGCCCTGCCACATCCGACGAGCATCAGAGCCGGTGTAGTAGAATTCAATCTTAGTCCTGTATTGACGCTTTGCCCGTTTGATGATTTGTCTAAGGCCATAGCGGGATTGTTAAGCGTCCGGATTAGTGTCCCGCTCTTTGAAAGCGGCAGCTCTAGCCTTTAGCTCGGTGCGGAGGTTGCCATGGCTTCTGGTTGGGATATGTACGTATGGTCACTGTGGGGACGACGTCGTCGATGCAATTATTGATGAAGCCGGTGACTGAGGTATACTCCTCAATGCCATTGGATGAATCCCGGAACATATTCCAGTCTGTACTAGCAAAACAGTCCTGTAGAGTAGCATCCGCATCATCTGACCACTTCCATATTGAGCGAGTCACTGGTACTTCCTGCTTTAGTTTTTGCTTGTAAGCAGGAATCAGAAGTATAGAATTATGGTCAGATTTTCCAAATGGAGGGCAAGGGAGAGCTTTGTACGCGTCTCTGTGTGTGGAGTAAAGGTGGTCTAGAGTTTTTTTTCTTCTGGTTGCACATGTGACATGCTGGTAGAAATGAGGTAAAACTGATTTAAGTTTGCCTGCATTAAAGTCTAGGAGCGCCACTTCTGGATGAGCATTTTCTTGTTTTCTTATGGCCTTATACAGCTCGTTGAGTGCGGTCTTAGTGCCAGCGTCGGTTTGTGGTGGTAAATAGACTGCTACGAAAAATATAGTTGAAAACTATCTTGGTAGATAGTGTGGTCTACAGCTTATCATGAGGTACTCTACCTCAGGCGAGCAATAACTCGAGACTACCTTAATATTAGACATCGCGCACCAGCTGTTATTGACAAATAGACACACACCCCCACCCCTTGTCTTACCGGACATAGCTGTTCTGTCCTGCCAATGTATGGAAAACCCAGCTAACTGTATATTATCTGTGTCGTCGTTCAGCCACGACTCGGTGAAACATAAGATAATACAGTTTTTAATGTCCCGTTGGTAGGATAGTCTCGAACGGAGCTCATCCAGTTTATTCTCCAGTGATTGCATGTTGGCCAATAGAATGGATGGTAGAGGTGGGTTACCCACTCGCCGACTAATTCTCACAAGTCACCCTGATCTCCGCCCCCTGTATTTCCTTATTTTCTTCATGCGAATGACTGGGATTTGGGCCTTGTCTGGGAGCAACATTATATCCTTCGCGCCAGACTCATTAAAGAAAAAATCTTTGTCCAGTTTGAGGTGAGTAATCGCTGTTCTGATATCCAGAAGCTCTTTTCTGTCATAAGAGACGGTAGCATCAACATTATGTACAAAATAGCACAATTGGTTAGGAGCCCGTAAAACGCAGCCATCCAGTCCTGCATCATTCTAAAAAGACAGAAGACAGAGGGGCCATACTTATGCTAATTAGCTATCTGTGTCTCAGAACACCTGTGTGTAAACAGAAGATGAACGCCACAAAGGTGTTGTTGTGAGACACCTGAAAGGGGGCAATATATAAATAAATCACACAGAGATGTAGCTTCGGCTTCAAGTCCCTTGTAATGAGTGAGCTGGGATGCACCGTGCACCCCATAGGAATTTCTAGGTATAACCAATCAAACTCAGATCAGACATCAATAGAGCACACAGATCGTATAATCAACATTTAGATACATTAATAGCTGATTACTTACTGGTACACATTATGATTCTGTGTTATTATTAAGGCACTTTTAATTCTATCAAATTGTCACACAAAAATACTGTTGGCTGTAACTGTTAAAACGGTGTACAGTAAGTGTATATTATGGATTTGTGAAATTATTTTGATGTGATATGAAAGAGAGCTTAATGTTTATAGAACCGTACTGCAATTGACAATCAACTCACGTTTAGATGGAGTATTTTGCTGTTTTTGCTGCCAGAGCCAATTCGCCTCTGAACAGAACATGTAAGGTCCTTGGACTATAAGGACTAAGGTTAGGCTGCTTTAGTCCATTATTGGGCTGGTCTCAGAGGTTTGTAAAATGATGCACCATTACAATATTTGAAATGGGTACATTATTTGTCCTGGTCTGTAATGGAAGTGAAGATGCAAAACTATTCATTACAACCTTTCCACTAACTACTGGACGTTTTGTTGATAACTACTTTGTATCTACTTTTTTGATACATTGTACATCACGATCTCGTGAAATTACTACGTAGGAGGTGGAGGCGTGGTAGCAGAGTCAGGATCCTGGTGGTGGAGAACGACGCACGACACGTTTGAACGTTTAACTAGCTATTGTGTCTGGTACAGTTCATTAGTTCTTGAAAGGTGAATTGGTGGAAGACCACCTACAGTGTTATCATTCGGTATATTTTACTTTAATCGACCTACAGGACATAAGCTACGGCGCTGAGGATATGAGTATGGCTGCACTTCCCGAGGTCCGCGGACTTCAGACTGATGAGGTAAATATTTAGCTAACTAGCTAGCCAATTAACTAACTGGCTACCTGGGTAGATAAATGCCGTTATATCCAAATGTTTTAGCTAAAGTGTCTTTACATTTCTTTGGGTATTTATTGTCAGCTGTCAGAGTTGGACAGTCAAGTCCCACCATACCAATATCCATTTTATCGAAGCAACGTTAGCCAGCCAGCTAGCTAGCTAGTTAGCATGTGTAACAATTGATGGTCACTCAGACAACGTCATCAGCTGTCTGTCAGCTGTCATCGTTGAATAGGCCTACTGTTGATCAGTTAGCTAGAAAACACACAATTTTTAGACAACCTATAAACATTAACTTAAGGATCATTAACTAATCTCTGAAGCTGGAGACTCTGATCTCCCTCACTAACTTTAAGCATCAGTTGTCAGAGCAGTTTACCGATCACTGCACCTGTACACAGCCCATCTGTAATTAGCCCACCCAACTACCTCATCCTCATATTGTTATTTATTTTGCTCATTTGCACCCCATTATCTCTATTTGCACATCATGTTCTGCACATCTATCATTCCAGTGTTAATACTAAATTGTAATTATTTTGCACTATGGTCTATTTATTGCCTTACTTCCATAACTTACTACATTTGCACACACTGTATATAGATTTTCTATTGTGTTATTGACTGTATGTTTTGTTTTATCCCATGTGTAACTCTGTGTTGTTGTTTTTATCGCACTGCTTTGCTTTATCTTGGCCAGGTCGCAGTTGTAAATGAGAACTTGTTCTCAACTGGCTTACCTGGTAAAATAAAGGTAAAATAAAATAAAATAACCATGCCAGTTGGCTAAAAAGCTAGGCAGGCAGGTGGCTAAACTCAGAGAGCAGTGGAAAGGAAAGGGGGATACCTAGTCAGTTGTACAACTGAATGCATTGAACTGAAATGTGTCTTCCGCATTTAACCCAACCCCTCTGACCCAAAGGAGTCACGTGAGTTATTATCACGTCATTATTAGTGTGGCCTAAGTAGATCTTGAATGTTTGAGATCAAATAAGTATCCACGTGGAAAAACACCTACACATTTTATTTCCCTGTGAGTCATTTACTGTAAGTGACATTCATGTAGCTAACATCATTAACCTGATATTTACAGTGTGTAGTGTGTGTTTATATAAGCAGCTAATAATGTGATTTATGTCCTTATTGTGTTTTTTTTTTTCTTCCAGGATGAGGCTAGAATTCTGAGAGTGAAAGTCATAGCTGGAATTGGATTGGCCAAGAAAGATATCCTTGGAGCCAGGTCAGTCTTGATTTTGAGGGAAATATGTCTTCAAATGGATAATCCAATCTATCTGTATCACTTAAACAAATTCAGGACAGAGAAGTGAACCTCCTATTAGCGAGGATCGCTTCACTGCCCCCTCCGAACGCAAAAGCACGTGCCTGTGCTTCGACCCCTCACACTTCCGCCCTTGCATTCCGATGCGATCCCACTTCTGACACCAATTTAACGAACAGCGGTACAGGGAAGCGAACCCGGGTCGTTGGTGTGAAATGCAAAGACCTTATGCATTGCACCCATAGGGTTAACCCACTTGGTGGGAATTGTAACCAGACTCATATTAGCGAGGTTTGCTTCAGTATCTCTGAATAATTCTGGTGTCTCGTGTTACCAAAATACAGTGTCCTATCTTTGATACACTACTTTTTAGGAAACTCATGCTTTTGACCATGTTATACCATAAAATACTACATTCTGTTTCTACATGTTCCTTAGTGTGGACTGTGGACCCTTCCTAACTTATTGGACTCCTAAATCATCTATTAGAGTTCTGTGTGCTTCTTGTGTGCTGTTTTGCCCAAAACACATCTAGAGTTCATAAGTAGGTCTATTGCCCCAATCATTTTAGGATGAAACCTTACACATCTACCCACTTCATAATAAACAGCAAACTGATTGTCAGTTTATACTGTAAACACTTGGTAATGAGCCCATATTTGTGGAACTTTTTTATTTTGTCAACATTGTGGACCTAGTGGTGTGCGTGCGTACTATACTATATGGTGGTTGAATGCTCTGTGCATTTAGAAATTCAAATGTATTCGCCTGATACTTATTGAATACTATGAATCAAACTTGAGCGCAAAAGTCTGAGATTTGCAAAATCATCTTCAAAATGTGCTGTTCCACAGACGGAAAATGGTTGTTGTGTTCCTGTTTTGCCTTGTTGAATGGAAAGTTCAGCACCATAGCAGTGGGTTGAAAGATGGCCTTGTGTTGTCCTGCTTTGAAGAAACCTTGTGTACCCACTTCAAAATAAGAAAATATTCTTATTCATATTAAGTAGGCTTATGTCATCTTCCAAGCGTTTCTTAAATTGTCAACTCTCCGTAGACCGTACTGTAACTGTCCTGTGCAACCTTTAGATGGCGCTATTATCTGTAGTTCTCTGCCCTTTCATACAGTAGATGCTTCAGAATCTCCAGGCTCCTTTCCCCTAAATAGCCCTCCATCATTTCCCGTCAAGTCAACACAGTACCGAATAAACACTATTTTTCTACACATGTCCATTGTAAAATATCAGTATTTCTTTCAGTGCAACTATTTATGGTTCTGATGATGACATTGGTTTGTGCTCCATATGGCCTGTGGGAGAAAACTGTAACATGCTATCCAGAGATGTTCCCTCGTTTGATCTTTGCACACCAAGGGACAGATAGACATCAAGTTGAGCTTTGTCTTTTCATTTTCTATCACAGTGATCCATATACAAGAGTGTCCCTTTATGACCCTGTCAATGGAGAACTAACAAGTCTTCAGACTAAAACAATTAAAAAGGTGAGTAACTGCGCTATCTGAGTAAGGACAGAGCATTTATTTGTTTATGTTTTGTAAGTATCCTATTTACATTTAAATACATTGTCATTTCCAGACATTGGACCCGAAGTGGAATGAGGAATTCTTTTTCAAGGTAAGTCAAATGTATGATAAAAAGAGCATTGTGAATGTGTGTGTGTAGTTTCTGTTTTACCCAGGGCTCTGAGGACATTTAAGACTCAACCCTTCCTTGACCTTTCTCTCCATTTTTCTCTCTCTTTATTTCATCTCTTTTTGCTGCATGCCTCCATGTCTGTGAATCGTAATGGCCCAGTAATATGTTCCCTATTAGTGTTTGAAGCTGCTCCAGATTCTCACTGGGAGGTTAACATTTCACAAACAGCAAGTTAAAAGTCAGAACGCAAAAACATTTTTGTCTGTGGACATGGGATGTTTTTTTTTGTACAATGTTTACGGGTGTCTGTACATAATGAGGACCAACAGGAAGTCCTCCACTATGTTGGGCGTTGTGATTGGTCAATAAGATCCACCCAGCATCCTGTGAGATTGTTGCCCCTGGCTCCTATCTTGGGCGTGATTAAATGTTGAACTGGGGGTGTGAAACAGAGCCTCAGTGAGTCAGCTGGTGTTGACGTGAGTCCTTGCTCTGAGGTTTTTGTGTGGAGAGCATGTCTTGCATCTTGATGTAGAAAACCACATTATTTTCTGCATGTGGAGAAAAAGCAGAGAGGGGTAACTTCTACCGGCATCTGTTTGTACCACACACTACCGGTCAAAAGTTTTAGAACACCTACTCATTCAAGGGTTTGTCTTTATTTTTAAATTGTTCTACATTGTAGAATAATAGTGAAGACATCAAAACTATGAAATAACACATATGGAATCATGTATTAACCAAAAAAGTGTTAAATAAATCAAAATATTTTATATTTGAGATTCTTCAAATAGCCACCCTTTGCATTGATGACAGCTTTGCACACTCTTGGCATTTTCTCAACCAGCTTCATGAGGTAGTCACCTGGAATGCATTTAAATTAACAGGTGTGCCTTCTTAAAAGTTAATTTGTGGAATTTCTTTCCTTCTTAATGTGTTTGAGCCAATCAGTTGTGTTGTGACAAGATAGGGGGGTATACAGAAGATAGCCCTATTTGGTAAAAGACCAAGTCCATATTATGGCAAGAACAGCTCAAATAAGCAAAGAGAAACTACAGTCCATCATTACTTTAAGACATGAAGGTCAGTCAATACGGAAAATGTCAAGCGTTATGATGAAACTGGCTCTCATGAGGACCGCCACAGGATTGGAAGAGTTACCAGCCTTAGAAATTGCAGTCCAAATAAATGCTTCACAGAGTTCAAGTAATAGACACAGCTCAACATCAACTGTTCAGAGGAGACTGTGTGAATCAGGCCTTCATGGTCGAATTGCTGCAAAGGAAACCACTACTAAAGGACACCAATAATAAGAAGACACTTGCTTGGGCCAAGAAACACGAGCAATGGACATTAGACCGCTGGAAATGTGTCCTTTGGTCTGATGAGTCCAAATTGGAGATTTTTGGTTCCAACCGCCGTGTCTTTGTGAGACGCTGTGTGGGTGAACGGATTAATCTGTGCATGTGTATTTCCCAACGTAAAGCATGGAGGAGGAGTTGTTATGGTGTTGGGGTGCTTTGCTGGTGACATTGTCTGTGATTTATTTAGAATTCAAGGCACACTTGAACACCAGCATGGCTACCACAGCATTCTGCAGCGATTCACCATCCCATCTGGTTTGGGCTTAGTGGGACTATCATTTGTTTTTCAACAGGACAATGACCCAACACACCTCCAGGCTGTGTAAGGGCTATTTGACCAAGAAGGAGAGTGATGGAGTGCTGCATCAGATGACCTGGCCTCCACAGTCCCCTGACCTCAACCAAATTGAGATGGTTTGGGATGAGTCGGACCGCAGAGTGAATGAAAAGCAGCCAACAAGTGCTCAGCATATGTGGGAACTCCTTCAGACTGTTGGAAAAGCATTCCAGGTGAAGCTGGTTGAGAGAATGCCAAGAGTGTGCAAAGCTGTCATCAAGGCAAAGTGTGGCTATTTGAAGAATCTCAAGTATAAATTATATTTTGATTTGTTTAACACTTTTTTTGGTTACTACATGATTCCATATGTGTTATTTCGTAGTGTTGATGTCTTCACTATTATTCTACAATGTAGAAAATAGTAAAAATAAAGAAAAACCCTTGAATGAGTAGGTGTTCTAAAACTTTTGACCGGTAGTGTAGCAGTAGACTAGGCCCATCTCGCCAGTAGACCGAGGGAAATATTTGAAATGTTTAAATTTCTCTGGCCATTGACATTGAGCAGGAAGCTTTTGTGTATATATAGTTGCACACATTCAGTAATATATCCACTATGTTTAAGCCTTAGACACTCATTACCCATGTCTAGAAACTATGGCAGTGCTGCACAATGTCCCGTTGCCCTGGACAATGATTCAACACTCCCCCCAGTCAATCTGAAATGAGAAAAAAATCACGTCACCATGCCAGTTGAGATTTCTGTCTCCTACAGTCTTTTCAGGGATTTTCTCCATCATGGTTTCTTGGTACAGTAAATCAGTACTCAGTGGATTCTCCTTAGACGGACACAGCTGTTGTAACACTTACAGCTCCCTGCACCTTGTAGTACTTGTCCCTATTGTGAATGTTATTATGTTTATACCTGCCCTGGAAAGCTTTTGAACCTGTTTGATAAAATAACATGCGTTCAAACGAATATCAAAAGATCTTTTAAAACACCTGACCCCCTAGCCTATCTCTTATCTGTATCTTTTGATTGTTCTTTTGACGGTAATCATATATCATAAAGTAAACAAGTTATATTTGACGACCGCACTCTCCCTTTGTCTACAGGAGTTGCGGCCGATTTGGCCCACCTTACCAACGTGGCAGTGTTAATAATGGCTTCACTTAGCAAGAGGGCCCATTTTGACAGAAACACATTTCATTTTCCAGTGGTCATGAGATGGCCTGGGGGCGGTGGCTTTAGTTACAATGCCCCTGAGAAGGTGGTGGCTGTCTTTCACTGTGCGCCTCTTCCCAGCTCTGTCAAATGGTTTCTGATGTTTTTTAGTTATAGATCATTCTCACTCTGTTTTAAGCATTGAGAGGAAATACACCTACGTTCGAAGATATTTCAGAGAAATATATTTATGTACAATTTTAAAAACTATGCGTTGTTAGTTCTCCGTGTCAAATGGGATGGGTTTTGTAATTAAAGCTGGGTGTCAGCAGATGGATGATCCAATTTAGATTTCATTAGCTCAGTCACAGCGATGGATTGAAATAATAGGCATGTTTGGTGCGAAGCCTACTAGTTTAAGGACCTGTTTGTGCTTTGTGTTAGTCAGCCAGCCAGAATATAACAGGGCTATCTTTGCTTATGAGTGGAGCTTGATTTTAGCTTCACAGCCGACATTGGTCACCTCCATTTGTGGTGCTGAGGACTGTGCTACTGGGGAGTGGGCCTCCCTCCAAATAGTAATCAGAAGCTGGAAGCTAGCCTGAGTTTATCCGCATAGACGACTCATGTTTTACAGACCCTTCAAATCATGGGTGGGCTCGCTCTTGCTAAAATCTAGTCATGACTCAATGCACAAACACTCACCTTATTTACAGTAGGAAGTGCTTGGGATGTTTTCGCTAGTACAAATATATTTTCTTGTCCGCCTTAGCCATTTTAAAAATAATGAATACAAAGAAGCTCCATATGCAGTCTGGTGTGCCAATGTCTGGTCCACTGAGCAATGGCCCACCTTTCCCTTTGTCCTATTTTACCTTAATTTTGTCTAGACGATGTCGCCGGTGTTGATGTTCTTATTTCTATGAGGATTTTCTTTTGACTTTGTAATCAGTTTGCTCTGAATGTCATCTTCACCTGGTTGTGAGACCTCTTAGGAAATTGCTTAGGGGAAGTTTCCACTACCACTCTGTGGGTGTTTGTGACAGAACTTGCTATGCTGTGTAGCCTAACTGTTTTCATGGTATGTGAGCTCTGAGCAACATGAGGTCAAATGTCATGTTTCCACATATCAACGCTTTGTGTTAGCCACAACAGAGATGTTTAGAGGGTACACCCAATTCTAAAGAAACATTCAATTGGAACTTAGAAATCAATAGTAAACTGGTCCAGTTCTATACCTAATGAAGGTAAAGGATTTGTTGTGATTGACAAGAGACTGGTGGTCTTCGGTCTATAGCATGTTGGGGAGATTAAGGAGGGGATTGTTGTTGAATTTAGTTTGATGTTCTTGGATACATTGGTTGAAGTCTCTTTTCTCTTTCAGGTTCATCCCAGGAAGCATCGGCTGTTGCTGGAGGTGTTCGATGAGAATCGTCTAGTAAGTCATTACGATATTCCTTCAGTATGTCCAGGCCTGTGGCTTTGACACTGCCACCACTACTGCTGACTCACTTTAGTAAAAGTGGAAGTGACCTTGAAGGCACAGATATAGTGATAGTTATTATAATCTTGTGCATCTGTTTTACCGTTTAGCACTTTATGTATCTACCCCCCCCCCCATTTGAGGTTTCATAAGTATTTGGACAAATTCACTTATGTGTATTAAAGTAGTCAGAAGTTAAGTATTTGGCCCCATATTTCTAGCACTCAATAACAACATCAAGCTTGTGACTACAAACTTTTTGGATGCATTTGCAGTTTGTTTTGGTTGTGTTTCGATTATGTTGTGCCCAATAGAAATGAATGGTAAATAATGTATTGTCATTTTGGAGTCACCTTTATTGTAAATAAGAATATAATAGGTTTCTGAACACTTCTACATTAACCTGTTACACTCGTGGAAATTGGCCTATATGGAAAGGGACACATTTTAAAGAAGAACAATAAAAAGCATGTTAGCAATTGAAAGAGAACACTTTGGAGATTATGGGGAAATGATCAAGCCAAATGTGAGGACACAACAATTCACCTGATACAAGACTGAATCCAAACATTACACTGTTGATTTTATGTGAATTTTACATTTACTGTACTTTTCACAGCATTTGTCAATAACGAAATCTGAAAATACTGTGAATACATTTAGTCACATAAGAATATTCATTGACATTTTGGAGTAGGTGCAAGATAAGAAAAAACAATTACAAGGGTTTGAGTGAACGGTCAAACTGGTGTTTCCAAGTGGCCACACACCTCTCCAAACTGTGCACAGTTCCTAAGTAATTTCAATGCACTTTTATGGTATAGTTGAAGGAAAGAGCCCTCAACTATAAGGTTATTTTTTTTGCTCTCCTGGCTTTGCCATTGAGGAACTGAAGCAAGCACACTTGTAGTTTTTTGTTTGGAACAAAGCCATGTGTCCCCACCATCACACATTACTGTTGTTGTATATGAAATCCAAAAATGTTCCATTTATAAATCGTAATCTGGGTCAGGGGGCATAATTTGAGCTGATTCTATTGCCAATATGGCTAGCAAAGTTATAAAATATGATCTTAATGTTAGGCTTTCAAAAGGCACTTCAGACAGATTGTAATTTTGGTGCACATAGAATGGAGTCATGAGTGCATTCAAGTGCGTGTTCTGCGGCAAATCTTCACAATACGACAAACAGGCTCATTCTGTTCAGGACAACCCAGGGTATAAATAACGCATGTCATCCTTGTTACTGAGGATCAAACATAGCGATCATGAACGTTGATCATGTAAATGACATGAGTTTTCAAATATGGACATGTGAAGTGCACATTTGGACTGTTGAGTGTGTGGTTTGCTTGTATGACTTCAAAGTGGTATTCATTATAAACCTCAATGGCTCATCTTTCAGAACACATCGACTCCTCCTGATTTACAGCATTTTCCTCACTCAGACAACAAATGTGCAAAAGTAGCCCAATTACCGGGAGGGACGGGGGCATCTTCTTGTTGCACGCGGTGCTCAAGTTTATAACGTCTGTCAGTCAAAACCCATACAGCCCTGTGAACTGGACAACCGGAGCTCTAACGTCATGTATAACATGTTACTGTACAGCCACTGGTTACCAATTTCGGTGCTTATCAATGACATAATCTGCCGTTTTCAGCGAGTAGAAAGGGTTAATGTGGATGCCACCATGATTATGGATAATCATGAATAAATCGTGAATGATGAGTGAGAAAGTTAAAGGCATAAATATAACCCCCCCCCCCCCCCCCCCCCCCCTAAAAATGCTAACCTCCCGATTTATTGGTAATGATGAGAGATTAGTATGTCTTGGGGGTATGATGTTTGTGCCTCTAACGTTCTCACTCATCATTATTCATGATTAATTCATGATTATCCATGATTATGGTACCATCCACATTAATGTTGAAGTGTTCAGAAACATATTCAATTCTTATTTACAATAGAAGTGACTCCAGAATGACACAATACATTATTTACCATTCATTTCTATTGGGCACAACATAATCTGAAACACAACCAAAACAACTTACAAATGCATCCAAAAAGTTTGAAGAGTCACAAGCGTGATGTAGTCATTGCGTGCTAGGAATATGGGACCAAATATTACACGTTTCACTACTTTAATACACAAGTGAATTTGTCCAAATACTTGTCACTTTCAAATGGGGGGACTAGATACATAAAGTGCTTTTATTTCTAAACGGTAAAACATATGTATGAAAATAACATCAAATAAAAGGTGACATTTTGTACTGTAGCCTCAAATTAAAACATTTGATCTCAAATCCAAAATGCTGGAGTTATAGAGCCAAATTAAAAGTTTTAGCTTCACTGTCCAAATAAATACGTAGGGGAGTGTAAATGTGGCGTGTTATAACTTGATTAATTCTGACAATGGTCAGAATAACTTTAACTCCATGACTAGACCTAGTTTATATTCAAGTATGGCAACACTATGAGTAGGCCTACCTGTTTGTATCGCTACCTTCCAGGTGTGTTTGGCTTTCATTTGGTTATTTCTGGTCTCTGTAATTGTCACACACACATATTTTGAATGACCCAGTTCCCTCTATTTCATGAGGTGTACTGACCAATATCAAGCAGTGAATGCCAGTTGCATGTATGACCTACAATACTTAAAGGTGTGTGTGTGTGTATGTCGCTGCCTCAGTAACATTTAGTCTAGGCCTAGGTTGTTAACATTGGTGTTTTGCCCAAAAGTACAGACATATGTTTTAACTTGTCATGTATACCTTTTTATAGCAATTTGTCTCCATTAAATCCAGGTATAGGAAATAGAATATCCCCTTAGGTCTTATTAAGAGTGAAAGGTAGGCTAACTGGTTCTGAACACACTAAACTAACTCAAGTATGACCAAGCAGTGATTGTTTTTGTACCTTTATGATTTGCCAACGGCCACATAGCTGAATACTTATGTGGGGCTAACTAGCTACAGCTCTGGCCTAGTTGCTGTTGATGGAATGGAGTGACAGGAGTACTGCTGTCACTGAGACCTAGTATAGTCTCCCTTTGAGTTCTAAGTGTGTAAAGTTGTGCAAACATGAAGCCTCGTCCAAACTTAGGCCTGCCTCAGACTTTCATGTAAATTATAATTAATTGATATCAATAGAAGATTTGCGCAGAGCTCAACCTACTGTACATGTACACAATATATCAGTGTTGATACTTGAGTGGCTACTGAGATTTCCTGATACCCCCATGCCCATCACGGGTTGTTGTGGGAATAGTCACTATGTGGCACGTGGTGTGACGTGGGCGCCCTGACTGCGTCAGTCTCAACTGGTGAGTCATTATCACATCCAGCCTGTGCCCCTTTCATAGCATTACAGTATGGAACTGACCTGCTGCAGGCCAGGCTGACAGTAATGCCCCAGAATAGCCCCAGCCTAACACAATAGCTTTTGGTTGATATGGAGGGGAATGTCAATGACAGCATAGCGGGAATTAAACCAGCTACTGGCTGTTACATGAGGTGTCGAATGACAGGTGATGCCGCCTATATCCCTTTATGCTTTTCAAATCTGCTTTATACATGAAATTAAGCTGAGCTACTGTAGGAGTGAAGTTTGTTTGTAGTAGGTGTGAATGTTTTTAAACGTTGAAACGAAGTTGGGATTGTTCATGTTAAGAAAAATCCCTAACTGATCCCTATTTTTTGTTCTTTTTCCCCCCCACAAAATTTAAATCACAGTGCAGTTACCAGAAAACATGTTATTTTCTGTAGACGGTAGGCTATAAAGGCCTGGGGAAAGTTGTGTAAGTTAAATAAAACCAAATAGGAAGAGGCAAACTTAATGAATTTTTGTTATCGTTTTAACGGAAGAAGTTAATGTTTTCCATTTGTCACATCCCTAGTTTGTAGATGATCTTTATTACATTTTCCAGCCCTTTGTTATTTTTCAATTCTTTGTTTATGTAAGTGCCATCAGCTGAAGCTTTCATGGCTTTATCCGAGCTTCAAAGAGCTGCCGATGGACTCAAGCATTCAGTTTATGAGCTTGCTGACTTTTGCAGTTTGTAATAACTATTAGTAGCTTGCCTACATATTTCCCCGGCCACGGTGGTTTCCCAGTACGGATGCTATTAGTTTTTCTGCACCTTACATGTGGAACAATCTCCAATACACCCTGAAATTGGGGGAATTGGTGCCTCTAGGGCTTTTCAGACTGCTGTTAGGGGACCCTTCATTAATTAACTTATGAGTTTGTTATGAGTGCATTGTGTGGATGATTGTTTTGTGTGGATGCGTTTTTTAAATGTTTTTTTGTGTATATTAAGTGCTTTTATTGTATAGATGTGTATTTTTGTATCTACAGGGCTCACCTGTCAAAATAATAATAAAATAAAAAAGTGTGTGTGTGTATATATATACAGTGGGGAGAACAAGTATTTGATACACTGCCGATTTTGCAGGTTTTCCTACTTACAAAGCATGTAGAGGTCTGTAATTTTTATCATAGGTACACTTCAACTGTGAGAGACGGAATCTAGAAAATCACATTGTATGATTTTTAAGTAATTAATTTGCATTTTATTGCATGACATAAGTATTTGATCACCTACCAACCAGTAAGAATTCCGGCTCTCACAGACCTGTTAGTTTTTCTTTAAGAAGCCCTCCTGTTCTCCACTCATTACCTGTATTAACTGCACCTGTTTGAACTCGTTACCTGTATAAAAGACACCTGTCCACACACTCAATTAAACAGACTCCAACCTCTCCACAATGGCCAAGACCAGAGAGCTGTGTAAGGACATCAGTGATAAAATTGTAGACCTGCACAAGGCTGGGAAGGGCTACAGGACAATAGGCAAGCAGCTTGGTGAGAAGGCAACAACTGTTGGCACAATTATTAGAAAATGGAAGTAGTTCAAGATTGACGGTCAATCACCCTCGGTCTGGGGCTCCATGCAAGATCTCACCTTGTGGGGCATCAATGATCATGAGGAAGGTGAGGGATCAGCCCAGAACTACACGGCAGGACCTGGTCAATGACCTGAAGAGAGCTGGGACCACAGTCTCAAAGAAAACCATTAGTAACACACTACGCCGTCATGGATTAAAATCCTGCAGCGCACGCAAGGTCCCCCTGCTCAAGCCAGCGCATGTCCAGGCCCGTCTGAAGTTTGCCAATCACCATCTGGATGATCCAGAGGAGGAATGGGAGAAGGTCATGTGGTCTGATGAGACAAAAATAGAGCTTTTTGGTCTAAACTCCACTCGCCGTGTTGGAGGAAGAAGAAGGATGAGTACAACCCCAAGAACACCATCCTAACCGTGAAGCATGGAGGTGGAAACATCATTCTTTGGGGATGCTTTTCTGCAAAGGGGACAGAACGACTGCACCGTATTGAGGGGAGGATGGATGGGGCCATGTATCGCGAGATCTTGGCCAACAACCTCCTTCCCTCAGTAAGAGCATTGAAGATGGGTCGTGGCTGGGTCTTCCAGCATGACAACGACCCGAAACACACAGCCAGGGCAACTAAGGAGTGGCTCCATAAGAAGCATCAAGGTCCTGGAGTGGCCTAGCCAGTCTCCAGACCTGAACCCAATAGAAAATCTTTGGAGGGAGCTGAAAGTCCGTATTGCCCAGCGACAGCCCCGAAACCTGAAGGATCTGGAGAAGGTCTGTATGGAGGCGTGGGCCAAAATCCCTGCTGCAGTGGGTGCAAACCTGGTCAAGACCTACAGGAAACGTATGATCTCTGTAATTGCAAACAAAGGTTTCTGTACCAAATATTAAGTTCTGCTTTTCTGATGTATCACGTACTTATGTCATGCAATAAAATGCAAATGAATTACTTAAAAATCATACAATGTGATTTTCTGGATTTTTGTAAGTAGGAAAACCTGCAAAATCGGCAGTGTATCAAATACTTGTTCTCCCCACTGTATATATGTGTATGTGTGTATATATGTGTGTGTGTGTGTGTGTGTGTCTATATAGATATGTGTTTGTGTGTGTCTATATATATATGTGTTTGTGTGTGTATATATATATATATATATATGTGTATATGTGTATATATAATATATATATATATATGTGTGTATGTGTTAGGACACCCATTCCTCAGTTTCATATAGAATTATGCCGGAACTCATTCCTCTTGATTTCCTGTAATTCTATACCAGTGGGTAAAAATATGTGTGGGGGCACAGCGCAGGAGAAACATTAGAATCATAGCTGCTGCTGGGAGCCAGTAGCGCCAGAGTCTTGATTGAGTGGCCTGAAACAGAAATGAACAGTTCTCCTGACAGACCTCCAGTCTGAGATGCCGAAGAGACTCCTGTGTTCTTTTTTCTAGTGAGGCGACCAGGAGGAGTGAGGCTTTTGGAAGAGGCAGGGAGGTGTTGGACACGGTCTGTCTATATTTCAGAAGGCACAGTTGCAACAAGGCTGAGGTTTGGCTGGAATGGGAGTTCTGCCCTTTAAAACCTTGGTGCAGCTCTCTGTGACTGTGTTGAGTTCAGCTTCTTAAAGAGGGGTTACTTCAGTCTGAGGGGCTTGTGCGTTTGGGTCGTGCCTCCACAGAAGAGCGCCTGACCTCCCCTGACTACTAGCCTCACAGAGCAGCCAGAGAGGAATGTAGGTTGTCACCAGAGCTATTTTGTGCAGCCGCTAATGATTGTAATCACAGAGCAGAACGGGACTCGGAGAAGTTGCCTTGCCGCTGTTCATTTTTCATCCCAAGCTGGTCTCTTGCCATGCCATGCTCACTACTGGCTCCCAGGGATTAGAGAGTTAGACGAATGGCACGCCGGCTCCGCTTGCACTTTGCGTCGAGAAGAAGCAACACAGATCCTCTGTCAGAGAGCCTGAGCAGCCATGGTGAGGAGAGCGGTCTCCGTGTGTCAGTCCGCAGCCCCACAGAGAGCCTAGCGCACAGCTCTGTCCACATGAAGGTGACTCCAGGGCAGCCAGCTCTGGCTTTGCCTCCCCTGTCACCGGAGTACGGTAATTTACAGCCGTACTCATCCGTATTTATACCCAAGGTGAACACAGGCAGCGGCAGCAAGAAGAGTACTCTGCAGATCTCCTTGCAGCCCCGTGGCAAGCTGAATGGAGAGCTGGAGAACAGCAATGAGGGCGGGGAGCCAGGGGTCGGCGAGCTGGTAGCGGGCAGTGGCTCAGACGGGGGATCCTGTAGCAGCAGCATGGCCAGCGACGCAGGCTACTGCAGCAGCAGCAGCATCTTTGAGCCAGAGCTCCCAGATCAGCGTAGGGCAGCCCAGGAGAGAAGTCTGCCCCGTAGGAAAGCCAGGGTCCCCCTGAGACGCTGCTCCTCCCTGGTTATATTTCCACGGAGCCCCTGTAATACACCACCAGCCTCCCCGGTCAGCCCTGTGGCTCTACCCTCCCTGCCTCCAGCCAGGGGCTCCTACCAGACTTCTCACCAGCTCCAGTTGTCCCCCAGTGAGACCCCGCAGGAGGACGAGACGGGTACCTCGAAAGCGTCCATTGCCACGGCGATGAACGGCCTGCGACTCTCTAAGAGCAGCTTTCCGTCAGCGGAGTTCAGAGACGCCAGGCCCATGGTGCATTTTAACGTTCCGCTACCAGATAAACCTAAAGACAAAATGGAGGAGAGTGAGAAGACTGACCGCTCGGCTACCTTAGCTCGACTGTGTTGCGACAAGGCTGACCGCTCTGAAAATTTAGACAGACACTCCAGTGTGCTGCT
This sequence comes from Coregonus lavaretus, assembly GCF_964263955.1. Lineage (NCBI taxonomy): Eukaryota > Metazoa > Chordata > Actinopteri > Salmoniformes > Salmonidae > Coregonus > Coregonus lavaretus. Next base: position 14,980,931 of record NC_140024.1, read on the forward strand.
GCACTTTGCCCACCAGCGACCAATGTCTGGGAAGGCATCTACAAACAGAACAACAGTCAATGTTGAATGTCCTGACTCTCCAACCCAGGTCCCTCAGTCGCAGGGTGAATGTGGCCCTCGCCACATTAAGCTGTTTCGCAGCACCTCTGCTTGCTTACTCCCCTCAGCTAAACTTTCAGAGAGGAGCCACAGTGCCGGTCGGGCAGACAATGGAAATGGACAGGAAATGCCTGAGGAAAACCATTGTCATCACGCCTTACAAAGGAGCTTTTCTCTGGAAGTCCCCTACCATAATACTGGTATTTCATGTCATGTTTCCAACCAAAAACTAGCTAACTCTCCACATGTACACATCCATGTGTCCCACGGCTCTGGGGCAAGGGTCTCTAGCCCTGACATTGATGTAAACACTAATCACAAAAGGGATCACATACAAAAGAGCCCTGCAAGAAAGACCACGGTGAGTTTTTTTCCCTTCACTGGGTAGGATAGGAGCAAGACTGAGAATAGAGAAATTAGGCCTATGCTTTGGCAAAATGTAGTAGAATGGGTGGTACATTTATTGGTTAACTTATGGAATTTATGTTTTCAGCTGTGTAGTATAATAGTGGATTGCCTCATTGTGATTGGTCTGTATTTGTACCATTCACATTCACTTCTAACCTCAATAAATAGAGATTGTGGTGTTCATTAAGTGGGGTATTTATGTTGTACTTGTTATGTCCATCACCCTTAAGATGGCCTATCTGAAATGCTCCATTTGTTTCCATTTTAAAGATATTGTGCTGTACCCTACATGTTGCTCTGTTTACTCAGCCTTTGGGCTCCCTGCGAGCAAGCAGGAGCTAAGTTCAGTAACTGAGAAGACGGCTACAGCTAAGTCATGCAATTAACAAGCCCAATGTGGACAAACATTCAAAGGTATTCAGTTGTATAACAGTAAACCAGTAACATACTTGCAACCAGCAAAATGCTAAAAGAGAAAGAAAAGAAAGCCTCCCTCATGCGATACTTGTCTGCGGGGGCCTTGTGAGTGCGTGTGTTTGAGTGTTTGTGTACACACGTGCTTTGGTTAAGAGGGGTTCTCAGTTTTTATTATTCTATTAACGCTTTGAGTAATCACTTTAAGTATTTACCCCTGGCTAAATTTAGTTGCGAGAAAAGCAGGTCTAGCAGGGGGACACGCGAGGAAGGGAACACACCATCCTTTTACTGTAAAAGCCCCCCCCCCCCCCTTGCTATAAATAAAGCGCCACTGAAATATTCTCCCCGACTCCAGATAGTCTGGCCCGTTGTAGTACTGGCCAGTCCTATGATTTCAGATTGAACAACGTGATACTAGAGTAGCGTTCAGACATGCCAGCCATCCGCAGGCCTGGGGATCATGTTATGTAGGTAGGGGGTGTTTGGAGACGGAGCCTTTTACAGTAAAAGGATGGTGTGTTCCCTTCCTCGCGTGTCCCCCTGCTAGACCATGTTTGTAAAGCATCATGTGTCAGTCCTTCTCCCCCTCTTTATCGCTCATCCTCCCTCGCTCCATCTCCCTCTCTGCATTTAGCAGCTTGTCAAGTAAGACCTGCACCAGCAATTAGCCAGAGCTGCTACCTTTATAACAGCTGAACTCTTATATAACCTCATTTAGGACATGAGATACCCTCCGCTGCATACCTCTTGCTTAAGCCCAGCAGGTCATAAGCATCTGTGCTCCTGGTTTATGATTTATTTGAATCCAGTGATAGAGCCTTTTAGAGAAGCTCCTCTGGAAACCTAATCTGATTAACAGTTGTAAAACATGTTTATTACATTTATTCCACAGGACACCTTTGTTGACATTTTTGACTGGTAGATTCTACTTTTATTAGCTCCAATCAGTGCTTTTGCCTGGCAATAGCTTGTGCCATTTCAAGAGGACTGACTGACTGCCATATGTTCCTCTATTTTGATGCTGTTCGTCTCAAAGTAAGAGTTATCTCTGATGTAGGGGAAACTAGATACTTGAAATGCTGGTGAATGTGTAGCCTGTCAGTGGAGCGTGAAGAGAAGGTAGAAAAAGGCGTGCTGCCAGAATTGTGCCTGAATTGTCCCAGTGTGGTTTAGCCACGCGGAGAGAGCTTTGTTGTTGGAATCAGAGGCGAGCCCTCATGGCCTCCCCAATGGCTACATCCCCTCCCCCCTTACTTTCTCTCTCTTTCCCACTCTCTCTTCTTCTGTCTGCCTCTCAGGGTCTCTTGCCCAACTCTCGCGAGCTGACCAGATGCCTTTTGGACATTGACAAGGCTAAGCACCATGTTGATTTGAGCCCTGATACCTCACTGAGCCTGATAAGAGACCATTTCTCCTGGTCAGTCGATGCACCTTAATTCCTGTTAAGGTCTTTGGCTGTTTAAAGAGCCCAAGAGTAGCAGCCCCAGAATCATGATCAGCTCAGTGTTTTGGCCAAACACCAAGTGTAAACAAGAGACCAAGCACAAGAATGAAGGAAAGGAGAATGAGATGAATGACAGTCTCCTAATGTAAACATTGAATCTCCCTAATCATGACGATCAGTCCCCAGGCACTGAAGTTCAACAGAGCTCAAAGGTCATGCTCGTTATATGCATCCCATCTGAGTGTTGTCCTGGATGATGCAAGAATGACCTGCTTTTCCTTTCAAGGTTATGTGTACAGATACTGTACAGTAGCAGAGCTGTTGGCACGCAACACTGTTTTCCAGGCTGGTTAACTACAGTAATCAGACTCTACCGAAAATGCATAGCAGGTGACCACATGCAATGTTCCCTAAAAAAGAATTAGCTACTAAGCTAATTTCAGGTCTGCTGAGCTCAAACATGAACATTGTGAAACTTCTGTGCAACTTCCGACGCGCGCGTTTACTGTGAACACTGGGGCTGTACCCGCTTTAATTTACTGTTTTAACAGTGGCCAAGTAGGCTACTGTGACTGTGACCATAATGTAGGCCTACCAGAGTGGCCTACCATAAAAAAAACAATGGAGATAATGCGTCGCATAACATTTTAACATGGAAATAGCGGTTCTATCATTCAGCCCACAGAAGCAGCCAATGTGTGGTGTTCAATGTAGGCCTGCATTCCATGAGACTTTTGAAAATAAACATGCAGGTCTTGACATTGACCTGTTTATCCACTTGTCCATCAGTTAAGGAGGTGACTGAACATGTTGTTGTTTGATGCAAGAAACCACTTTACAAAATAAAATGCATTTTTATTCCCATACCATTATTACAGAGAATCAGACAAATTATGCTACCCTCTGCCTATTGGCTACTTAGCTTATTCAAGCCTGTCTCAAAATACAACACTGTCCCTTTAAGACTCTTTACCTGACTTACTTTTCAAAGAGGGCTAGAAATGTTCATGTTTTGTGCTCTTGTAGGAAGCAATCAGTCCCAGGTACCAGCTATAACTGGGCTAATAACTCACTAACTAGCAAAGAATATGAACAAATGTACCCACGTGGCTACTGGCAATTCTCGCTTTGATCTCAAAAGAAGCGCATAATAATCGTGACCGCTCATGCTGTAAAACAGTCCAGTTCAAAGTGAACGGCACAAATCCATATATGGCAATGGTCGATTTGCCTACTGCAGCTCTGATTGCGCACCGGTCTGTGTAGAGTACGGGCCTGAGCCGTGCCAGTCAATGCAATAGAAATCCTACTCCGATGCGCTCTGCCTACAAGAAAATATCTTGCGTAGTTTTGCATACTAATTCTTGCGTAGTTCGTTTTGTTTCGGTATGTTGCATTGAAAATGACTTGCATTGATTCGATCACAATTCCCACAGTAAAGGGAAACGTTGATAGTGTTAAATAACGGGGAAAACTCTAGAAAGTTGAGTGAAGTTCTATCTGGTGCTTCTCTGCGCATGCTGATATTTCTTCTGCGTGGCAGCTTAGAGGGAACATTGACCGCATGTATGTTTTTGTGTTATTTGATGGTGCATCAGAGCACCAGAACAGATTATTTTTCTAAATTGCCTTAATAAACCAAAATGATCTGTCAGAATTGTGTAATTTGTTCCCCCTGAACTCCTACCTTTTTTTATCTGGCCTGTGATCTTATCGAGATCTGAGGCAAAAATTCAAGAATGTATACAAGACCACTTGTCTTGATGGATTTAGTTTCAGTAGAGAGAATAAATAGAAAGTGAGTAGAGGGTATGGAAACAGTTTAAAGATGAGAAAGGATTATGGGATTCGTCATGTTTTCCATGTTGAGAGGCACTCATAACGTCCATGGATACGTGTATGGAAGTTTGAGCAGTACAGTATGCCTGGCTGAGCCAGTTTTTCAGCCAGCTGTGGTTTTGGGAGCTGCTACTGTAAGCGGCTTTGTTTTGTGGCTGAGTGGCTGCAGAGCAGGTGCGTCCAGACCAGAGGACCCCACATGCAGGCCCAGCTCTGTCCCCCTCTGAGGTGGTTTGTTGGTAGGCTGACTCCCTCCTTGGAGCAGAAAATTGTCTTCTCCTGCACAGACCATTAACTAACTCCTTGCAGTTGAAACACTTGGCCAAAGCCATCCTTTCCCTTACATTACCATCACAACTGAGGCTTAAAAACAGAGGCTAATTGCAAAGCATTCTTCTACCTTTTTTTTTCTTTTCTTTTTTTAAGATACCGGTAAGTGGATGTTTTATCTGATAACCCTCATCAAAACAAATCACTCTGGCCTTTCTCTACCCCATAATGGCAAAGGTCTGTTCAGTAGGACCTGCACTTATTCAGAATTCTACACAACGTTTTCATTGTTTTCTATTTTCATTATTGAACTTTTCTTTTTTTAAAGGACATTCTTTATGACAAGATAATATATCCACCATACCGGGGTTCCAAAGACTGTGTGAGAGAGAGAATTCCTCTACTTTGTGGTTTGATGTTCATTTTCAACATTTGCTGTGTTTTCCTTAGAGAACCAGGGCATGGAGGAAGACGATGAGTAATATAGTCTAGTACTTTCACATTTTGGATGGACTGTTTACTGCTCTGTTTGTGTAGAGGCCTTCCATACATTTGCGTTGTTAGAAAACCAGTTCAGACATTAAGTAATCTACATTTAGAAACACTATACCTTTTGAGGTGGACTAAATGTTTGCCTCTGCACATATGAACTTTGTTACACCTCACCAGTTATAATAATTGTTTTATCCTTTATGTATCCCATTAAATGTTGAGATATTTTAATGTCTGGAGTGTATTTGAGCCTAGCTAGGTAATGGCAATAACAAATGTTCATGTTTTATATTGTTGAGACTTTTGGTCATGTAGTGTATTTAAAACCATTTTGGGAATGGGTAGCTAGATTTACATGGAAATTAAGTTTATTTCCACCAGAAACCAATCTTGCTCCCATACACCTCTGACTTGATCAATCACACACTCCACTCTTGATCATTTTAATATGGCTGGTTTGACAGTTCGTTGAGCGATGTAAGTAAGCATGTGATTAATCCCTTAATGAGTCCCCTCTGTGATGTTCCTGAGAGAATGTCACAGAGCTCAGAGTAGCACCTTCACAAGGCTGTACATTGTGTCCCTCAACCTGGACTCCCCAAAGCCTGCTTGTCTTGGCTTCACCGCCAAGGAAAGGCATGGGGAAGGAATGAGAGGAGGAGGGGCACGGTCTATATCGGTTCATATGAACGGTCTCCATACCACTGCTGGGCAGTTTGATGTGTCGAGGGTGTTTATTTGGTCATGAAGCCGACCCGCACAACAGTGTTTTCAGTTGTTGTTGATGTTGGGAGGTGGGTGATGCATGTTGCATAGGAACATGTTTCAGTAACCGCATTATAGCAGTGGTCACATTGGAGCCTGTCTCTAGACACGTCACTCAGTCAGAATCACCTTTTCTAGAAAGGACACTGCTCCACAACTACATATTAAGACATGTAATGCTCTAGCTATACTGTGGGCTGATAATCCCTGAATTATTCAGTACACATGTCTAATACAGTGGGTTAAAACTTGGGGTTGGGTCCCCTGAAATTGAAATGGGGTCCCCTGAGAATCTGCAATCTTATCCAACAAATTAATAACTTTTTTTCTCTTCAAATAGGTGTAGAATATAACTTCCTACACTATTACAATGTGATTAAAATTAATTATGTTGTATGCGGGATGTAAAATGTAGTGAATATGAATACACAGCATTAAAGGGATACTTTGGGATTTTGTCAATGACGCCCTTTATCTACTTCTCCAGAGTCGCATGAACTCATTGATACCATTTTTATGTCTCTGCATCCAGTATAAATGAAGTTATAGGTCGTTTCGAGAGCCAATGACATCTAGCATTAGCGCAATGACTGGAAGTCTATGGTATATACTAGCATGCTAGCACTGCAGTTACATAGACTTCCAGTCATTGCGCAAACGCTAGTTAGCAATTGCGCAAAACGCTAGTTAGCAATTGCGCAAAACGCTAGTTAGCAATTGCGCAAAACGCTAGTTAGCAATTGCGCAAAACGCTAGTTAGCAACTTCCTTCAAACTGCACGCAGAGACAGACAAATGCTATCCATGAGTTCATCTGACTCTGAAGAAGTAGATGAAGGGCTTCATTGCCAGAATCCTGAAGTATCCCTTCAACTAGATATGATTTTTCCAAGTTGGGTTCCCAGCATTTTCTAATGTCAGTTTACAACTAAATCATCCATGAGGGCTGATACTGTAGTGGTGATGTAAAGGTGACTGGATCATGGAAAAGTATTTATCTATCTAGGCCAGTCATGTGGTATACTCTGTGTGTGTGACTCATACCTTTTGAGCTTGAGAGGTGTGTGTGTGTGTGTGCGCGCACGAGTCCGCAAACATACCCGTTACATTGTAACCACTCCCTTTTTTAAATCGACTGACTTGAATGACATGAATGACTACTGTATATGACTCCCCATTTACAATCTCTTATTTCCTTACACAGACACGTGATGACTTTCTGGGGCAGGTGGACGTACCATTACACCAGATACCGGTGAGCCTAGTGCAAGGAAATAGTTTATTTAGCACTTGCATAATGTATGTGGAAATCAATTCTCCTAAATCAACATTTCCAATCCCACGTCTAAAGGAGTAGGCTAGTCTGTGCTGTTTGGTGTTCCATGTTCTCCTTTAGATATCATTTGTTGGAGATCTGTACACTTTACATAGTTACTTACCTGCACCCATGAACTGTCATAGGCACACTCATGTAAACATAAACACCCTCATGTCAGAGTCTGTTCCACAACGTTGTCCATAGTTATGGAAATACAGTCCACAATGTTTGTTACTTTTTCCTATCTTTACATGGCATTTAAATTAGACCTACTATACATCGGTCCACTGTCTATACAGGGCTTGTTTACTGTTGATATATTATACAGTTACTGCATGCGTAGATGTTATACAGCAAATATCTTTATAGAGCATTTCAGCTGTTAAAATACTTTTTATTTATTTTTATTTCAGACAGAAAATCCTAACATTGAAAGGCCATACACATTCAAGGATTTTCTACTTCACCCGAGAAGGTTGGCATTATTTAATGATTATTCAAGCCGCTTATCCTTCCTGGTGTAACATGGATTTACTTTGTGACATTTTCCTTAACATTGTTATTACATTCAGTCTCTTGGCATTGCATAAATCAATTTGAATAATATCTTGAGTTTGCCTAACGTTCAATACCTTTCTTTCCTGAGGTGTATAAAGTCGCTCTGGATAAGAGAGTCTGCTAAATGACTAAAATGTAAATGTAAAATATTGATTTTACCTTGGAGAAAGCTCAATTTCATGTTTAAGTCAGTCACAATGATAGATTGTTGGTATGACATTTATTGTGTAACTGATATTTGATACACCTAAGAGGCTCACATTACTCGCATTTAGAAAGTGCACTGTTTTCCATGTATATTTTTTGGGGGTAAGTGTTTACTTTTTGTTTTGATGCAGTCACAAATCCAGGGTCAAAGGTCATCTCCGGCTGAAGATGACCTACCTACCCAAAAACAGTTCAGAGGGTGCTGCAGAACAGACTGAAGACATGGATGTAAGACCGTCACCCACCCAACCTACCCCTGTCCTCCTGCCCTCTGTCCCCCCTGACCCCCTGATATTGAATATTCCCACGCCGTCACCCCCCTCCTCCTTTGATTATACAGTGTCTAATCTATGTGCCTTGGCTGTTGCTCAGCCGGCGTGCTTCAGTATATACATGTAACAGCATATTGGTGCTCAGAGCCAGGAGAAAAGACACCAGGCTCGTTTTACCAGTGTCAAGCCAAAGATGGCTGATTGCCTGCGATTTCCCTCCTGATGTAGTTATTGATAAAACCAGCCAGTCATCATTCTTGAACATGCTTAATGTAAGCACTGGCTAGGAACACCATGTCCAAAAGGCAAATCTATATTTGTCTCACCATGGGTCCATGGCCTTTGAGGAATATGCTGACATCTTCCTTAGAATGACTTGAATCCAAGCTTCAGTACAGTATGAGTCCCTATGCTTGCTACTGAATTTCCTGAGTAGTGGCCAAGACATTGTTTGACTTGAACAAACATGTAGAGGATTTGGGCAATGTTGACGTCTGCGTGTGCCGTGTTGTGTAACAGCTGTTTTCGTTGTGCAGCCTAGCTGGGAGTTTCTAGAGGGCCAGGACATGTCCGGTCCCAGGCACAATCACCTGCTGCCTGCAATGCCCCCTGGCTGGGAGGAGAGGCAGGACAACCTGGGCAGGACCTACTATGTCAACCACGAGACCAGGACCACACAGTGGCACAGGCCCATAGTACAGTAAGTCTGGGGTTATCCTGTCATGTCCTTATTCTGACAGCTTGAACTTAATCTATTTTAACACATTGGTAGTATTGGAATACGATAACACCCGGTTGGAATACCCGGTTGGAATACGATAACACCCGGTTGGTCAAGAGATGAAAAGTTGACTGTGATCTCAGGTTGACAGAGTGTGTGTGTGTTTCCCTGTATAGAGACAGCCAGGTGGAGGCAGAGCAGAGGCAGAACATCCACATGGAGGCCCAGCACGCCTTCACCGCCCGCAGGCAGATCTCCGACCAAGAGGACTCTGACAGACAACAAGAGTCTCCTGAGGTAACTTTCTCAATCTGAAAAATTCACATTGAAGTTAAATGACACTTTAAATTCATAAATGTAATTACAATTCTCCTGAATTGGCTATTGGAATGGAGACGAGACTGTTCTATCCTTTTGCGGTCTCTGGTACGGTTATGAAACAACCGTACATGGTGTGCGGTCTAATTATACGACCTGTCCTATAAGATATATACAGTGGGCTCCAAAATTACTTGCACCCCTGACTGGCAATGCACAAACAATACTTAAAAGAATATAAACAATATAATTATAGAGAAACTCAAAGTACCAATGTGAGAAATACTGTGATATATTAATCCGTCAAATGGAACCCACCAAAATTATTTATTGATTTAATTAAAAATCAATGTCCTCCAAATCAAGGTTTCACAATTAATGGCACCCTTAAAGATTATTGTAAATAACATCTACCAAAATTAATCCATTAATTAAATTCCACTTATTTAAGTCTTAAGGAACTATATTGAGCCATTACATCACTTCCTGTTTCACTAGGGTATAAAAATGAGGTAACGCATGCAATATCCCTTTGTCGTCCAACACCATGAAGAAAACAAAAGAACTGGCAGTTCAAAAGAGACAGACAGTTGTAGACCTTCATAAATCTGGTAATGGCTACAAGAAGATCCACAAACGATTGAATATACCACTGAGCCCTGTCAGGACAATTATTAAAACATTTAAAAGAAATGGAACAGTTGAAAACCTCACGGGTAGAAGGACGCAAATGCATTTTGCCCCCCAGGATAGGGAGGAGGATGGCATAATGAATTCCACCAAGTATCAGGCAATTTTGGCTGACAATCTGGTTGCCTCTGCCAGAAGGCTGGGACTTGGCCGTAGGTGGACTTTCGAACAACACAATGACCCAACACATCCAGATCCATGCAGAAATGTTTCTGTGACAACAAAATTTACATTTACGTAATTTAGCAGACGCTCTTATGAGTGCATACATTATTATTATTATTTATTAATTTTTTCATTCTGGACCCCTGTGGGAATCGAACCCACAACCCTGGCGTTGCAAACGCCATGCTCTACCAACTGAGCTACATCCCTGCCGGCCATTCCCTCCGCTACCCTGGACGACGCTGGGCCAATTGTGCGCCGCCCCATGGGTTTCCCGGTCGCGGCCAGCTTACGACAGAGCCTGGATTCGAACCAGGATCTCTAGTGGCACAGCTAGCACTGCGATGCAGTGCCTTAGACCACTGCGCCACTCGGGAGGTTAAAATCAATGTTCTGCCATGGCCATCTCAGTCGCCGGACCTCAATCCAATCGAAAATCTGTGGACTGAGTGAGGGAACTTGAAAGGATCTACATAGAGGAATGGTCCAAAATCCCTCCAAATGTGTTCCTTAACCTTGTCAAACATTACAGGAAAAGAATCCATGCTCTTGTCCTTGCCTGAGGTACTAAATGAGGAGTGCCAATAATTATGAAACCTTGATTTTGGTGACATTTATTTTGTATTAAATAATTGTATGATTTTGGTTGGTTCCATTGAAACATTAATAAAGTACTGTATTTTTCACATGTTGGTATTTTGAGTTTATCTCTAATTATATTGTTTATAATTTTTAAAGTATTGTTTGTGCATTGCCAGTCAGGGGTGCCAGTAATATTGGAGCCCACTGTAGGCCCAGACCTATAAGGACCATATCATGTGGTCTGGTCCTAGCCCCTCTCTTTAGAAGCTGCTAGCCGAGCAAATGACTAAATGTCAGGATAGTCCAGAGTGGCCCTTAACAAGTTCAAGTTCAGGATCAGGGTGTTCCTCGAAGTGCTAAAAAAAAAAGTTGCCCAACTGAAACCATATCACATGTCAGTTTTGGGTAATAACGTCACTCCATGCCAGAACAAGCAGGCCAGAACTGTTTTTAGTTGATAGCCAGATGAGAAAACAATGACGTAACACTATCAAGACATCCTTCAGAACAGATGGTAAACTCTTCATGTGTCTTGTTTCCTGTCTGCTCCAGAGCTGGGAGATCATAACAGAGGATGAGTCCACCTTGTACAACAGCCAGCGCTCCCCCCCTCCACCCCACTCCCCCCTGGAGTTTCACAACTTCTGTGATGAGCTGAGTCGCCTCCAGGCCTCGGGGGTCACATCCAGCAACCGACGCACCTCCCTCCAGGTGAATAATTTACTGGCCAGCGCTGACCGGGCTCCCGTTACCAATTGACCGACACCCAAAGCCAGACTGGGGAAACGCTTCCTGAACAGGGTCCTTCCACAGTTCCAGGAAGGGACTGAAACACACGTTATATCTTGTGTTATAACAACACAGCTATAATCAGTCCCAGGTTTCCGCTGTGATTTTTGTGATATGCAAAAATTGATTTTGCAACGTTAATTCTGAGATTTTACATGGCAATATGCGTGGTTTTTATCTTTGTGGCTTGATTGAACCATATTATGCAGTAAATGTGCACTGCTGATTGGTTGAAATTGCAAGCCCTCGCATAATATCGTTGACAAAAATGCAATTGCGGAATCCTGGAGGAACTGTAATATATTAGTATTAGATGGGTATTAGTGCCTGTCTAGAGCTGGAGAGTATGTGCCTATTAACACGTGTATCGGTAATGACTGTGGTTTCTGTCTTGCTCTCTTCAGCTGCAGGGCCCTTCCAGTCATTCAAGTCACTCCAGCCGCAGAGGCAGCGCCCAGACTCTGACAGTAGAGGAGCACCCTGTTCATCCTGTGGTGTGTTACATTCTGTGAATCCCCTCCGCCCTCACACAAACACACACCGCAGCACAGGGAAGCACAACACTCCTGTATTACAGCAGTATTTGTGGGATAGGGTCATCTGAGCTTTAGCATGTAAGCGTGGCTTGATGTAAGGACGGTGTGAGAATACGGTCATCAGGTTTGAGCACGTAGCTCAGCGATTCAGAGGGATGTTGTTCTATTCACAGACCTTGAGGTATTGTTGTATGGATTGTTTGATGCCTCCTCTCTCTCTCTTTCTATTGTTCAATAGTTGTTAGCAACATCAGCGGGGCTGCCTCCAGGCTGGGAGGAGAAGCAGGATAGTAAGAGCAGACCCTACTACGTCAATCACAACAGCAGGATAACCACTTGGACACGGCCACTCATCCAGGTAGGCTCCATTCCTCCTCTCTCGCTCGCTCTTTCTCTCGCTCTATCTCAAACCACAGTGCACTAAAGAAGTATTCAAAGGAATGTGAAAAGCCCATCAGGACCCACTTAACTTGTGTAGATAGATAATGTTGATGTAGGATCCAGTCCACCCTCCTATTGAGCATATCAATAGTGTTATTCTTCATCTCTCCTTCCATGGTCCAGATAACGTCAGAGGCAGCAGCTCAGGCTGTTCTGTCCCAGAGCTCCACGGTGTACCAGCCCCCCATGCTGTCTCCTGAGGGCTCCCCACAGCACTCCCCCGGCTCACAGAGGGAGTGTGGCTTAATGCCGGCAGGCTGGGAGGTCCGCAGCGCCCCCAACGGAAAACCCTTCTTCATCGACCACAACACTAAGACCACTTCCTGGGTGAGAGACCAAGCACCTGCATACCGCCCCTCTTAAAAGGACATGTATGTCGTTTTTCTTGATCAGGTCACATGATCATGTCAAATGGTCAAGAAATACCCCCAGGCCCTACCTATAGGGTCTAGTCACGCATCACCATGGCCAGAATGACCAGTTATCCACTGGACAATACTGCCATTCTCACTGCTCCTTCCTGTTTGTGTGACTTATTTCCTGTTTATCTGGCTGTGAACAGGAAGACCCCAGGTTGAAGATTCCTGTGCACATGAGGAGGAGACCTTCGCTAGACCCAACTGACCTCGGGCCAATGCCGGTAAGCTTTACAATGACATCATACCCAATAATAGCATTCTAGGAAGGCAATTAGCAGCCCAATGTGATGAGCCTCTTAAAGTAGAAAATTGCTGAGTGAATGGTTGATTTTAAGGGGGAAATGATGGTGTGAGTAATGTTTGTGCTATCCCTTAGCCTGGCTGGGAGGAGAGGGTCCACAGTGATGGGAGGATATTCTACATAGATCACAGTATGTATGACGTACTACAATTTGTCAAAATGAGTGAAAAACGCCTCCTACCAATACTGAATTTATCTGATGTATTTTCAGACACGAAGAACACACAATGGGAAGACCCCAGACTGCAGAATTCAGCCATAACTGGACCAGTAAGTACAGATGATATATTTAAAAAGCTATAGATAGAGATTTTTTTTGGGTGGGGGGGGGTCAGGTTCTCCAGGTTGTCCATAAAACCGCACAATTGGTCATGTTCATAATTGATTTCCGGTCATTGGATCTCCCATCCTTGTCTATTCTAGGCTGTGCCTTACTCCAGAGACTATAAACAGAAGTATGAATACTTCCGGAAGAAGCTGAAGAAACCGGTAAGCATGGTTTTTCCCAAAACAGAGAATCATTGTAATTACTGAAGGCCCTATGCTCTTAATGTTCTGTAATTACAGCAAACCTCACAAATAGGTCAGACATACAGCACATTCACACTGTAAAAACCTATCTTGTCTTTCTCTCAATCATCCTCACAATATATTCTATGTCATTTAGTCCAGCTACATCCCCTGACCTGATGTCACCTCAGGAAGTCCACTCACTCAGCATGCTCTATCTCCATTTCCAGGCTGACATCCCCAACCGCTTTGAGATGAAGCTCAGGCGGAACGCCGTGCTGGAGGACTCCTACAGACGTATCCTGTCAATCAAGAGGGCCGACTTCCTGAAGGCGCGGCTGTGGGTGGAGTTTGAGGGAGAGAAGGGCCTGGATTACGGGGGCGTGGCCAGGGAGTGGTTCTTCCTCATCTCCAAGGAGATGTTCAACCCCTATTATGGGTTGTTTGAGTATTCTGCCACGTGAGTCTATTTCAATGTGTTAGAATTCCATTTTCAGGCGCTCAATGGGGCCATTAGTGAATAACATCTCTGACAGCGTTATGAATCATTTTAATGACGGGATATGTTCTGGAATGGATCAGAGAAGGATTTGGACGAGCTGTATTGTTAAGTTTCTCCTCTGCCTGTTCTGTGTCAGTGACAACTATACTCTGCAGATCAACCCCAACTCAGGCCTCTGCAATGAGGACCACCTGTCCTACTTCACGTTCATTGGCCGTGTGGCAGGCATGGCTGTCTACCATGGCAAGCTGCTGGACGGTGAGTCTCGCTGCTGGTGATTTCACTCATAAACTTTGTCTGTTTAATAGAGCATTCATTTGTCTAATAGTAGTGTGACATGAGTGTGTGTGTAGAGAAACTAAGAGCTGAGGACAGCTCTAGGCTAGTGCCACAAGGATTAGGTGTGTTATTATTATTATTAATTTTTTTGTCATTTAGCAGACGCTCTTATCCAGAGCGACTTACAGGAGCAATTAGGGTTAAGTGCCTTGCTTAAGGGCACGTCGACAGAATTTTCACCTAGTCGGCTCGGGGATTAGAACCAGCGACCTTTCAGTTACTGGCACAACGCTCTTACCCACTAAGCTACCTGCCGCCCTGTTATGTGTGTGCTGAACAGATCCTGACGTTATTTTTTTCTAGCCTTCTTCATCAGGCCTTTCTACAAGATGATGTTGCAGAAGCCCATTACTCTACAGGACATGGAGTCTGTGGTAGGTGCCTAATACTACTGTCTAGGTTACGTTCACATCTTCCCATCACCTAATCAGATAGTAGAGACATTATACATCAGGCATCTGAAACAGCAGTGTTTCACCATAAGAGGTAATGGTGTTTGTGTTTTGTTATTTCAGGACAGTGAGTACTTCAACTCCCTGAAGTGGATATTGGAGAATGACCCAATAGACCTTGATCTGAGGTTCACCATAGACGAAGAGCTCTTTGGACAGGTGGGACCTGCTTCCAATTTGTTGTTTGACAGAAGTATTTTCTGCTCTTTCTTGTGCCTATTGAGTGAAGGGTTTAAAGTGGATGCTAAGTGGTACTTGGGTATCAGTCATGCTGACATCACATTTCTTCCTATTTAGACACACCAGCATGAGCTGAAGCCAGGAGGATCTGAAATAGTAGTCACCGACGACAACAAGAAGGAATACATCCAGTAAGCACCAGAGCCCTCTGCTGGTAGAAAGAGGAAACACGCCTCATACCCACTGCCATGTAGGGCTGTTCCACTGGTTACCTGTAGGTGACCCACAAGTCACATATTTGGCCTTCGAAGGGTTTGCAAATTGACAGTGAAACCACCACCCACCACCACATAATGTCTGCATCATTAGATAACTTATAAATTATTAGGGCTTTTGAATGCTTCCATTTCAAAGTAAACATTTTCTTTGTCAGTCTTGTCATGCAGTGGAGGTTCGTGAACAGGATACTGAAGCAGATGACCGCATTCAAGGAGGTAAACACTAGGTTTTAGCGATATGTTTTGATTGAGTTGTGATAAGATTTAAAGAAAAGGTTGACTTATTGCATGTTCCTCTCTCTTGTCTTAGGGATTCTATGAGTTGATACCCCAGGATCTCATCAAGATCTTCGACGAGAATGAGCTGGAGGTGGGTGTCATTCCTATCACTCTGAAATGTATGCATGACTGATACGCTGTCTTTCCAGAGCATTGTGTGATGTTCTATCTGCTTTTTTCTCTTTAGCTACTGATGTGTGGCCTGGGAGATGTGGATGTGAACGACTGGAGGGAGAACACCAAGTACAAGAATGGCTACTGTCCCAACCAGCCTGTCATCCTGTGGTTCTGGAAGGTAAGAGGACACTACCACTAGAGCAAAAGCCTCTGGACTCTGTAATGTTTTCGTTAGGGATGCACGATTTACCAGTGACCATATCGGTATCGGATGATAATTGCTTAAAAATATTATATCGACATCGGTCCGATGTGGAGACAAAGGCCTGTGATTGGGGCTGAAATGTATCTGCTATTAGCTGCGGAGACAAACTGAGCGGTCTGTAGAAAAACTCTTCCTATGAATTTGGCTTTAGCGGTCAAATGGTTTGAGCTATTATCTATTATTAGCCCATTCCTGAAAGCGAAGACTCCCAGGAACACGTTGGATATCGGTAAATATCTGATATCGGCCCAGAATTTCCACATCGGTGCATCCTTAGTTTTTTTGGTGAATTCTCAATATTCATTACAACTACTTGACTGATATTTTGTCCTTCTCAGACTGTTCTGCTGATGGATGCAGAGAAGCGTATCCGCCTGTTGCAGTTTGTGACTGGCACCTCCCGGGTCCCAATGAACGGCTTTGCAGAGCTCTACGGTGAGTCCTCTTCTCTACTTCTCTGTATGAAGACTCTTTTGTATAATACAGTGTACAAAGATTGATATGAACTTTGAAACATGGATTCTGAGTTGTGACCAGAGATGTTTCTGTTTGTATATGATTCTCTCCTCCTAATCTTGTTTTATGTTGTGAAATCGCAGGGTCTAATGGACCACAGCTGTTTACCATTGAGCAGTGGGGAACGCGAGACAAACTACCTAGAGCCCACACATGGTGAGTAACTAACAATACAGCAGTTTGGCTAATAGTCCTACCGGATTACTGCAACAAATGTTCATTTGAACTCTTGTTGTTGATTTGGTTTTGCTTTACCATTTTCAGCTTCAACCGGCTGGACCTGCCTCCCTATGAGTCGTTTGAGGAGCTGAGGGAGAAGCTGCACATCGCCATAGAGAATGCACAAGGCTTTGATGGAGTGGATTAGGGGAGTGGCGCAGATGTTAAAATGGCAGTTACTGCCAGTGAACTGAGGGCTAGCACCAAGTTATGTGCCGTAGTTCTGTTTGATGCTGATAAAACACATCATATTCAGGTCCAGACCTGAACTCCCAACAGCCTGAGAGGATGGAGAACAATCACAGAGAGGAAAGTATTTGGTGCTCCTCTCTCCTGCACAGTGGAAGGGATGGATGACGAGTGAAAATCACTTCTTAAGTCATTCTTGGTCTGTGACGTTTACAAATTGTGTTTTTTGTGTCTTGTAAATATGTATGTATACTTAAACCAGATCTATATACAATTTATCAAATGCATTATAGCATACAGATATTATTGTTCATCTATGATAAACATTCTATCATGAGGAGATTGAAATTGGACTTCGATATACATTACCGTATATACACTGGTGTCGAAAGCGTTCCACAGGGATGCTGGCCCATGTTGACTCCAATGCTTCCCACAGTTGTGTGAAGTTGGCTGGATGTCCTTTGAGTGGTGGACCACGGGAAACTGTTAAGCGTGAAAATCCAAGCAGCGTTGCAGTTCTTGAAACAAGCCGGTGCGCCTGGCACCTACTACCAACCATACCCCGTTCAAAGGCAATTAAATATTTAGTTTTTCCCCATTCACCCTCTGAATGGCACACATACACAATCCATGTCTGAATTGTCTCGAGGCTTAAAAATCCTTCTTTAACCTGTCTCCTCTTCATCTACACTGATTGAAGTGGATTTAACAAGTGACATCAATAGGGGATCATAGCTTTCACATGGATTCACCTGGTCAGTCTGTCATGGAAAGAGCGGGTGTTCCTAATGTTTTGTACAATCAGTGTATGTGTCTGTGGAATGGACAGGGAATACACCTTTGTATAGCTTACTGAGGAAATCATAGAACTGACAACATTAGACTCCATTGAAAAAAACATGTTGCCGTTGCCCTCTCATTCTTGCACACACACACACACACTTGCAAAATATGCGTTTCTTCTGCTGTTTTTTATTCAGTGATGGATGTATAATTTTCTATTCCGCTATTCCAGGGCTCTCAACCCTGTTCCTGGAGAGCTTCCCTCCTGTAGGTTTTTGCCTCCAACCCCAGTTGTAACTAACCTGATTCAGTTTATCAAACAGCTAATTCATATAATCAGGAGCGCTAGACTAGGGTTGGACTGAAAACCTACAGGATGGTAGGTCTCCAGAAACAGGGTTGGAGAGCCCTGCTCTATTCATGGGTGTTAAAGAGCAGTACAATACTCAATTTTTTGGAGTACATTTATTTTTTTCAAATTGCTCTATGTAATAACTGTTGAATTAATATCAAGAAATTGATGATACTATCATTCTCAAAGATTTCTGCGAATGTCTTTCTTTTTGCCTTTGATTTTCTTGAGGGAATTGACTGTACATATGCAGTGGTGTGCTCTATCAAAGAATGTATTGTATGAATGGTAGAAAACACATGTTTACACTATCTGGTATGTTTACAGATTGTTGATGAAGGAAAATATGGTATTTTTCATTTCTCTTAAATCAAAATTTTATACTTGTGCTTTTATAAGGTAAAGCACTTTGTTAAAAATAATTATAAAAGTCTTAGTGTCTTGATTTTGGCCAAACTATCAATTTCAGAATGCATACATTGAGTATGATTTCATGCTAATAATCCTCTGCTTTTAAGTGACTTGAATACATTTTACTTGCCATGGAAGAAAAAAGCACAGTCTTTCCTTTCACTGGTAATTTAGACTTAAATTACAATGCCTTCATTTGTAATGTATCATACATTTGATCATCCAAATCTTTTGAGATGTTCTTATCCTTTAGTTGAATGGATATGCTGTTAACATCTGATACTGTATAATTCATTATTTTAAGATAGATACGTCATTTATATATTATATCAGTATGTCAGAACCGTCATTCTGACAACTGTAACTGCATTTTTTTATCAACGATTTAATGAAATAAAACTTCTGTATCTTGTTGAAAACATATTTTGATGTTTTGATTGTATGCCAAAGTAAATGGCGGCATATTTAGAAAAACAAATAAATGGAAAATGCCACCTAATGTTGTATTCTCCTTTCATATTATACTGAACAAAGATATAAACCCAACATGTAAAATGTTGGTCCCATGGTTCATGAGCTGCGCCCCTAGATTAGGGCCTAATTTATTTATTTCAATTGACAGATTTCCTTATATGAACTGTAACTCAGTAAAATCTTTGAAATTGTTGCATGACGCGTTTATATTTTTGTTCAGTATAGTTGTTCGATATCTACCAGCCAGAGGGTAACCTTAATTCTGCACCTTTTGAGGACAGAATTTGCCTATTTTAAGACTTGTTAATTTCTCAAGACATGCAGCTCTTTACTATTCAGTATGTGCCATGGGATCTTTAAGTCAACTGTGCAATAAGCAATTTTTTTTAAAATTATCCACCTTTAAAAATAGCTTTTTCCCGTCACTGGGATACAGAGATTTTGTTTGACCACAATTAACACTGCCTACATATTGGCTGTGTTCGAGCGCATCAAATCAGTGATGCATTGTTAGTCAATTCGGACTAATTCTAAACCCTAACTTAATGTCCACCTCCCAGTTCAACCCTAACCCTAGCCTCAATCCTAACCCTAGCTTTATGTCCGCACCCTGGCTCAACCATAACCCTAGCTATGACTTTATGTTCAACTCTAATCTTGGTATATCATATTTTTATCCTACTTTTCTCTTTGGACGCGTAAGGTGCTGGAGTTCGGCTCCGCCTAGCTCTCCCTTTGACCCAAAATGCAGGAGCCTGTCCTGTTAGCTTCGGCCCAAATTAACCACTGGCTGTAATGCAGATTCCTTCCAGTGGGTAGCATTGAAACACTTGACGGTTGATCATCACACTTGCACAGTTTACACATTGTTACAATGTTAGGATGCAGTTGTTAGGTGGTGTCACAGAAGCTTGATCATTTTATAGACAGCTCATTGGTCTGATCATACATTAGGCTATTTGTTGATTCAAATAGTCTTTCAAGCAATCTGTAACTTTCAAGTAACTAACTTTCAAGTTCCCTCTACAAATTTTACAACCTTCACTTGGTAAAGCAGATAACTAGACGTAGATGCCAACTTATTACAAGCGTCTACTTCCCTTCTCTGTTTGTTTGCATCTCAAGTGAGTCAGTGGTGCAAATAATTATGCACGTTATGCATTAAATGTTGAGGTTTAGGCATTAACATAAGCGCTGTGATACACACTACTAGTTCCACAGATGAGAGCGCCAGCTGTTCCGGACGACTGTGTGATCACGCTCTCCATCCACAGATGACTCAATCGCACTCCACACTGCCCTTTCCCATCTGGACAAAAGGAATACCTATGTGAGAATGCTATTCATGCTGACTACAGCTCAGTGTTCAACACCATAGTGACCACAAAGCTAATCACTAAGATAAGGACCCTGGGACTAAACACCTCCCTTGTAGACAACACCTTTTCCCCCTCAGGAGACTGAAAAGATTTGGCATAGGTCCCCACGTCCTCAAAGAGTTCTACAGTTGCACCATCGAGAGCATCCTGACCGGTTGCATCACCGCCTGGTATGGCAACTGCGCGGCATCCAACTGTAAGGCGCTACAGAGGGTAGTGCGTACGGCACAGTACATCACTGGGGCCAAGCTTCCTGCCATCCAGGACCTATATGCTTGGCAGTGTCAGAGGAAGGTCCAAAAAATTGCCAAAAGCTCCAGTCACCGAAGTCATAGACTGTTCTCTCTGCTACCACACGGCAAGCGGTACCAGAGCGCCAAGTCTAGGTCCAAAAGGCTCCTTAACAGCTTCTACCCCAAAGCCATAAGCCTGCTGAACAATTAATCAAAAGGCCACCCGGACTATTTCCGTTGACCCCCCCCCCCCCCCCCCCCCCCCCCCCCCCCCCGTTGACACTGCTGCTACTCGCTGTTTATTATCTATGCGTAGTCACTTTACCCCTACCTACATGTACAAATTACCTCGACTAACCTGTACCCCCACACATTGACTTGGTACCGGTACCCCCTGTATATAGCCTCGTTATTGTTATTTTATTGTTACTTTTTATTTTATTTTCAACTTTAGTTTATTTAGTAAATATTTAACTCTATTTCTTGAACTGCATTGTTGGTTAAGGGCTTGTAAGTAAGCATTTCACGGTAAGGTCTACACCTGTTGTATTCAGCGCTTGTGACAAATAAGATCGGATTTGATTTGAATAAGCTAAGAAGCTTTAAAATCTGTTCTCGGCAGTCAACACAAGTAAGTGAATGGAAGGCATCCCCTCTAAAGCAGGCAGGGCCCATTCATATGATTCAGCTTAACCACAACTGTCCTGTTTTCCCCAACCCCCAAAGTGCTGGCCGAAGGGTCATGTGGTAGGTCACACTATTCAGGCCAGCCTTTTGGACGCTGCTGGGGTCAGTGAGGATGGGTCTGTATGGGAGCAGGATGACACTGGGCTTATCCAATAGCAGAAGGCCCTGGAGGTGCCGGATCCCCCCCCCCCCCCCCTTTATTTCATTGATCTGGCCCCAGAGCTCGACCTCCGTCCATGTGCAGCCCTATCTTCACTCCACCCCCAAACAGTGTCATGTTGGCAGGTGCCCAAAACCAATTCTTAATCGAACACGAATCGAATATGTCCACATTGATTGTTCAGATCAACAAACAATATTAGGCTGTGATTTTAGTTATTACACAGTCATAAGGCACTATACATTGTAAATTAATGTGTGTTCAAAATTAGCAGATCTTCAATTAGATAATTTTTTTCTAGTGAAGAATCATAAGTCCTTGCACTTGCATTTTCACTTGAAATATTTCACAAGTTCAGTTATATTTCCTAAAGTAGCCAGTGCATTTCCACTCCATGTTTTGTATCACCACTTTTACACCTTAACTTTCATCAATTTTATCTGTGTTGAAGTGCACACCTTGATCCTTGACTGTGAGAATCAGCTTTTGGTTTGGTCATATTTTGTGCTGGGGGATTCTCAAGGACACAACAGCTGGGCCTCGACCCTGCTGCTGAATGAGAGTCCGGAGCGGGGGAGGAAGGTCAAACTCACTCCATAATAAAACATGGACACTGGATCAATATCTGCATTTTCTGCATTTATGCAGCAGCTGTCCTGCTCCTACCAATGCTTTGTGGTAATTGCTGAGCCCAGTTCTCAGTGGTGGAGAGTGCCTCATTTCCATAAACAGTTTTTTCTCCTCCAGAGTGACCATTTGCAGTGCAGTTGTCCTCTTTGACATGGAGTGACTATTACCGGCCCACATATGTTGAAGCAAACACAAATGAATCTCTCTTTACCCATATGCCTTAATAAAGGTCTATGTGACCGAAACATTTTCATTTGTCAATTGTTTAATTATGAAAGTATATACAGTGTGTGAGTCCTTCTACCAGTTCTCTATCTCCATGTCATCACTTCAAAGTGGGAACATTAGTCAAGATGTTATATAGACAATTTTCTCAACACCTTCTTTCCGTTGGTCAAGTGTCCCTGAGTTGTCTTGATTGCATCATACTGGTGTTGGAATAGAGCCGTGTCCTTGAGAGCCATTAAAAATAAATGCATGGTGTAAATAGTATATGGCATTGGCAACTGATAGTTTGTAAGGCCAATATGCCAAGAGCTTTTAAAAGCTTTAAGATGTCCGTAAGTGTCTGTGCATTACGCAATGGAGGTTGCTTTTGTAATGACACTTCAGAGTTATGTTGTGGGATTACTCAATAATCAAGTTACTAAATGATTGAGACTAACTGGGAATTGTTATGATGCTCTGTCAACCTTAACACTTATGATAGGTAAGTATCCTCTTTTCCTCTTCCACTGTTCATCTTCTTCTGTCAGTTTGTTCTCTAACTGCGGCTATTAGCAGTCTAAACTGCAGCTCATTTGTGTTAGAATACAGCCTCGTCATTGAGGGGCATTAAAGATAAATGCATGCTTGGAAGACAACATGATAACTCACCTTGTCAGGTGTAAAATATGTTATCTTGCTTATAATCATCATGATTTGTTGGACCAATAACCTTTTGGTTATACAGTATCTGAAATTAAATGCAATACCTTGGATGGAATGGGAATTTGATCTATAGTCCAGCTAGCTGGTAGACGATGGTTCTGAGTATGTGAATGGACTTTTGAATAGACAATTGTTGGAACAGCCTAGGGATCCCTAATATAATAAACACACACTAAGCCAACAATATAACACATTGCCCTGGTTCTTTTTACAGACAGCATGAGAAATGATTTGTTGCTAATCCAAACTATCCACATGAACTACAACTCCAAAGCCATTTCCACACAAACTTTTCCTGAGGAACTGATGCTTCCCAGGAATTACATTCTGAGTAAGCAGTAGACCCTAGTCACACCTTGCACATGAACAACTGTGAGTTTCATGGTGGGTTTCCTCTAGTCATCATTCAGCACTGCACTCAGGCCATGATAGCTGTGCATAATGCTCCCCAGACCTATGAGGGCATGTGGATCATATTCTCTCAATGATACTCAATCATGTTCCTTGGTTGAAACTCTATATCCTTCTTTATACAGGTATGTCTATGTCCATGTGCATTATCATTCTAATTCCCATGCCTCTTAGTTATCATTGAATTATCATTGATCCTGATGAGTCATCAAAGGAAAGGTCTGCTCCATGTTTCCAAAAGGCATAAGGGAAATTAATAAAACTATATGCATTAATCACACAGATGTGTTGTATGCATTCACTTTCGTGTATAACTTTGCACTAATACCAGTAACACCTGACCAAATTATACCTGCTATGGCACTCATAAAAAAATAGAAGTGATCAGATGTTGGCCTGTGTATTAATTAGCAGACTGATGGTGGCGGAGGAACTCTCCCATACATTTCCCCCCATGACTTACTCAACCGTAGAACGCAGCAATGGGTGGGGTGATGTCCATCTGCTCCGAGAAAAAAAGTAATCCCTGTTGTGATCAGGAGCGCAGTCACTTTCCTCTTAGATTAGCACGTAGTTCGACTGGAGGTAGGGGCTGAGAGAGTTAGTATGCGAGAACAATTGGAATAGATGGAGTATTTTAAAAGGAAATTATATCAGCGCTTGCTGTTTTTTGCGTTTTTTCTTCCAATCTCAGGTAAGAAAGGTAATATTTTGTTTGAGTTTATGTCAAATTGAAATTATAGTGACTGGTTTAGTGGGGGGGGGGGGGGGGGAAATACCGAACTGGACATCGGATGTGTGACCATACTCATGCTCCTATACTAATAGGGTTTGCTATTTACACTGAAAAATAATAAGTTAGTTGAAGTGTTCTGTACTAACGAATATTCAATATTGAAGTGTTTAGCCTATAGCCTATGTTGCGACTTCTATAGCTGAGTGGACGCACTGCCAGTGCCCGGAGTTTAGGGGGCAACGAAATGGCCACGCTGACCACTGACTGCTTCGACCATTGCCCGATGTAGGCTATACATTTAGATAAGCACAGAACCTATACAAGTTTATGTTTGATTTTAGCTTTTGTCTCGAGTTACACGATAACCCGGGTTTCTGCATGAATTTGTATACGTGCAGAACAACACAGCAATCAGATACACGTGGATTGTACAATATTGCCAGCCCTGCTTTGAGATATTGATAAACGCGAAAACATATAGGTTAGCTATTCCCTACTCATGTTAGCTTCATTCAGTACATATAAAAATGAATTATTATATCAATAGAAAAACTGGCTACTGATTTTCTTTCCATAAATAATCCACTTTGACGTTTGATGCAGACAGTTAACATAGGCAATTAACAATTAATATAATGTTGTGTAAATTGCTGTTTGAAGTAGCTACTCTGAACATGGTGATCAGCTCAATGTTTAAAAATATATATATAATCTACATTTAAATTGATTTCCAACAATTTAATTTGTGATTTTTTTCTTCTAGTAGCCTACACCAAACCTTTTTGACAGCTTGTATTTTTCCCCTTAAGCAAATGTGTAGGCCAATTTGATTACCAAAGTGCATGTGGTATTTCAGAAATATATATAGTAGGCTATACTCTCCTATAATTTAAATAGGACATGCTTTCATCTATTCATTTACCTCATTTTAAGCGTTGGAGCATAGAGATGTCAGAAGGGGTCCTAGAGCTCAGATGGAACTTGGCCAGATCAAGTATAGTGTTTGTTTATTTGAGAATATGAGTTATAGAACGTGTTATGTGAAGTCTTATACTGCTGAACATGGCTCAAAACATGTGAATTCTGATAAACCAAATGAAGGCTACAAGGTTTGCAGTCTAAAGTGTTAAATGAAATGGTAATAAGCTATTTGCATACAAAAGGCACGTAAAATGATTGTGTGAAGGTAGTGTGAATCCCATAGTTTCACAATAAATGAGGAATTGTTTAACATGAAACGATTAGTAGCCAACAGAGCCATTAACATTTCCATTAGGACATTAGACGTGTGTAGCCATTACATTTGATTTGGAAAATTATAAACGCTTTTGCTTCCTGTCTGGATTGTAACTTTTTTACAGCTGGGAGTCTTGTCATTGAAAGGGGAGCTACTTATGAATTTCATGCTGGGAGTGCAATAAAACATTTGTGACTGAATGGAGCCATGGAATCAGTGACGTCACAGCTTTATGAGACATGAGTAACAGGATTAAATTGGAGCAGAAAGAAATCAAATAGGAGTACTATACCTCAGTACAATGAGAGCTGCTGTTGGATGGGATCCAAGCCCCTCTCTGTAGGCACCATGATGTTAACATGCTTTCAAGTTTAGATCCTACCAATGCAATATGCCTATGGAAAACGTAGAATAGTTGTAATCCCTTGCCTAGTATTGTCGCTAATTTCATCACATTGCTTCTTCTCCCACTCCAGCCAGGCACTGACTCTGTTCTCTTCTCTTCCCCATAGGTGTTTTGTGTTTTAGTGAGTTATTTTTTATCAAGGAGCCCCACGATGTTACTGTCATGCGGAAGGATGCCGTTATATTGGACTGTCAAGCGCACGGAGAGTCGCCTATTGCCATCAGGTGGCTTAAAAATGGAGTAAAAGTTGCAGAGAACGACCGCGTCTACATTCTCTCCAACGGCTCCCTTTATATTTCGGAGGTGGAGAGCAGGAGAGGAGACAAATCAGATGAAGGGTTTTACCAGTGCCTCGCTCAGAACAAGTATGGAGCCATCCTGAGCCAGAAAGTCTGTCTTACAATCGCAAGTAAGTATCATACTGGAGTTGTGTATAGGCATCACATGGAATAATGGAGAGGTTATGCAGGGCTTCCAACCTTTGGGCCACAGAAGATGGACCTCCTAATATGTCTCATTGTACATAATTGGTCATGTTTGTACCTGGTCATGGGAACTTCCTAAACACAGTAGAAAAGTAGACAACATTGGATGTACATGGTATGTGTACATGGTGACTTAAGATAAGTAACATAAACCATCCACGTTCTCTTTCGAATATCTTAGTTACTGTGTAGTTACATATAATTACAATTTAAAGTAACTGCATGGGATCTGTGTGCCCTACACTGAGGATGTTATGTCATAGCAATAATAATATTAATATGCCATTTAGCAGACGCTTTTATCCAAAGCGACTTACAGTCATGTGTGCATACATTTTTACGTATGGGTGGTCCCGGGGATCGAACCCACTACCCTGGCGTTACAAGCGCCATGCTCTACCAATTGAGCTACAGAGGACCACGATGAAGTGATCCACATGACAGGACAACAGATACTATGCCCCTCAAAATAACATTTACTTGATGAACAGAGGAACTCCTGTGTTTTCATCTTGAAAGCATGGTAATGATATCCACTTTAGAGGTGAGCTTAGTACAAGCCCCGCACTATCAGCACAAGTTCTTAACTTCTTAGCAGGTATACAACTGGACAAAAGGTTTGATGTACACTCTTAGAAAAAAGGGTTCCAAAAGGGTTCTTCGGCTGTCCCCATAGGAGAACCCTTTTTGGTTCCAGGTAGAACCCATTTTGGCTCCAGGTAGAACCCTTTTGGGTTCCATGTAGAACCCTCATTGGAAAGGGTTCTACATGGAACCCAAATAGGTTCTTCAAAGGGTTCTCCTATGGGCACCTTTTTTTCTAAGAGTGTAGAGCCACAATCTCTGTGTTGAAATGATAATTAAACAAAGTGAGAGATCTTACTTGTAGTTATCTGCTAAAATGTTTGAAGCTGACATAGTCATTGGGGAGTAGATAGAGACTTTACACTCTTAACAGGCATAAAATAGGCCTTTCCCACCTCTGAAATCAAGGGAAAAAGGGTATTTCTCTCATCACCAGCAGGGTGCTATCATTTTCTATGTAGTCTGGTGCGTCTAATCTCTCTTCTTTCTTCGCCAGTGTAATGCCCAATGTTGCGTTTTGGGCATTCCGGTTCTCTAATCCACCTAATAGCTGAGGAAGGGAAGGCATTGGATGCTTCAGTGGTGGCATTGGGGGGAGGGGGGTACAGCCTTCAAAGTTCGAGGCCTGAAGCCAAAAAGATACTCTTAGTGGAGGATAATATGTCCATTGGTGTGCAAATGAGGGAGATGCAGGTTTGAAAGGTTAGGAGCTGTCCAGGATGCCGGTTACACCAGTGCTAAAGAGCAGATGACCCTTATTCACTGGACTGGGCTTTCATGTGGTTGCTCCATGATCACTGGGGAATTGTTCTTTTGGAATGCTTTTTTTTCTCCCAGTGGCACGTATATGAGCCTGCTGCCTATTATTTTAAAGGGCCAGTGGAGCTGCTCTTTAGGGACCCTGTTCCCGAGTGACACCACCCCCCAGGCCATGTTTTTTTCTGTGCTTCTTTTGCACAAAAGAATGTGCCTTTTTTTCCCTCCCTTGCATTCCCTTTCATAGGGAAACCTGAGGTTTTACGTGGCACTTAAGACAGAAAATGGCCCCTCCATGCACTCGTCCAAGAATATTGTGATTGTCTCTAATTCTAATTGTACATGGAAAAGTTAAGTCCTGATACATGTCAAATTGGGCAGGATTGTTGTGAAATTATTTAGTTGTGAAATTGTTAAAATGATTTACCACTGTGAGGTTCCTGAAGAGCCCACCGGTTGGAATACTATTCTTTAGGATATCCTGTCTGATATGATCCTGACAATCCACTGACAAGTAGATGTTGAGAGACAAGAATGTGTCTGTCCTGGTTCAGTTCCCTAAGCTGAATTCTACTGAAGACCTCTAAAACTAACAGACACCATTGATAACATTTTTGCTTTCCAGATAGGCCTAGATTTATATGTAAAAAAGAAAAAGTTACTATTTTTGTATTTTTGGGCCTTTACAAGTACTTTTGAAATTACTATCAGGGTAATCTCTCGTGGACAGATCTACGTAAACATAACCGGTACCGTAGAATCTGTGGGGAAGGAATGGGAATCATTCCGGTTCCGCTCCTCATTCTAGCATCTCTTGATCCCTTCTCTTAACATGTATGGACCCAAAACTTAATCGAGCAGCTGACCAATTACTTTAGTTCTGGGTTAACCAAGATTACTATCAGGACAATTGAGTGCAATACAACATCAATCTTTTTTTGTTTTGGAAGATGCCACACAGACTTGTAGATGCTATACCAATAAAATACAGAGTTAATGAGCCTAGATTTGCATGAGGTCCATGAAAACAGTGACTGCCTTAAAGCCACTAAAACTACTCTGACCCTCTCACATGCTATACAGCCAGTTTCAGCCCGGTATTACAGTGGCCTGTGTCCTTACTGTGATTTTTACAGGATGCTGTGTGTTTGTAGTTTTATTAATTGAGAGGGTTTTCTGTTTTATATTATGAACTTAAGAGGTGATAAAGGCTGCCAGCGGAGTTTACAGGCTTGTTTTAAAGGGACACTTAGACCTGCTTGACGGTCTATCTGGAAGCTCATAAAATTTGCACGTACCTGAGAAATGCTCAGTGGTAGAAAACAAAGGTGGCAGTGGGGGTTGTCGAGAATCACACACACACACACACACACACAAATGTGAATTTGCCGTTCCCTCATACCACAGCCTTTCCCTGAGTGTCTAAATGGCCTAACTTTATTGCATGGCCAGCCAGTGAGGCAGAGGCTAGTGGTCTCCTCACTATGATTTTCTGCTCTGCTACTCTGAAGAATTCATGAAAAGCTTTTCACTCTGGCCTTCTTTGTCCGCCTTGCCCCAAACTGCCCCCTGACTAAAATGAGTTATTTGGGGGGCATTTGTTTGTCCAGAGATCAATGGTTAGGACAGCTGGGCCTATTCACCGCTGGAAGGGTAATTATGAGAATGGCACTGCAGAGTTTGATTAAACTTTTTTAATTTGATTATCCTAACTTCAATTATGCTTTTTCAATCAACTATTTTTAAGTTGAGAAAGTGACTTTTTGTAAATGATATGACTTTCCGACATGGCCTATTTGTTTTAACATACAGTGTATCCTTAGGTCTTAAGATGCTTTTTATTTATGTTACTGTGCCCTAGGTGGGGTTTATGACGCCCCTGTTTGCATTGAAAAAACACTCCTCATTGAATGCTGTGAAAAGATTTCCGAGTGAGCGTTACTATGGCTCAGGGAGCTTTTCATGTGTTGCATCCTTCACCAGGAAGATTGATAGTGCAACATGTGGGGACCTTTTGCACCTTCTGCCCAGAGGCTCTTCTCACCTCTGGCCTTAAAAGATATCCCTCATTATCAGTCATGCTGCCAAGTCCTTTCTGACTCTGGCCTTTAGAAAGACAGTGGCATTATTTAACAAAAAATAACAACAAATTGAGTTCATTGTTTTATGTTATAAATGTGGGAAGACCATCCCTAACACCATCTTAGGCTAGTTCTGTTTTAAGATCTGGTTTCTACAATTTGAAAATCCCTTTGTCCTCGGAGCAGATGCTCCCACTTTGAAGCCGGGACTTTTTTTTACCTGGTTACAGTGTTGAGTCAGAGAGAATGATTTAAGGCGACCATTACAGGCAGGAAATGGAGGGTTTGAGAAACATTAAATGTCAGTTGCCCTGAGGGAAACGATGAGAGGGGATTGTGTCTTGATCAACGGCCATGTGACTTGGTAGCTAACCACATGAGTGCTGTCAATAGGCCTCCACAGATTGATGGGGTTCTCCGTAGAGACATGGTCTCATGTGTATGATCCCTCCAGGCCTCCTATACCATGTTTCCAGAGGTTCACATGGTGTTATGCAATACACATACATTGTAAAACCATATCCGTGTCCTTGCCCATATCCTTATCCATCGGTTCCGATGCAAGGTCTTACCGTGAGAGTGCTGGGATGTTTTTAGTTGATTCGAAAATTATGTTTTTTCGAGGTTACCAAACCAGTGGAGAGAATATATCTCGCTCATTGATGTCATAAGAGAGGATAGATAAGGATAGATAAATGTTTTTGCTGGTGACCATCTTTACCTGTCATTTTACTGGTGACCAGCCTTCGCTGTGTTTTTGCTGGTGACCAGTCTTAGCTGTGTTTTGGACACACAGATCAGCTTGACCAGCTAAAACCAGCTTAGTCACCAGTATACCAGCAACACCAGCATAAGCTGGTATTTGTCCAAAACACAGTGAAGGCTGGTCACCAGTGTCCAAAACATAGCGAAGGCTGATCACCAGCAAAACCAGCTAGACCATGCTGGCCAACCAGCTAGACCATGCTGGTCAAACCAGCTTGACCAGCATAGACCAGCATGGACCAGCAAATACCAGCATGGACCAGCTTGAAATGTATGCTGGTCTATGCAGTTTTTTTCCAACAGGGATTTGGGACCATTTTTGACTACCCCCATAAATGACAAGCATGTAGTGCAAAGACACTTTGCCTCTGGAGTAAGCATACATAATACAGGTTTTAAAAAACGGAGTACATGGTTGAAAAGATTCCTAATGCTGAACAGTTTACTAACTTCATATTGTGGTCCACAATAGAGCACCCAAATGACTATTCCACAGCATACTTCGTGACTCCAACAAAATGGTTGTTTGACCCCACCAGCTCTCTCCTTGTGTGACCACAACCCCAGTGTTTATTTTGGTTGCTAAGGAATGTATTAGACCTACAGAGGCTCTGCAGCATTAGGGTCACAATAAAGGAAAAGCAAACCTAAAGGCACAGTAATGGATTGACGTGAATGTTTGAAATAATTCTTTAAGAGGAATAAGTCTCTGAGCATGGCTTATTTTTTTCCCTCATCTGCATCTGTGGGACATGAATGGTTTCCATGGTTTCCTTGGACCGAAGTTCCAGAGGTCCAAGGTTTCTTTAGATTGCCCAATAGATGTTAGGTACTGAGAGTACTCACAATTTAAATCCTCCCTGCAATAATGCTAGACATTCCTTCTCATTTATCAATTACTTCAACAGTCCCCTATCAGTGTCCACCCAATCAGTGTCTAGCCAAAAAATGTGTTATGCTTTCAAGATTTAGTCCATTGGCACCATCTCCTATTGGATTTTGAGCACAAAGCCTTATTTTGTGGTGACTTGTTTTAATTTTAGAGAAACAAAGCATGACACGATAATTAATTAGAAGACTGTACTGATTTGAAAATGGACTGTTTAAAACCAGCACTCTGATGAAGAGATTAGACACAATGAAAGCACTGTCTCTGGTGGGTGAAGGGCTGATGTTGAATGATTGGAGAACTTTGACACCAGATAAGAGATGGGAGGAGGGGGCAAGTGTCCCTCTCCTAACCCCACGCCCCCACTGCCCAGGGGACTTCGAGGTCACAGTGCTCATGGGGTATGTGCTTTGTTTGGCCTGGGCCAATGACCACTGGGCCCTCCAGCAGCCTGCTGCCCGGCCCAGCCCAGCCCAACTCGCCCGGCCAATGATTGATTTGTGGGGCTTTTCAGCATTGCATTCTTCCCCTCAGTTGCCAGGCTGAGCATTCTTTTTCAGGAGCCCTTATTATTTATTAAAGGGGGAGAAGACAAACGTGGTGTTGGGTCATTGAACATTATGAAGGAGCTCATCACTCAAGAGTTTCTTGGGTTCTGTTCCATTGGAGGCATTCAATTTGAAACTCAAGAAATAGCCTCCTTTAAAGCAACACAAGGAAACAAAGCAAATGATCGATTTGACAACAAGCTCCTTTTGTTTCCACTCAGAGTTAAGGTTACGAGGGAGAGAGACTAGCCTGAGCTATTCTTGATACATAGAACTCATTCTGATGTGTGATGCATTCCAATGTACAGAAAAAGACCCAAGCACTACATGACTTAGTCCCACTTAAAATAGAGACAGATCTGGGTGTCCCTCTTATCTTAATGGATAGTTTCTGGTATTTTCTGGGATCCTACTTTTGACCTTTCATAAAATGTGGGCAGCAACCCAAGGCAGTGACCATTTACATGAAACCTCAACAGTTTGATATTTACTGCTTGCTTCCTAAACTGTTTCCTCTCATTCCCAGCATTAGGCCATTCATGGTTCATTTGCATATGAAGTCATGAAAGGAGCGGTCCTCCCCACCCACTCACCCTCCCATGCTGAACCCTTCACTGCCCACTCTGTCCACAGCCCACGACACAGATCTGCTGTCCCTCATTTGAAATAATAGCATGAATCAATATCACTATACCAAACATTTGTCACATCATAGTAATTATCACTGAATTAAATGTTTCTGGAAATTGGTTGAAATGAAATGTTATGACTCTTGATGAGCCCTCTGACAGGTCTGATGACGTTGAACGCTTAAGTGGTTAAATGTTCTGTTGGGTTCAGTACGGAACTGTTCAGAACTGTCAGTATTAGGACCTTGAGGTCGAGGCCAAGGATTTTTGTTGAAGTCATAAATAGATGTCTCCTTCTTACTCTCTCTTGCAATGCTATTCAAAGAAAGAATCCTTCAGTCCTACTGTTTAACACTTGCAGTAATGTTATTTGTCCTGTCACTTATGACTCATAAGGGTGGGAGTTTTAAATACTCCCCTATACTTTAATTGATAACTGTAGATCTCCTTGTGGACATACTGCCTGCTAGTGTTATGAGTAGGGTCAAGAGTGTTTCCTGACCACATGACCTGACCAGGACCAACTTCAGTCCCTACCCATTCATGCGTAGTGAAGCTGCAGGCCTGGCCCAGGTCATCTGCAGGATTAGGGCCAGTGTTTCCACTCAATTGCTCTGCAGATCGCCTTAGACAAAGCTGCCAGAGCAGATCCCTGACCAGCCACTCTGCATCTGGCCTCAGTGCTCATCCACCTTGTTCCAATCAGGAGCGAGGAGAAGCCACACACGTAGCCAGGGCCTTGGAGTGGATAGAACATCTTCAGTGCTGTCTCCTGCTTGACCACTTACTGCGTTTGTCTACCACTGGGAACCAAGAGGCCTGGAGGAAATTAGTGCTGCAGAGCAGAGCGCAGCAGCAGCCATTGACCTGTTGACAGACGCCCTGGCTAAACTCTGAGCTCCTCTGTCCCTAAAAAAAACTAAAAAACATGGAATGTTTCTGAGTTACAGCTTAGAGAACAACAAAGTAAACCCCTGACCACAGAGGGATATATCTGAATGCACACATATACTGACTCTGCACACTATAAACATTTGCTTTACTATGAAGATATTAATAATAATATGCCATTTAGCAGACGCTTTTATCCAAAGCGACTTACAGTCATGTGTGCATACATTTTTACGTATGGGTGGTCCCGGGGATCGAACCCACTACCCTGGCGTTACAAGCGCCATGCTCTACCAATTGAGCTACAGAGGACCACCCATAAGTATATTCTTTTTTTAAAATTATTAGTGGATTATTAATGCTCATTGGGCATGCTCAGTGGCTGTGTTGAACATTTCCATAACAATAACTCTCCATACAGCACGTATAGAACACATTCTTTCCACCACATTTTGAGAATTGTTTTAACCAACATAGTAATGAGGTAGAATTTGTGCCTGCAGTGTGATCGTTCAAGCTATAGTAATTAGAAGAGAGCATACAACTACTCTGAATATTGGATTCCCATATGTTAAAGAGCATGTCCTCAGGGTGGGGTGGGAAGGGGGGGTTTGGGTTGATAACCCTGCACTTTGGCAGGACGTTTAGCTGGAGTGACCAGGGGGAAGGGGGACAGAGCTGGCCCCTGAAGTTTCTAAGGGAACCTTTGTCCGGGCTTGACCCGTCCACTGACCTGATGTTTGCTGAGCTTTTGGCTTCAGCAGGCCCGTCTGCCACTGGAAGACAAAGAGAATGGCCAGCTGGGAGGCAGAGCACGGAATAATTCTATAGTTTAGTTCGGACATTGGTGAAAGAGTGTTCAGTGGTCACTCACTGATTTTTTTGTTGCTGTCAAACTTGTTTCTGTTTCTTAGGATAAGGGTGCAAAGTCTGCATGCCGCAAATCCTTAGACAAGGTTTTAAATGGTCATTACTAATAATGGAACGCCCTTCATTATGTTTTGTGTTAGAGATTTGATTTATTGTGAATCACCACTTTGTTCATGATCAATAGTAACAGATTTGTTTTTGCAACTCCGCACCAGCCCCAACATCTCCCATCTGCACAGTAACTAAATGAAGAAAAGCATTATGCAAAGCATTGTTCTACTGTGCCAGTATGGAATGGCAGTGGACAGGGTTGAAGAGAAAGAGGATGTTAGCGGGGGCATTTCGTATCTGTAGGAAGGCAGTTTTAGGAGGCTCTGAGTGATTGATTGGCAGTTTGCCAGCAGGGGAGCATTAGCGTTGCAGCAGTGCTGGGGTGGCCTTGCAGGGCTCTGCCTGGATGGGCGGTGTGCCGGCCAGGATTTGTGGAGGTTGGAGGTCAGAGGTGGGGTCACTGCAAGGGGCAGATGGCCAGATCCTTTTTTTGTGCTGCTTGGAGCAGGCATTCACCCCCTCATTAGAAACAAACTGGGCAAAACATCCGGGTAAACAATAAATTATTCAACCGATCGATTATGCTTTGACATTTTAAGCTAGGTGGGTTTGATAGTTATATATTCTCTATGTGGTTGAATTAAATCATTAAGTAACAGAAACAAATTGTGATAGGGGGAGAATAGTCAAGTCACCTTTTCATTCATGGAGGCCTTGCTCAATAACTGGACACCCAAAGCTCCAGGGGGGAGGTGCATATGATGAGCATTTGCTGGCAATGCAGAGCATTTGATTCTTAATGTGTTTCAAAGGTCATCTGGAAGGTGACTGGAAGAGGTAAATGGGCAGACAGAGGTAGTTGAAGGTATAATCTAGTCCTTGTAGTGTGAGCCTCAGCTCATCTGCTTTAATATTTCATTTAGGAGCATTAGGTGCCGCCTCTGGCAACCATCATCACTCAAAGGAGACGGTCAATCGCATATTTTGAGCAGCCATGGCAGTGTCCACAGCTCGACAAGCCCTAGCAGAATAGATTTTAGACCGAGACTTAGTAGTTAATCAATAATCAATAAGGATCTCTCTGTTTGTCAATCCAGCATTTTTTGACTATTCAGAGAGACAGAGTATCTGGGAAGCTCATCCTCTCATGGCCCCAGGCCCCGGGCTACTGGGACGGATGCCTCCATGTTGCATTGCTGCTGTTGTGCAACACTTAGGAATGTGTTTGATGTTGATTAGAGGTTCCACATTTTGTTGCTCCGTGGGAGCGTGTTGCTGAGGGATGGGCCCCTGTATCCGTTCAATGACGCTCCCAATCCAATGCCTGCCTGCACTTCTCTCCACAGCAAATATTCCTCTGCAGAGGACTGTACTGGCCCTGATGCACAAGAGGCCTTACAGCTCACAACTAATTCAATTAAAAATGCCCAAAGCAAAGTGGCAAGGGGCTCAGTGAAAAGATCAGTCCCCTTGTCTTCAAAATAACTTTACACAAAGAAATGGGACTCTACAGCAACTGGTTGCACACAACCATTTGGAAGTCTAATACTAGAAGTAAAGTGCTCTGCAAATAAAAGTTCAAGGCAAAGTGGCGCAACTCTCTAAAACTGGTCAGGGTAGAGAATGTAGGTCATGGATCCCAAATTAATTGGGTTCCTTTTGGCTTTGCCCATGAACGGTGCATGCCCTGCCCCTGGCCAGTGAAAAAAACTAGGAGGTCTTTACCTTGACATGTCAGAGGGTCAGCTGCGTTTAGGAGGGACAGAATTCCCCTTGCCGCCTTCCTAAAGACGACACAGAGTGGCTGTCAGAGTGCAGTGCGCTGATCAGGATTCACAGAGAGCCCGGTCTGGCAGTTAGGGCTTTCCCGCTGTTCAGCACCACAACACCTGGAAACCCAGGTTACGTCCAGCTATCCATCATGGCCGTTATAGAGGCCAGGACACAATCCAGTGTTTTTATGACGGGGTGGAGTTTACCTTTAGGCAAGGTTTCTCGAGAGCAGTGCTTGAGATTTACGTTGCTTTTAAGTAGTACTCTGAGAAAGGTTTGCTAAGGATACAGCTAGAAGCACACCACCTGTGCTGTGTGCTGATTGTCTGTTAAATTTGTTGAGTGGTAATAGTTCATGTTCAATTATTCAGACAATGACTAAAGGTGCAAGATTGGGGTCCTCTCTGATGTCAGTGGCAACAGCTGTTCAATCAGAAACTATGAACCTTGCACCTAGTGAGGATTTGCCTCGCTTTAAATCTGAGCTCCTTATAATCTTTGCACGGCTCCTCTTATGTTTTCTTCATCTGTTGGCTCTTCCCCCTCTCTCTTCTCCCCTGGCAAGCCTGCTGTGTTTGATGTGCGTTCAGGTTTTTTTGTGTGCAGAATGTAGAGAAGAGGGGTAATTTCTGTGATAAAGTTAGTGGGGGAGCCTCCGAAGGTAAACACTGGGGAGAGCATCTCATTGTTACTCTGGGCTAGCGAGATAACTGAGCCAAGGGAGGGGGGGAGAGAGTTGGATAGATAGAGAGAGAGAGAGAGAGAGAGAGAGAGAGAGAGAGAGAGTGAGAGAGAGAGTGAGAGAGAGAGTGAGAGAGAGAGTGAGAGAGAGTGAGAGAGTGAGAGAGTGAGAGAGAGAGATATACTCTGATGCCTCTCTCCCCTCCCCTCAGACTGCCTC
Organism: Coregonus lavaretus; assembly: GCF_964263955.1. Classification (NCBI taxonomy): domain Eukaryota; kingdom Metazoa; phylum Chordata; class Actinopteri; order Salmoniformes; family Salmonidae; genus Coregonus; species Coregonus lavaretus. The sequence continues at coordinate 15,017,883 of NC_140024.1, forward strand.
TTCATCTGTGAGTGCTGATGGCTCCTCGCCCCTGCAGCACAAACAGCATCGGATGTGTGCAGAGAGGTCAAAGAGCACTGCAGTCTGTTTGTTTACCCATTACTTAAGTGGTGTGCATTGCATTCTGAAAACATGCAGCTGTTTTTAATCTGAAAACACATGTCACGTGTATCTTTGAATTATGTGATTCCTTTTTCTCTGAGTAATAAATGAGTGAAGAGGGTTTTGTGGTACTTGTTTTGGGTATTTCTGATGTAGTCTTCTTTATATAGTAATTCACTGATGTAGCCTAGTCCGTTGGTTGCACTGGGTCCCAGTAATGCCAGGAGTGGTTTGATTTGTTTATGTTAATTATTGTCATGTGAATTTCTATCTCTAATTCAACCTAAGCTTGAATCATTACCAGAGGTTGTAAGGCTCTGGTTTTAATCATCAATGATTCAAGGTCCAAAATTCACAAGTATTTATCTGTATATTTATTCATGGAGAGCTCTGGCGCCAAAGACACAAACATACGATTTTATACCTCCTGAACTTGACTCCTCCCACCTTTAGGTGACTTTTCTAAACAGTTTCCGCCTTCCCCTTCACCCTTGAATGTTTAGTACCACCCCCTCTGTTAGTGGGTTGACACTACATGATAATTCCTAACATTTATACTGTATTTGGGGTGAAATCCTTTAGTCATTATTCTTAAAATCCAAATTAATCTAACAATTATGTTGATGTTATCCAGCCCTGGAGCTTTTTGGTAAAGATTTTATTTATCTCAGTCATTCCAAAAATTGGATTTAAATTGAGGTCTGTATCAAGAGCAGCAGCACCATCATTTATTGTAAAGTAACTGTCCAGTGTTTCCAGATTTCTATGAAATATGACGTATTATTAATTACAATATGAGTTAAATAGTTTTCCTTTCAAAAAATGTGTTAAAAAGCAGCTTTTCTGTGTTGGAATGGTGTGGGCGTGGGACACACACTTTTCACGCCACTTCGATACAAAATGATTTTCGTAGCAGGTTTGGAGAGCATTTTTGCTAACCCTAACCTTAACCCTTTTCCTAACCTTAACCTCAGTCTCTTTATCTGCTACGTTAATTATCCTAATCTGCTGCGTAAATGCTCCTAACCTGCTATGAAAAAGTCACTTTGGTATCGAAGTGGCATGAAAAGAGTGTTTCCCGTGTGGGCGTACCCCAACAACAGAGTAGACAGCTGATTGGCCATGGGATTGGCCATCCTCCATGAGGAAATAGAAAGCATTTTTGAAACGGTCTGTTTGAGATACAAATTTGATGTGGGTTTTTTAAAGTGTTTTTTCTCCAATTTATGCTTGGGCCACAAATACGAGTATAGGATCGTGAGTCAACACCATTATTCGGTTATGAGTTAACATAATATTAACTTTTAAAAGTGATATTTTCACTGGACAGTAACTTTAACAAACTATTGACCTGAGGCTTCATTAGTTGAGACGGGGGATGGGAGTGGATAGCAGTGGATGACCTTAATGACTTTTGGGGGTTTTATTGCTTAGTGACTGAAAAGGGGGGGAAACATAATGTTCTAGATACTTTTTTATTAATCTTTTGAAACGATGAACAATCTATTCTAGACATTGAACTACTTGCAACATCATTCTTAACGGTGGATAAGGTTTAGGTGAAATCAGTAATGGGACACACGCTGTGTACATTAGGTTTCTCATGGAGTTTAGTTTCCATACAGTTCAGGTGGTGTCTAACAACCAATCAGTTTCAGGGAAACCCAATCCAAGCAGGATGTTGCCGGACCTCTCCACCAATCATCACCGTCCGGCTGCACTCAGCAGGGCAACACTTTTAGATATATCTGTCATCAGGGGCCCTCTTTATCTCAGGGGGATTAAAGTATGGAATCAGTGGCAAATAATTTGTTGGTAAAACACTTGACTTAAAGGCAACTGTTATAATGATGTATTAATTGCTATAAGCATATGAGCCTTATAATATATATTGTCTTTCTAGGAATAGACCTACAGGTAGGCCTAATTAGGAATTAGATGCTGTGAAGAGGTAGCACTATTCCCAAAAGGACTGTGTGTCTGTGAGGGTTGGTTACATGTGATGTTGTCCTTTAATGCTACTGTTAGCATAGAGCAGTCCGTTTAGGTTCCCACTGGCTGGCCATTCATCTGGCCTGTCAAAGGCCTCACTTACAGTATCATCTTTCACTGACGGATCTTCCCTAACTCTGCTGCTCCATGAGGGGGAAATGTATCAATGATCTCAAACAAAATGGATCAAGCTTCCCCTCCTCCTCCACATGGCCTCATCACCATCTGTGGGCTTAATTATTAATTGTTAGATATTACTTGTTAGATATTACTGCACTGTTGGAGCTAGAAGCACAAGCATTTCGCTACACCCGCAATAACATCTGCTAAACATGTGAATGTGACCAATAAAATTTGATTTGATTTATTTGATTTGATTTGATTGTTGAAATATAAAGAGTTTTACAGCAAGCGTATGAAGTATTTTATTTAAGTTGAAGTATTAGTAGTAGTCATTAGGTGGGCCACTAAAAGTTTGTGTGCACGGCACACATTTGACTGATTGACATCTGCTCATGTGCGTAGATGTGCATTGTAGAGGAGCTAATTAATAAGATGGGCCTAGCAGAGATTTCATCTGCTCTCTGATCTCCTCAGGGTGTATTGTGCTCCAGCCAGGATGAGCTGACAGGTACATGTAACATGCTGGTTTGTTTAGGTTAGTTAGGGCCTCGGGAACCCCGTCTGATATCCGATGTCTGGTGCTTGTATAACACCTCATCTGAGGGAGAACTGGAGCTTATGCATTTTCAAAGAAAAGGTGAGAGACAGGGCAAGGTTTTGTAAGGGGGAAAAAACAACAGCTGATTTCAATAGTGGACTAACCTACATCTCAGGGCAAAGGGGCTTCCTGTTACTTTGTCTTGATTACATTTACATTTTAGTCATTTAGCAGACACTCTTATCCAGAGCGACTTACAGTTAGTGAGTGCATACATTTTTTTCTTCCATACTGATGGCAATGCATCAACACATGAACTCTGTCTAGGCTGTAAGGAGAGGAGGTCAGGGAGATAATTTGTCTTGGAGGGGTAGGGTTGGATGGATTGTGGGGCTCTTCAGATCTTGCTTCAGCCCTTATGATTATTCTTGGCAAATGTTCAATCTCAGTGCTAATGTACAGCATTTAGGTTGATTTGAATAGGATAGAGCTTTCTTGTTGGGACATGGCAGCTCCTTGGCAAGTAGTTTCATGGACAATTATATGAATGAAGGGGAGGGCAGTTGGGGTAGTGATCATTTCGGTATTATTGTGCACATAGATTTCCCTATTTTCAATGAAAATTCAAAGAATGAGGTTCAGCTTCACAGCACTGCATTCTCACTATCAGACAGAGACTGAAGTGGGATGGCCTTTGCTGAGGATAGGCTTTAGTGAGATGGTAACCTGAAAGTGAAGTAATTTATATTTATAAGATATGCCTGGTAGCTCAATATATTCCCTTATTTCCATAAATGTAATTGATTTCCATTTTAACTGAATAGTGCCCTTAAGTCCTAAGATACAGAGGCTTAGTTTGACTGATATAAATACATTTAACCTTATCCACCAAGATGAGCTGCCGAGCAAGAGAGGATAGTGGGCCATCAACATACATTTTTGTGATGATTGGTCTTATAGATCCAAATGAGGGAAAATACAATATTAGAAACACATAATTTCACAGTTATTGCTATCTAATGGCTGCATTGCTAGTAATCATCTCTTTGGAAACATGTACTGTACATTAGAGAATGTGTCTACTCTTGTAGTACACAGTGTCTCACCGTTCCTTGTTTTGTTCTGTAGGTATCTCCCCCTTTATAAATCAGCCAACATCCATTGTGGTGACAGAAGGATCAGTCGCCCGTTTCACCTGCAAAGTCACTGCAAGCCCTCCTCCCATCATCACCTGGGAGTTCAATCGGGTCACGTTACCCCTGGCAACTAAAAGGTATGCATTCTCATTATTTAATTATCATGCCATGTCATTAACTTTATCTTTAGAGGGTGTTTGAGAGTATTGTAGAAGTGTATTACGATTTTAAACTGTACATGTCAGAGGGATAGAAAATCAGAGCTGTGTGCTCATCCACTAATATCTATGATGTCAATTGTATTGATTGTCTTTGTGTTCTTGTCTCTCCCAGAATCACAGTCTTGCCCAGCGGCGTTTTGCAGATCCACGGGGTGGAAAAAGGGGATGCTGGGAACTATCGTTGTGTGGCAACCAACATTGCCAACCGTCGCCGGAGTACAGAGGCAACCCTCACTGTCACTCCAGGTGGGAGATAGTGGAGAATTAGCACTCTTTTCAGATTTAAACATAATATATTCACAAGCATTGCATCAAACATTATAAGCCTAATAAAAGCCAAGTTATATTTATGTTGAGTAGTGAAGTGGGCACCCTGGTATAATCTTGTCTCCCCTCCACAGCTCCAAGCCCCAAACTGCCTCAGAGGCCTCGTATCATCGCCGGGCCCCAGAATGCCACTGTGTCCCTGCACCAAAGTGCCATCCTGGAATGCATGGCTACAGGGAACCCCCGACCCCTCATATCCTGGAGCCGAGCCGACAGCAAGTCCATCGATGTGTTCAACACCAAGGTGCTGGGCAATGGCAACCTCATCATCTCTGACATCAAACCGAAACACGGAGGAGTGTACATGTGCAGAGCCACTACCCCTGGCACGCGCAACTATACAATCGCCACAGCCAACATCACTGTGCTAGGTAAACACGTTAGTCGTCTGTGTAGAGCTGCTAAAAGTGTCAGTTGTTATTACAGACATCATTGTTGCTGTTTGTTACATCTATGACGTTTCCCTTATCCAGCGCCTCCGTCCTTGGTGGAGTGGCCGGAGAGCCTGACCCGTCCGCGTGCGGGCACGGCCCGCTTTGTGTGCCAGGCTGAGGGAGTTCCCCTGCCCCACATCACCTGGCTGAAGAATGGAGAGAAGGTCCACTCCAACGGACGCATCAAGATGTACAACAGGTCTGAGCTCTAACACCAGATCTACTCTAGCTAATATCTCTCTGCTCCTGTTTGTCTCCCTCGCTGTTGTTTATTTATATGATCATCCCATTGTTTTAGAAATCCCTGCCTCCTAACCACCAATCATATTGGATGTTCTGCTGTATGTTAATTGAAACAGAATCCCTAATTCCTTTACCCTACAGATAGTTGTCTTGGTTGACTGGAAACTCAGTCCCAATGAAAAATTCATCAGCCCTTCCCCACAGTAGAAAGGAAGCTGAATAATTTACAAACGTGCTAATGGCATTTCAGTGGATTTCCCACTAATTTGCTTCCTCTGCTCTTACCACTGCCTTGGCTTGTTAACGGTTTCTGATTTGAAAGGGAATGATAGAGCTGGTAAGCGACGGGTTAAGTATTGGTAGGAGAAGCTGGAGGAGGGACAGAAGTCTAATATGGCCATCTGTGTGTTTTGTCCCACAGTAAACTGGTGATCAACCAGATCATCCCTGAGGATGATGCCATCTACCAGTGCCAGGTGGAGAATGAGCAGGGCTCTGTGCTGTCCATGGCCCGGCTCATAGTGGTGATGTCAGAGGACCGGCCCAGCGCGCCCAGGGACATCCGGGCTAACACTGTATCTAGCTCCGCCATCTTGCTGGCCTGGGAAAGGCCGCTGTACAACTCAGACAAAGTCATCGCCTACTCTGTGCACTACATGAAGGCTGAAGGTGAGATATGATGGCCAGCTCAGGGGGAGCCTCTTCTATGTCTTGTACCTTTTCAAACAGAAACTATTTTTGATGTTGGCAGGAAATAGTTAATGTATTGGGGCATTCCATATGAATGGCCTTTGTAGCCCCAGGAGTTAACAGTTAACACTGTTTAGAGTCCTGAATGCTCCCGCTTCCTTCTTGCCCCCAGAACGGAATGTGGGAGATTGACCATCTGTTGTTAATAGTTGGTTGCTGGGCAGAGGTCAAGGAAAATAATGATTACCGCAGCTTACTCTGTACAAACAGGACTGGCCTTCCATAGGCGATCTCTGGCCCTGTGCATGAGTTTTAAAGGTGCAGCACCCCCTACACTAGATGAGATGCAGGATAGACAGGAACCGTTCATGAGAATACAAGGGCTGCACTGTAGTCACTAAATCCCAGTCATTGACTGCTGGACCTTTATCTTTCCTGGGAACCTGTATTGTTGATGAAGAGGCATCAAGAGTCACATTCAAACAATGTAACAGTTCAGCACAAATGTTATCCAGTTCATTCAGGCACTGTTGTTCGTTGCCGGCTATGGAATTCCATTGTATAGGCCAAATGTACAAAATCCATGCAGCAAAAGAAACACCTGCTAGGCTATGTAAGGATAAGGACAATAACGGAAGCAAGTTAGAAAATCTGCTCCTTTCTCCTTAAATAACTGCCGTCTGTCAAGGATTTGGTGCACTTGATTAAGATTACGTGACACATTCTGTCCGGTCCCAGAGAATGACTGGCCATTGAGATTGACAGGAGTGGTAGCACCAGAGCATTCTGCACCTGAGGTCTCAGACACAGAGCATTGGCACTAAATGGAGGTTCTAATGAAAGGAGGAACTAATTAGTCTGTGTGTTGGAGTGTGCTAATCCAACAGAGGAGATTCTGTCAAGGCACTGGGACAGTGTGAGCTGGACTGGGAGGGAGGCTTTGTGTGTCTTTTCAAGGAGGTTTGCTGGGCCATTCAGGCCCCTGGACAAGGCCTTTTCTGTTTACTCTCAAGGATCTTGTTTTCCAGGTCAGAAATCAGGCCGAACGATTCAATACGTCCTGGCTACAAGGGAGTCTTTTGTGGGACCTTCCTAATCTGTGCTAATTAAACTGCTATTAGGCGTAGCCAGCAATGTGGGAAAATTGAATGCTGGAATTTGGCTTGAGCAATGTTGATGAAATTGTCTATAAAAGGGGAAGGAACCAGTTTGATTGAGTTGACACTTTTTTTTATATTGTCCATACTGAATGGACCAGAAGCCCACTGTTAGAGACAGGTGTATAGCATATCTTTGTAAGAATCAGGCGCCTCAGACAAGGAGGTTCCTAAAGCCAAAGTGATTATGTTCTAATTGCTCTGCATACTGAGAGATATCATTGAATGATGATTATGGGAAGTTATCAAAAGTTGTCTTTGTACTCAGAATGTATGCAAATCTTCATAGGCCCTTTTAGGCCCCTTTCCCCCTTTAGCGCCCTAAAGAGTTTGCATTGAAGGACCAGATCCCCTCTGAACTCCTTGCCTGTACATGCAGCTTACAACAACTAGAACTCTGTGGGTGGTAATTGATTAAATGTGTGCCCTTTTCTTCCCTCAAACCAGGCTTGAACAACGAGGAATATCAGGTTGTCATTGGCAACGACACAACCCGGTACATTATTGATGACCTGGAGTCAGCGCGGAACTACACCTTCTACATCGTGGCCTACATGCCCATGGGAGCCAGCCGCATGTCGGACCATGTATTCCAGCACACCCTGGAGGATGGTGAGGCCTCGTCGCTAGCTCCCACATACACAAACATACAGTCCACCCTGGCCTTTATCAGGCTGTAACCCAAGGGAACCAGAGGTAATGTGCAGCCATAACTGTCACCCCATGATGAATAAAAACACCCCCAGATGAATAGTAAAGAGAATGCTTCATATTGATCCTGTAGTGCTACTGTAAGGTCTTCTATCACTCTAATGGAGGACTCAGAGGATGTTTTCCAGTGTGTTTAAACTGTAATGAATAGGCTGTAGAGAGTGGGCAGTATTGTAGGTCCTGTAATGAATCTAGTGCGGCTGACCCCTGGCTGTCTAATTGGGGTCGTCTCTAAGAGGGCCGCCAGAGGAATAGAGGAGTCTAATAAGGAAGGATTAGATGGGGGACCACTCGGCTGGTTAAACATTAGTCAGGCTGATATTTAGAGATCAGGAATGACCCTCTCTTCTATAATCTAACTCCCCACAAGGGCCCTTCACAGTTCACACCACCCCATGAAACGTTTCTGCACTGTGCAACCGTGACCACCACTTATGATCAAGGAAAATTACATTTCTTACATATTCCACAGAAAATAACTGCTCTATTGTCCTTGACTAAGGGAACATCTGTCACATGATTGATACCAGTCTAAATCAGATCACATCTATTTATTGTGTACACTTTCAGACTTACTGAATAGATTTTCCAGTATGACTGAGTGTGATGCACAGTGAGCTGATTTGTTTCTCTAGGTTTATTAATTATAATCTCAGTAACTAGCTGTTACTTTAGCAACCACAACTCTTCCTTTGGTCCCCACCAAAACATGATACAAAACAACCATAAATATAGACAGAAACCACAATACAGAGACAGTAACACAGTAATGAACAAGTTGGTGACTGTATAAGCCTCTACATGACGGCTCTGTCTCCCTCTCCACAGTGCCCCTGCGTGCCCCAGAGCTCAGCCTCACCAGCCGCAGCCCCACAGACATCCAGGTGTCCTGGCAGCCCCTTGCAGCCAAGCTAAGCCGCGGCCGGGTGTCGGCCTACCGCCTGTCCTATCGTACCAGCGCCGACCAGACCGTCACCCAGCTGGAGCTTCCTGGGGAGAAGACCCAGTATCTCCTGGAGGGCCTGCAGCCCGACACCATCTACCTCCTCCGTATCGCTGCAGCCACTAGTGTGGGCTGGGGGGAACAGACAGCCTGGACCTCCCACCGCACCCCTAAGGCATCCAGCGCCAAAGGTACTTACACGTGCTCCTCAGTAGTAGCGATAAGTTATTGGCTGCTCCCTGATGGTCCGATGCTTCAGGCATGCACATTATCAATTATTTTTCTGAAGTTAAACATGTGCTCTGTGTGCCCCATTCTTATGACTAGGTTTCTGCGTGCATATATGATGTTTGTACAGATAGGAGTACAACTGTATGACTTCTAATCAATCAAAGTCAAAAGACATGTAAACAAGAACAAGATAAGTAAGCCAAAACATCTTTGATGAACCGGAATTTCAACCTTAGATTTGTAAAGCTACCAGCCAGCCACATCACCGAAATAAACATGTAAGTCCTTACTTCCTCTACTGACTTATCATGCACACTAAAACCATCATGCCTTGCAGGCGCACAGTGAGAGCACACTTCCCTCTGCACATAGTCAATATAGGAGCAAAGAGGCTGGATTATCTCTAAACCTTTCTTCTTCCTAGTCCTCTGCCTAGTGTGTGAGAGAGAGCCATGAGAAGAGCTTGCTCTAATAATCCTGTTAAGGCATTGCATTTGTTACTCCATGACCTTTGGCCCTCTCTGTCAGTAACATCGGAATGGCTTCAGTCATGGGTCATAAAAGAGAGGGACCCAGGCCTCCGGGTGGGAGGAAGAGTAGTGCTGTTTAGAGCTCCATCTAAGCCTTAGGGGTGGGGGAGGGGACTGCTGCCCCCTCTCTCTCTCTCTGTCCCTTTGGAAACAAACAGGATATTTTCTAGGATTCTCCCAGGATCATGTCGGCTGAATAGGTATTCTGTCAGTAGAACTGAGGACCTGGCTCATCTCTGCTAGTGTGTGTTTGTGCCTGGCTGTGTATCTGTGTGTCAGGCTGGGGCATGGTATGGATGGGCCTCTGGTTGGGGGCTGCAGGCTGGGAGCCTGTTATTTCCATCAGATAAAACCAGTGAGCAGCTGGGTGGAGAGCATTCCTGTTTTCAAGGAAGAAGACAAGCTACAGAGTCAACTTGCTCCCAGCCTGCCACCCTGCATCTCTTACAATATAATACTTTTTGGTGACTTTGCCCCTATTTGTCCAGCAAATTATTTCTGGGAAATGTAAATTAGCATGTTTCTGCCATGTTAAGTGGTTTACTCCTAATAATTTGGGTGTCCAAACAAATGTGTTCCTGAACAAGTCCTTAATTTGTTCAGAACTAGCTAACCTTTCTTTATAAATAGTTGTAGACTGTCAATAGTAGCAAGGCTATGAATGGTATCTGAATATGAAGCAAATTGACCTTCTTGAACACAATGGTATGGCCTGGCCATTGGGCTTAAGGCAAAGAAGGCCTGATAGGGTAGTGGGGGTTGGGTGTGGGTGGGTTTCATATTCCCCCTTGACTTGGTACTATTTCAGATGAGCTGGTTAAAATAAAGACATCTGAATAAAAAGGAATATTCATGCAGGTTGAGCTCTGTAAATAAGTAGTACACATGGCTCTGCTAAATGACTAAAAAATAAATAAATAAAAAGACAGATTCTGTTTGAACCTTACCTCAGACCTGTACTCAATAAATAAAATAAAATTGTATTGGTATTACACATACACATATTTAGCAGATGTTATTGCGGGTGTAGCGAAATGCTTGTAATAAGAAATAACACACAAAAAAAACAAAATACTACCAAGTTGCTTAGGAGCTAGAAGCAGAGCTGCCATGTCTGTCGGCGCCATCTTCACAAAAATATATAACAAAATACTCTGATGTTTACTGTGACTCTAACCACAGATCTCTCTCTTCTTGTCTCCCCACAGTGACTAACCACAGATCTCTCTCTTTTTGTCTCCCCACAGTGACTCTAACCACAGATCTCTCTCTCTTTTTGTATCCCCACAGTGACTCTAACCACAGATCTCTCTCTCTTTTTGTCTCCCCACAGTGACTCTAACCACAGATCTCTCTCTTCTTCGTGTCTCCCCACAGTGACTCTAACCACAGATATCTCTCTTCTTCGTGTCTCCCCACAGTGACTCTAACCACAGATCTCTCTCTTTTTTTGTCTCCCCACAGTGACTCTAACCACAGATCTCTCTCTTCTTCGTGTCTCCCCACAGTGACTCTAACCACAGATCTCTCTCTTCTTCGTGTCTCCCCACATTGACTCTAACCACAGATCTCTCTTCGTGTCTCCCCACAGTGACTCTAACCACAGATCTCTCTCTCTCTTCGTGTCTCCCCACAGTGACTCTAACCACAGATCTCTCTCTTCTTCGTGTCTCCCCACAGTGACTCTAACCACAGATCTCTCTCTTCTTCGTGTCTCCCCACAGTGACTCTAACCAAAGATCTCTCTCTTCTTCGTGTCTCCCCACAGTGACTCTAACCACAGATCTCTCTCTTCTTCGTGTCTCCCCACAGTGACTCTAACCACAGATCTCTCTCTTCTTCGTGTCTCCCCACAGTGACTCTAACCACAGATCTCTCTCTTCTTCGTGTCTCCCCACAGTGACTCTAACCACAGATCTCTCTCTTCTTCGTGTCTCCCCACAGTGACTCTAACCACAGATCTCTCTCTTCTTCGTGTCTCCCCACAGTGCCTCTAACCACAGATCTCTCTCTTCTTCGTGTCTCCCCACAGTGCCTCTGGCCCCTGAGCTACAGTTGGAGCCTCTGAATTGCACCACCATCATAGTGCGCTGGCAGCTAGCACCAGGAAACTCTGTCAGCGTCCAAGGCTACAGGCTGTTCTACCACGAGGAGAGCCAGGCTGAGAGTTCCCCCATCCAGCTGCGTGCCCAGGACAACAGGCACACAATTGGAGGCCTGGGTGAGTAGACCCCACCTAGTACACCCTTCCTATGATGTAATTGTTGCTGATGACATTTGTCTTGATTTTGGATTTCAATTGTAAGATTAAGAATATGTTCTAGTCAATGCATGCTTACACATTGAAAGTGCAAGTCCTCCTTAAACTGGATTCGCTATCATCTGCCACTAGACTTCCATATTAGTAGACATAAATCAAGACCAGTCCCGGTAAGATCTTAAAAACATATTCTGTGTCCTCAGCAGGCATGTTTAAGGTATTTTTAGGATCAGAAAAGCCCATTAGTTTGGGAAGGAAAAGTATTTTCATGTGAGTTGTGGGGGCTCATGTCCAGAGGTCCAGAAAGGAGCCAACCCCCCCCCAATGACCTAACGGCCCCGGCCTGGGTTCCAATGTATGTCCCCCCAACAGCTTTAGAAATAGCTGCTAGCTGGGACTGAGGAAGGGGTGTTGGGCATATGCTGGTTCTCTGGCCTCTGGGTCAAATTCATTTTGCCACGTTGGAGAGTGTGGAAGGAAAGAGAGTCCCACACCACTGCAGTGGACAACTGACCATCTGTGGCCAGAGGAGGTCAGCCAGGTGGCCAGCAGCTGAATTTTGAATCAGGAAGCTCTGGCACTAAACCAGGATTAGAAAGCATAAAGGGGGGGGTTAAATACAGTATGTGTCCCATTGTACCTTTTAGTTTTCTTGCTACAGTATGTGTTTTGTTTTGTCATGGAGTGGTCTTACTGTGAGAGGGGCGATAAATATGACTGCTGAAACTTCCTCCATTTTGGCAACAGCTGTTGTTTAGAATGACACAAGGCTACTGTAGTGAGTAGGTTTTAAAGTGCTGTACTTTATGAATATATTTGTTGTTTTGAATGGATAATACTTTTTCAATATAGAGTATTTTTATAAAGCTTGAGGTTAAACCTATTAGAGAGATAAGAGAAAGAACATATGAAGTCTGGCTTTGTGTGTACATTCTCCTTTTCCTCATGAACTACATTTTCGCCCTGGAATAATGAACATGGTTGACAAACAAGTTGTAGTAATGTGATATAGATAGATATCACCAAAACACACTTACTATGCCTTGGTTTTTCATTGAAACGGTTTTAATGACCTCAATTGTGCTTGTTTGATAGAAGAGCTGGCAGAGGTGTATTCCAGGGCTGTCTTTAGAGGAGGGGGAAGCTGTTATTGTGGAGCAGATTTATGGTGTGTTTTATGACTGCTGTGAGCAGAGCTATTGGAGGAGCATTCACATCAAAGGCTTTCATTGTGTTAGGCTTTGAGGGCCACAAAAGAGACTTCATTGACCAAGAGTCAACCAAATTCAGCCCCTCACCACTGGTAACCAAGCTTTTAAAGGCTTTCTGTAAATACATATCCATGGAATGTGACATGTAGTATGACGTGTTGAAGAGGAGGATGCATCACATTTATCTTCCCAAAGGTTTCCCCCCTCATGGGAGAGACATCCTGTTGGAGAGGAGACACAGCAGTTTAATTTGTCACATATTACAGTCAGTGTCAGATAGGTTTTAGGTATGATTTCAGTGCCTGTCCATGGCACCACATTTTAACAATGTTGATTTCAGTTAGTGGAGAGTTAAACAGAGAAACAGCTTCAGATAAAAATACTGACTTGACTCAGTTTTCACTTCAGATATGCTTTGGTCAGTTTGGTGTGACATAGATAATAAAACATGAGAAGTGTAACATTAAGTCATTTTTTCTTTTTGTGGATGTGACCCACATCTCAAAACGGGGTATTTTAATTAAAACTGGGTGTTCTCATCAATTTGGGTCTGCTTTAATGTCCATGTTTGCCCATAATTGAGTATTCTCTGTCTCGATTTGACCTCCCAAGGACAGAACAACAGTGGAAAGGGCATGTCCCTATTGATATTGTTCACTGTTGTTTGAGTGGCAAACCATTACTTATGTCCCTTAATAAACTATCCTGATGAGCAGAGGTGGCTGGCCCTTCAATTTGCTCTGCAACCAATCTGAGCAGACAGTCACAAAACAAGCAGAAACCATGGTATACATATTGTGCCCAATATGACATTGTTTTCTCACTGGCTTTTAATCAGTCTACTTACTATTGAATTGATGAAGTGTTTTACCCATTAGAAAACACTCTGGATACTTCTCATAACAATATGATTTACCCTCCATGGCATGTCTGAAGTACAGAGCAAAATGGAGCTTCAATTAAAATGTTAATTGGATTTTATCCAGGATAAGGGATTACGCTGTAATGTCTCTGATAGTAATGCAATTAACAGAGGCTTTAACTTTAACTCTTTACTTCACCCAAGGACACTTGTGACAGTCACACAGGTTTGGAAACCACAACCACACACAGCCTAGAGAATGTGTTCGATCAGTCAGGGATTATGAACAACACCAATCTCACTGAGTGACTTGATAAGTATTTCAGATCCCTGGGATCTAAATTCACTTAGCTTTGATGTGGTAAAGACAACAAGCCAACCGTTACTGTATTATCGAGTCTAACAGAAAAAAAAACATTAACATGGTTGGGTTATAAATCTGTAATAGAAACAGACCAGCTCTGCTCTGGCGATTACTAAATTATCTCTTAAGACCATTCCACATGACTGAAAGGGCTCTCTAAGTGAGGAATGTGAGAGGTTGTAGCTCAGTGTATAAATGGACATGGTGTTGAAATACATTCATGTTTATTCTTCTCGTGACACAGTCAGGGTAGAAATACCTCCCATACCTGTTGGCACCAGGACTGTGTTTACTGTAGTAGATTTATCTCATAGCTTGGGGCCACCATGCCCATCGTGGAGTGGTCTTTTCTCTGGGAAAACGTTAGTTATTGCATGCCTGGTGTCAGATAAAAGATAGATGGGTATTAGTGGGCCCACTACATCAATAAACTGTGTGTGTGTGTGTGTGTATGTGTATGTGTATGTGTATGTGTGTGTGTGTGTGTGTGTGTGTGTGTGTGTGTGTGTGTGTGTGTGTGTGTGTGTGTGTCAGAGGGAGATATACACTCCCCCTATGATATATGCTGTTGTGTGGATCAGTGTGGGAGTTGACATTTATGGCCCTGGCTCAGACCCTGCTTGCTGTGGCCTGGGGGGCCATTCTCAGGGCAGAACAAAGCCTTAGGGGCCTGCAGGATCTGCAAAACGGCTGTAAAAAATCAGGTGACCACAAACAGCTCAAGAATGTCCACTCAAATACAAACTGGCATCATAATTTATGGGGAGAGCAAAGCCTTGCAAGATTAACCCAACGGGAATGATTAACCCAATGGGAATGACGGGAAAATGAACCAGCTTCACTTTGGTGTGTCTTTACGCAATGGCAGTAAAGGTTAGGCAGATTGTGTATTATTCTGAGGAAATTAGTTTTTAACTTTTCTCAAGCAAAGTGAGTAAGGCACAACAAGTTTGAGTGATGTTAGTTTTTGTGATTGAGTGATATTAGTTTTTGTGATATCTAAGAAGAAACATTTGGCCTTGAAGCCACACACAGGGTGATTATTGCCCATTATTATGTGGCAACTGAAGCATATCTTATGTTTGTGAGGGATTTGGTGTTGTTGAATGAGCCAGGGCTAATACACATTTCCTTTTGACCAGGGTTTATTGTGAGTGGCGGTTAGTGCAAGCATGGGTGACTCCATACAGAGGGGAAGGTTTGTGTGGACACCTTTTATCTTCAACCATGGAGATCCTTGATAACCTTACCCAAACCATGTGGAAAATGAACACTTCAATGCATTTCCATGGAGTAAAATTCCATATTTTCTCCTAAATTGCTTACAGAAAACTTTTGCAAGTTTTTAATTTATTCTAGGTCAGAAAAACAATATTTTTAACAAAGTATAACCTTAGGACACTCCTAGGTTACAAATAGCAGTTAAGCTGAACAATTGAGCTTGCCATATCTAATCATGCTTTCATTATATCGGCTATGAAATTGCCCATTGAAGAGTTCTGCTCTCTCTCTTCACCATTTCCTCCTATTGGCACTATTTATCATCATTTATTAAGTGGCTTTTTATTTTTGTCTCTTGGTGTTTTTCCCTCTTTTCTGCTCAGTTTCCCTGCTTGACCCTCCCCCACTAAGAGCGGTGTCCATAACCCCTCCTTTGGCAGGATTTAGCTTGCCCAGATTCCATGTCAAAGTTCATGTCCCAGATGTCACAGCCTGCCCCCTCTCCCAGCCCCTCTCCTGCATAATACGGCGGGCTCATTGTGCTGTGGACCTGGGCAGGGGTGGGACTGTGGGACCCTGACTGCTCCTTTTCAGAGATGGACACTGAGGCCGAACAAAAGCCCCTGGGTCTGTCCAAAGCCAGCCTGACTGTGGACACCACAGTGGACATGGGACAGGAGGAAGCTATGCACTAATTTATTGTCTTTTACTAGAGAAAGTAAAGATATAGGAACCTCAAAAATATGTGCAGTTATTTTTATTTTTTTATTTTATATTTTATTTTTAGTCATTTTAGCAGACGCTCTTATCCAGAGCGACTTACATGAGCAATTAGGGTTAAGTGCCTTGCTCAAGGGCACATCGACAGATTTTTCACCTAGTCGGCTCGGGGATTAGAACCAGCAACCTTTCGGTTACTGGCACAACGGTCTTAACCACTAAGCTACCTGCTGCCCCTGCCGCTTCCTGTTGTTGTTTTCAACAAACAACAACTCATTAGCATAACTACATGTTTTCTGTAATAAATGACTTCAGTAGCCTAGTCATTGACCCATCTATAATGTAGAAATATAAATAGAGAAGCTTCGTATTTTTATGCAGGCATATTATCAGTAATATTTCCGTTTATCTACTCTTTAGAGGATACTACATAGCTTCAAATACACTTTTAAGTCGTTTTTCTCCCCTCCTGCAAGTCACTTATCTTTCCCCATTAAGGCTTAGGGCACAGAGAAAGGGGAAGGATTCTGAGGGAGAAAAAAAAAAGAGGCTCAACTCGTATTCCACACCCATGACCTCAGATTCCTTCTGAGTTTTATCTAGGCCTGACCTGCTGGCTCCATTGAGACTCCTCAGGGCTAGGGGTCTTAGTGGCTCAAACCCTCAAACCTCTCCTCCTCCCCATCCCCCTGCCTCCCATGGCCCTGACTCCACCCCCTGGAACCTCCCGTAGCCTCAAGGCCCTCAGATCGATCCTAGAAAAAACACAGTTGTTTTAGCTCTTGGAGCATAGTAAACATGATGAGACGGTTGTTCAACAAAGTGGTTGGATTTTTCACAATGACTGTAATTGCTTTTTTGATATGTTCAACTCTTTTGAAGATATAGAACCTGCTCACCTGTCACGATCGTTGGTTAGAGAGGACCAAGGCACAGCGTGTTGAGCGAACATACTTTAATAGTAAAGTGCAAACACGAATACAAAACAATAAACGATACGTAACGTCCTCAGACAATGACTGACAAGGAACAAAAACCCACAAACACAAGGTGAACACAGACAGTTTAAATATGGCTCCCAATCAGAGATAACGAGCCGACAGCTGACACTCGTTACCTCCGATTGGGAGTCATTTGACCAAACAAGGAAAACACAACCAATACGAACACACCCTGGCTCAAAATACAAAGTCCCGGAGCCAGAGCGTGACAGTACCCCCCCCTAAAGGCGCGGACTGCGACCGCGCCTCAAAACCCCAAATAGGGAAGGGCTGGGTGGGTGTTGCTCCTCGGAGGCGGCTCCGGCTCCGGGCTTGACCACCACCCTACTTCAATCCCCCCGTAATGGCCCCGATCCGATCTGACCCAGCTGGCTGGATCAGGACAGACGACGCGCACCCCTGGCTTAGCGCGTGAGGCAGGAACGGACCGGACCTGGCTGACGATACGCACCCTAGGCTTGGTGCGTGGAGCCGGAACGGACCTCACCAGGCTGACGACTCGCATCCCTGGCTTGGTGCGAGTAGCAGGAATGGGCTGGACCAGGCTGACGACTCGCACCCTTGGCTTGGTGCGAGTAGCAGGAACAGGCTGGACCAGGCTGACGACTCGCACCCTTGGCTTGGTGCGAGTAGCAGGAACGGGCTGGACCAGGCTGACGACTCGCACCCCTGGCTTGGTGCGAGTAGCAGGAACGGGTTGGACCAGACTGGCGACTCGCACCCCTGGTTTGGTGCGAGTGGCAGGAACAGGCCGGGTCGGGCTGGCGACGCACACCGTAGGCTTTGTGCGTGGAGCAGGGACAGGCCGGGCTGGGCTGGCGACGCACACCGTAGGCTTTGTGCGTGGAGCAGGAACAGGCCGGGCTGGGCTGGCGACGCGCACCACAGACTCGGTGCGGAGCGCAGGAACGGGCCGGGCTGGGCTGTCGACGCACACCGTAGGTTTGGTGCGGGGAGCAGGAATAGACCGGACCGTACTGGGGACACACACCACTGGCTCTACACCGGGATCTGGAACGGGCCGGACCGGACTGGCAACACCCGCCAGTACCTCTCGCCGTGCCTCTACTCCTTCCATCCCCTCTTCTACCAGTGGCCCCCGTAACCTGGCGGCCTCCTCTGCAACCCCGCTGGACCGCTCCATAGCGGCCTCCTACTGCCCCGATGTCGTGAGCCCCCCCCTAAAAAATTTCTGGGGGTCTCTCCTCTCCGTGGACCAGGCCTCCAACATTCTCTCCCACCTCTCGCTCCTCTGTCTCCAACCCTCTTCACTCAGCTCCTCAATGGGCTTGACCCAGTCGAAGCTGCCACGGAGATCAATTAGCGATGGCTCCTGGACACGCTGCTTGGTCTGGTCTTGGTGGGTTTTTCTGTCACGATCGTTGGTTAGAGAGGACCAAGGCGCAGCGTGTTGAGCGAACATACTTTAATAGTAAAGTGCAAACACGAATACAAAACAATAAACGATACGTAACGTCCTCAGACAATGACTGACAAGGAACAAAAACCCACAAACACAAGGTGAACACAGACAGTTTAAATATGGCTCCCAATCAGAGATAACGAGCCGACAGCTGACACTCGTTACCTCCGATTGGGAGTCATTTGACCAAACAAGGAAAACACAACCAATACGAACACACCCTGGCTCAAAATACAAAGTCCCGGAGCCAGAGCGTGACATCACCATTACAATATATATTTTCACATACATGCAGTGAATATGTCCCTCTAGCAGTTTGTCAGATTATCAACATGGGTTACCCTGGGGTTTAGATAATCTAATTTAAGGTTTCCAAACTCAGTCCTGGGGCCCCTCCTGGGAGCACATTTTGTTTTTTTTGCCGTAGCACTACACAGCTGATTCAAATAATCAAAGCTTGATGATGATTTGGAATCAGCTGTGTAGTGCTAGGGCAAAAATCAAAACATGGGGCAGGACTGGGTTTGGCGAACCCTGATCTAACTGACTACCTTTTATTAATCTCTGTTGAGACATGACCACAGAAGCTGTTAGTAACATAGAACTCATAAATGACTGCTTCTGTGACTGGAACTGAGGATACGTAAAAATGTATGCACACATGACTAAGTCGCTTTGGATGAAAGTGTCTGCTAAATGGCATATTATTATTTATTTATTATTTATTATAGACCTGACCTCAGTTTGAATCCACACTCCTGTGCTCCTCTCAACATCTGTGTCCTGGAGCACAACCCAGTGGTCATGTTCTACACTGCATTACTGTTCCATGGTGAAAGGGAAAGGGGGATACCTAGTCAGTTGTACAACTGAATGCATTGAACTGAAATGTGTCTTCCGCATTTAACCCAACCCCTCTGAATCAGAGGTGCGGGGGGTTGCCTTAATCGACATCCACATCTTCGGTGTCCGGGGAACAGTGGGTTAACTGCCTTGCTCAGGGGCAGAACGACAGATTTTTACCTTGTCAGCTCGGGGATTCGATGCAGCAACCTTTCGGTTACTGGTGCTCACTATTCCACTGACTATAGTTTTGTTATTAGTACCTTTACTCTGTACATCTTCTTGTGAAGTACTGCAGTCTAACTATATAATTCTGTAAAGCATAGATTACTTTCTATATACCCACCCTCTTCAAAATCTGTTCCAGTTGGATAATGATGTCTCATCCCACAGCCTCTTACGTAGGCCTATGATGTGCTGTAAGATCTCATGTAAGGCTGTGCAGCAGTTCAGTTTCCTCTAGACTAGTGGATACTGTATTTCAGTGCTGTTTCAACAACTGACGACTGAAATGCAAATCAATATGTCCCACAGTGTTTTTCAAAATAAACGTATTGAATTAACACTCACAGATTGAAGATCATTTGCTCAGATTCCTCTGCATACTCTGTGTGTAATGATGGGTGACATACTTTGAAATATTGAAGAGCCTTGGAATTCCTAGGAGGCAGTAAGTCATTAGTTTGATAGATCCTCAGCTATTTCAGCCAGGTCTTCAAGGTTGCAGCAGGAGCTTCCTGTAATTGCCTGTGTAATGATATTTTAATACACTGCAGCCGGTTCACCCAATACAGTCATACTCTAGCTCAGACAATTTTTCTGGAATGAGTTATACTATTGTTACGAACAAGACAGGGTAATAACACATTAATATGATTAAAGTATTACCTTTCCAACCCCATCCTCCTCTTCTGAATATGTCATGCACAGTAACCTGGTTATTCCAGGATGACAAGAGATCATAGTCTAGGAGAAAAATGAGGCAATCAAAGCAGATATGAAGTGAAACATTTGGATAGTGTTTGGCCTGAACTCTTTATCAGTGGCCTTTTGGGTACAGAGAAGACATTTGACTTAGCAGCGTTTGTTCTACCTGGGGTCTGTAAGGCCACTGAATCTGGCCATGTGACTGACCGCACTGTCTTTCCTAGGGTGGGGGGGGGGGGGCATTGTCTAGTGGTTTAACCCCCCTGTCCTGGAGCTGAATAGGACTGACCACTGGCCAGCAGCCCTGGGTGGGGGAAGGGCTCCCCTATTCTCCCTGAAAAGGCCCAGTGACAGAGTGATGGATAGAGGAGCGCCTCTATTGTGTGCCCCAGTGCCCTGAGCAGGGCAGGAACTGACCTAGGGACTGGGCTCCCAGCACTCTCTCCCCCACACAGCCAAACGCCAACCCTCACTGACCTCTCAGCCATGCTCTTTCTGTTCCAGCACCCTCACAGCCTACTGGTTGGAGAAATCACACAGCCTCTGGTTCAGTGTAATGCCCCCTAGTGGACAGACACACTCACTTCCACTTTAGATCACATTGCAAAAAAGGATACTATACCCATTGGCCTACAGTGAAAGATATGTAAATGTTGTTATTTTTTTAGACCCAAGGAAGAAGTACCATGTGAAGCTCCTGGCGTTCAGTTTCATAGGAGATGGCTACCAGGCAGACCAGACTATCAGCACCCCTGGATGTGTCTGTAAGTTCTTCACATAATGCAAGAAACCATTGTCTATAATGATAGATGAAAGCTATGATAATGATAGTTATGATAGATGATAGTTCTGATAGATGATAGTTCTGATAGATGATAGTTATCAATCCTTCGATGCATGAGTACCTCTAACATTGTTTTTTGTTTTTTCTGTGTGTATCAGCGGTTCGTGATCGTATGGTGCCCCCTCCGCCACCCCCTCACCACGTGTATGCCAAGGCCAACAGCTCGTCTGCCGTGTTCCTCCACTGGGGGCGTCCAGCCTTCACCTCCAGCCAGACCGTCAACTACACCATCCGCTGTAACCCTGTGGGCCTTCAGAACGCCTCCCTGGTGCTCTACCTGCAGACGTGAGGGTCCTATATAATACTTTCCTCTTCATACCCCATAGCACATAGTCATATAACTGGATAGAGGGTGCTTAGTATGGCCATATGACTCAGGGTAGCACTTAGTACGGGTTTAAGCATTTGCAGGTCAATGGCCAAAGTATTGGATCTGATTAATAATCTCCATATACAGTATATGTTCTAAATACATTTTTATCATTGTGGTTCTCCTCTACAGTACTGAGAAGAACATCCTGGTCCCGGACTTAGAGCCCAACACCAGGTATGAGTTTGCTGTCCGCCTGCACCTTGACCAGCTGTCCAGCCCCTGGAGCCCTGTGGTCTACCAGAGCACTCTGCCTGAAGGTGAGCACCAACATGGCTTCATACAGCAGCACATGCTGTATAGATGAGTAGAATATACTCTCAACCTTTTTGGGCTCCGATGGTATTTCCTAGCCTACTGAAATAGAATACTTACTGAAATTATTGTGCCTGTCTTAAGACTGCTTATTTGCCCAGGACTCTCGCATTCTGCAAACAAATCACAACTAGAGTGCAACCACTTGACAGAGCCTTGACAATGAGCTCTCATTTTCCCTCTAATGGGGATTTGCTCTTGAAAGGATTAGAAAAATACACACAGGAGCAAATTCATTGAACTGCACAGTACTCTATATGCTCAGTCTCTCACTGCATTATTACACATATCTACACATCTCTAGGGAAAGGGATCATAATCAAGGGCCACAGCTTGTGAGATGTAGTTATCCTTTTTAGTGACATCAAAGAAGCTACTCTGATTGAAATGTTGCTTTGGTCTAGGCCCTGGTTCAGACTTTAATTTTCAGTATTCCTCAAAACTCATTACCAGTTACGAAGAGCAAATATTTTTTTATGACAGTTGTACATCTTTGTCAGCGATTTAGCCTCAGGGGTAAAACTGTCGTTTTTTCTTCCCCAGCACCTACTCTGCCACCGTCAAGTGTGAAAGTGACTCTGATCGAGGACGACACAGCGCTGGTGTCATGGAAACTTCCAGATGAGCCCAACTTGGCGGTGACACGTTATACCATCCTCTACGCTTCCAGGAAGGCCTGGGTAGCTGGAGAGTGGAAGGTGCTGCAGAGAGAAGGTGAGCTGAAGAGAGAGTAAGAGAGAGAGAGAGAGAGAGAGAGAGAGAGAGAGAGAGAGAGAGAGAGAGGAGCCGCAGGCTAAACTGGGCTGAAGAGACAGAGAGCCCTGCCCCAGCTCCACACCATACAGGCCATTGGAAATCAATTCATTTCCTCCTCCGATCCATTTCTGTATTTGTCACTAATCATTGTGATCTCTGGTTGTTCCTAGATAACCCCCTCCTGTTGTCTTACCAATCAAAGGATGGATTCTATACTGGGAGCTTTGATTTAACACTGGGGGGGAGAGTATGATCTGTCTTTGTGGCTTTAGGTCCAATATTCTCATTCTCCTCTTCTAAGTGAGTGAAGTGAAGGACTTCAATCACTCAATATTGTAATCATTAAACCTGAAACACACTGGTCAAGAGCGCTGTAGTTACTATGGACTACTGCCATACAGTTAATGTGGCCATAGCAACACACATATATGTTTTCTGTACCCAAAGACCTCACGTGTGGCAGTAAGTAATACTGTTCAGCTCCTGGGTAAAGAACACAGATTTTGGGTAGCATAGGCATAATTGAGAGCAGAGGACTCCAGGAAATGTGAGGCATCTGATCTTTCCTTCTAAGCCACAGGTGAGGGGGTCAAAGGTGAGGCTGTTCACAAAGCCATCCTACCCTGCCCCAGCCCCCCACCACTGTAAATCAACCCTGTCACCCCAACCGTTACTGCTGGGACCTCAGTGGAGCTGGGTGGTACTGGGGGGGGGGGTTAGATCCCCCTGATCCCTGACCCTCCGTCCTTTGCCTGACAATCTGGTCACAAATAGCCCTTCATATGCCTCAGGTTTTTTATGTGTGTTTTTTTCCACTGAGTTGTAAACCCCTGTTCTTCATGGGTCAGTTGAAAATGGGAGAGAGGAGCAAAAAAAGTCAGGCCTGACATATTTCCTCCAGTTCCACAGTTCATTTATTTAGAGATTAATTTGAACAGCTATGTTTAGGAACACATGGAGAATGACAACACCGCAGCGTGTTGAAACAATATTCACATTTACATTTCCTTTTATTGCTGAGGCTCAAATGGGTTGACATAGGTCACTAATCACTTATTTCTCTGTGATAGGGAGCATCACCATGGCTCTCCTAGAGAACCTACAGCCGGGGAACATCTACCTGGTCAAGGTGTCTGCGTCCAACGATATGGGAGACGGGCCGTTTTCACACACCGTGGAACTAGCCGTGCAGAACGATGGCTCCACCTCCGGTCACAACCCCAGGCGCTCCCATGGCTCAGCTACAGGTTAGTGACTAATGTTGTGTGTACTTGGTCTTTCTTTCATTGACTTTCATGACAGGATTCCTCTTGTTGTCATCACTTGACCTACTAGATGTACTTCAAATTCAATAGCTTTGCCTGCAGCCGTGGTCTCCTGCTAAATTATTTACACTGTAATACATCTCTGTGAATGTCAGGGGAGGTGATTGTCAGCTGTATTGATTTTGATACACAGTGTGGAGATGTAGTACCCACACAGAGCCTATATAGAAGTGTATGACTTGTCTCCAGTGGCTGTCTCATCACTTGTGACAACTGTCTTGCAGTGTTCTCTGGTGGCTTCTACCACCTGGACCAGAAGTCGATGACAGGGATCATCGTGGGGGTTTGCATTGCACTGATCTGCATCATCATCTGTGCCTTCATCATTGTCTGCAGAGGCAAAAACAGGTAACCATTTTAACAGATTCAGTGTGCTTTTTATTTTTATTTTATTTTATTTTATTTCTGTAATAGTTGTTGTAACTTGATATGAGATTACTTTTCTGACAGCCCAGTTGGTTTGGATAGAATATTTCTATATTAATATTGTATGATTGTTTGACAGGAAATCGTCAGCTACTAAAGCCATCAGGCAGGGGGCTGGTCAGGTCCCCTCTGCTGCAGTCCACCTGGGTTCTGAGGGCCAGGCTGAGAATGCTGATGTCACGGAGCCAATGATGAGGGCAGACCACTTCATTGATGCCAAGGTAAGGGGATATGGCTCAGTTACGCCCTTCCTTTCCTCTAACATTTCCTATTGCATTATGTCTCCAAAGCACATGGAAAATAACCAATGTAGACAGATTCAGAGCATTGCGAATTTCATTTAATTTCCAGGGTGGAACAAATCTGATCATCAATAGCCTCGGACCAGTTTACCCAATCACTGAGAAGAAAAATAAGTGGTTTCCCTTCAGTAATCAGAAAAAACTGAATGTTAAGAAAAGCCAGGTAAGAAAGATAACAAACAAAAGTGTTCAAGTAATATAACATTACTTCAATAGAACATAATAGAGGTGAGACCAGCAGATATTCCTCCCTTTATCCATATTAATAACCTTCTTTGTTCACCCTTTCCTACTTACTCAGACCCAGAGGAAGAGCCATGGAATCTGCTCGTACCAGCCAGGAGTAACAGTGCTGTGCTACGAGGATGAGTCTCTGTCGTCACCCAACCAGCCCACCTCCCTGCAGGTCCTGTTTGGCCCACCTGTTGACACAGAGGGCTCCTCCAACAGCGAGGGCAGCCACGAGACAGGCGACTCGGGCCGTTACTCTCACGACGAGACAGAAATGACCAACCTGTCCTCTGGTCCCAGCAGCAACCCTGCGTCTCTGAGAGAGGAGGAGAGCGGGGGGTCAGGCTGCAGCCCTGCCCAGGAGAGTGAGGGGGAGCTGGGGGAGCAGTCTCACCTCGACCTGGAGATTGGAGACTCCATGGAGAAACCGTGCCACCATCACCACTATCAGGCCCCAGACAATTCCCAGCCTGCACATTCTCTCTAGCAGTGTGTGACCTCCCATCAATCCCCCAACCCTAAACCCACTCCACTGTTCTAAAAGACAATGAGCAGAAATCCAAAAATCCAGGTCTTTGGAAGAACTAGGCTCTGGTTTGGGCTCTGGTGATTTCTATCAAAGAATCTTCTTCTAGTGAATGTGTACCTTTTTTTCATTTTATTTTTATTCTAAATGTTTGTTTGTATGTGTTTGAAAGAAAAATCTCACCCACCATGAATGTTTCAAGAGATTGTAAAAAATGTGAAATGTGACTGTTACATTTCTGACATTATTTAAGAGTTTATCACTGGAGCAAAGTGTAGAGTGAGCCCTTCTTTTGCTGATTATCTACCTCAGTTTACCTCTCGGTAAACTCCAACTATATATTTAATAATAACGACTTATACCTGAGTTATGTAAGGGGTCTCTTCCTTTATGTAACAACTGATACTTCCTGATGGCAATAATTTGTTTTTGCTAGGTAAGATTCGTCCTGTATTCATTTTCTTCCTTGTTTGTAATGAAGTACGGGATTGTAAGGGTACTGCAGATCTCACTTAAAGCTTTGTTATTTATTTTTTAAATCACAGGTTAATTGGACTATTTCTCAGGTTACTTTACAATAAGCTTTGAGTGTTTGGCTATGGTATATTGAAGGCCAGTACAATTTACTACATAAGATGCTGAAATTCAATAATAAGCCAGTATGACACAATGTACTTTTCAGGTTATCCATAGTAATAATGGTTAACAAATTATAATTTTTTGTTTTCTTTGTCAATGTGCAGTTGCCCTTGCAATTCCTGTTTTATACTACCTCTTTTTAAGCATTATTTTGTTGTGTTATTATTCTCCTAAACTCAGGGAACAAGGTTTAGTACATTTGAAAAGCCATGCATTGTGTAATGTACCATGGTTGACTGACAGGGTATCTTCTTAGTGCTGAACTGCTCATTGTAGAGGGTAGTTGCCATAGATCTGTTATGAATGTATCTCTAGAACAAGGTCAGTTACGGTTCAGAGCCTTGTGATGCCCTACTCACAGGTGGAAAAACCTTCTCAGTTTTAATTCAGTTGGAATTATGTGTCTGTGGAATGGCAGGCTATCCTTTGTTGGTTGATTTCTATCTTTTTGGTTATTTTGGGAAAGAACATACCAAAAATGCTTGTGTCGACCTGTTTCAATACAGCAGACCTTAAAAGCTTTATAAATGGCCTTAATGGGGAAAGAGTCCCTCAGATGTCGGAGATAAACAGAAAGGCTCCTATACCAAAGTCCGATCCATCTGAGGTCCAACTCTTTGACACATGGGGATGGGAGAAGTGTGAAGAATGATTGTTGAAAACCAAAAGCGTTAAATCAGTGCGATGGAAGTGAATGGAATGAACACCAAAAAAAACTTTTATCTCTAAAGATATCTATATTTTTGTCGCCTGTTGTGTACTACTGAGTACAGATTCTAGTTACTTTTGTTCTTTAAGTAGTTGATACATTTTCATAGAGTAGAAAAATAAATTTAGCACTTGTCAGATTAGTTTGATTTGTTGATCACAGCCAATGTGCAGCGGTGACTGATGCTATCATACAAAATAATTGTTTGCTCCCTCAAGTTTGTTTTTGATCTCTCAGCGGGTCCCTGGGAAAATTACAATGATGAGGTTTTTCTCATGTATTAGACCAAAAATCAAACGCAGATCAGCTGAGATGCTGCTTCTAAGACAAAGCCTTGCACATGTGTGCCCCCGTTCTGTGACCAACTGAGTTGAGATGCGGATCCTCTCTCAGAAAGTGCCCCCAGGATTTTGGGCCCTTGATAATGGTTAAAGTGACAATTATAATCAATGTCATGCACACTAACCAAATCATCCTATTATTGGTTTTCTTTAGAGCTTTACTGTTGCAACTAGATATGTGTACATTGTACGGGGAAATTATATGCAGAGCTATATACAGTATATTATATTGATTCTCATCCTACATTGCAACAGTATTTTCAATCAACAGTTTTCTGACTAATAGGATGACAGTTTGCATGAAGTGCAAAGACACAATCAGTTTTACTTTCTTTTGAATGGCAAACAATGTATACCAAAGAATTCAGGTCACTGTTGCGCATTGGCAAGAGATCCATTTTAGACACATATCTTTGCATGATATTTTGTTATTTTATATGGTTCCAAAAGCTTTATCCCCATTTAGGTTTTGATTACTACATAATAAATGGGTGTCTATTAGACCACAAACCAAGATGAAAGTGGTACACCGTTAGTGCTTTTAAACATTTGTTGTTATTTGTCATTGAAGCAAAAAATAGACAGATTTTTCTACATTCTTTTTTACTTTTTCTCACTGGAGGAGATATTATATATTATCGTTATTTCAATGGGGTTTCGTATACCCCAGTTTTGAGAAAGTACCAACTGAATTTAGTTTTTCCTAGATGCCTAAAATGTATTAATCTTTGATACGAATGTGAATACCCCTTTAAACTGTTGTAGATGAGCATTAGTCTGAAAAGCTGTGTTAAAATGTCAAGTTCATATTGTATAATGGAATATTTTAGTTGTTTTTTCTTTTTATTTACATGTGTAATCCTCTGTATTGTTATAATGCCCGGTGACTGCAATCCAACTCTCTGATAACAATTAAAAGCTGGAATAGTCAAGTTATTATTGAGCAGGTGCAGTAACAGTATTGTTTTTGTATTTTCAATTGAGATGGAGTAACCATAGGGTTCTCATTCTTATATATGTTTTCAGAATCAGAATGTTTGAGAGGGTTCTGCCTTCTCGTATTGGTTGTGAATGTCCAATAAGTGATATACCGTTGTCTACCTCAGGTTCCTCTTCCAGCTTTTGACAGAGATGTGATGAATGCTATAATCAGAGGGGGTCAGTGTTATGCAAGAGATGGAAGAACGAGTCCTGTGTCTCTTAAATTTGAAGAGTTGTGTTCTCTCTTTGTTGAAATGTTGTTTTTTTCTGAACATGTGAATATAAAGGGATGAAGTGGAGGACTTGGTTTGAATCATCATTCTCTGGTGCTCTGAGTCCTCTTTTCTTCTGCAGTCACGTTTTTCTGTTAAGGCTGTGCTGCTGGCTTTAGCTGCAATGGTGGAGCGCTGTGGGTCATTTACAGTTAAACTCAGGGGAACCCACAGCTGCTCCACAGTTGTAGTGAGAGTCACTTTGGGACACAACATTGGGAGTCTGTGTAACCAATACACAGACTCTCGTTGTTGTGTTCCAAAGTTATAGTGAGAGCAGGCACAGGCCTTGAAATTGAATGTACCTTTTGTCATTATTTTGTGTTAATGTTTTGTTTTCCTTTTTTCTGTTGGCTCTTTGTCTTTGATCACAACACCAACTGCTTTTCTTCAAGGTATTCAGGGAAGCCTTGGTCCTTACTACAACTTTCTTCATGACAAAAATGTTATAGCCTACTTGTCCAATTAAAGTAAAAAATGATTTAAACAATAAATAATTTCGGAGAATTACTGATTCTGAGTTATATATATAAAATATATATATATAAACATTCTAGCATGTATTGGTATGTCTGTTCTTTTCATTACTCTAATACAGTCTCTAATAGTTTTATAATAATACTCTAATATTTGTTTGTATTAGCAGTTTCTTATAATAACCTTCTTTGTAACTCACACATTTGCCATATTTGATCACACAATCCATATTTCCATGAATTTGTGTTTGCTATTAATTCTTGAAGGTGAACTTATTGTATCACGGAGTGTGGGGCAAGGAAGGGACACATCAGGCTTACCTGGACGGTCCATGTACGTTTCGTTATTTTGATTTCTGAGTCAAAACAGAGAGTGGAAAATTTGACACGGAATAACAAAAAATCACAAAAAAACAAACAAAAAAAATCAGATTTCCATTATTTCTTTTCTGTAGCAAACTTAGCTAGATCTTCTGTCGGCTGATGGTGTTTGTTGACTGAGTAATAATGAACAGCAGTTACTGTAAATGGTTACCTATCTGGAACTTTGCGTAGCTAACATAGCAATTGCATACACCTACAACAATATCCAATTAAGCTATAGTCAGTACTGATGTGTGTCTGTGTGTGTGTGTGTGTGAGTTCTGAATGTTCCCGCAGGAGAAAAGCACAGTATGGCATCTCAGCTGATCATCATGAACTTCATGTAGTTACATCAGCCAATAAAGTAAGTTAAAATAAGCCTTTTTATTGGTATGGGTATACTTCACCAACATCCTTTCCTGCTGACTGAAAGGCAGACGTATGCTATACTTTTCAGTTGTGAACACGACTATTGCTGCGACAATTGGCCTACTTATCTAAATGTATACAGGTGTAGGATCTTAATTTGATCATGCTGTTGTTGCAGGAAATTTCCTGCACAGCAGGAAATGCAATCTTGCAATGTATTCAAGGTTTAAAAAGGCTTCTAAAGTTTGTAATTTCTACATAAAAATGTCAGACTTGATTTGCCCTAACAAAACATTTATCAACCCTTACAAAACTGTCAGTTAATTATAATCCACACAATAATTCACATTTCCTGTGGCTGCAGGATTATTTTCCTACTGAGAAATTGATCAAATTAAGGTCCTACATCTGTACATACATTAACTTAATTAAATAGGCCTTTTTCATAAACAAACTTCGCTTGTAACTTATAAAATATTCAATTTGATTTAATTTTGGATCACAGGTGTATTACTTATCAAGAGATGGAAGGGAGGTAGGGGGAGAGGGATTTTCTTCAACCAAACCCATTTATACCCATCTATCCACTCTCTCCCCCCACACCCACATCCCTCCACCCACAAGTGCCATCTATCAACTTTCAGTAAAAACCACACTTGAAGCAAATTTAAACATTGAATCAAAGGGAAGTTGAACAAGAGTGAGCAAAGTTTAGTATAAGGGGGATAAAGTAGTTGGTCTGGCAGCCTGGGATTGGTGCCAACAGCAAAACAACTTCCCCTAATGTATGAGAGAGAGAGAGAGAGACAGACAGAAACAGAAAGTACTGAGCAGTTGAGGAATAATTTTAATTCTGTGAGAGGGACGCAGTATTTCAACACACAGGTAGCCTGATGATGTGGACAACCATTCACAGGCAAACAATTTGAAAGTATGTACAGATGCAGGATCTTAATTTGATCATTTTATCACAGCAGGAAAATAATCCTGCAGCAACAGGAAATGTGAATTACAGTGGGGGAAAAAAGTATTTAGTCAGCCACCAATTGTGCAAGTTCTCCCACTTAAATAGATGA
Organism: Coregonus lavaretus; assembly: GCF_964263955.1. Taxonomy (NCBI): domain Eukaryota; kingdom Metazoa; phylum Chordata; class Actinopteri; order Salmoniformes; family Salmonidae; genus Coregonus; species Coregonus lavaretus. Next base: position 15,048,414 of record NC_140024.1, read on the forward strand.
GAGAGGCCTGTAATTTTCATCTTAAGTACACGTCAACTATGACAGACAAAATGAGATTTTTTTTCTCCAGAAAATCACATTGTAGGATTTTTAATGAATTTATTTGCAAATTATGGTGGAAAATAAGTATTTGGTCAATAACAAAAGTTTCTCAATACTTTGTTATATACCCTTTGTTGGCAATGACACAGGTCAAACGTTTTCTGTAAGTCTTCACAAGGTTTTCACACACCGTTGCTGGTATTTTGGCCCATTCCTCCATGCAGATCTCCTCTAGAGCAGTGATGTTTTGGGGCTGTCGCTGGGCAACACAGACTTTCAACTCCCTCCAAAGATTTTCTATGGGGTTGAGATCTGGAGACTGGCTAGGCCACTCCAGGACCTTGAAATGCTTCTTACGAAGCATCTCCTTCGTTGCCCGGGCGGTGTGTTTGGGATCATTGTCATGCTGAAAGACCCAGCCACGTTTCATCTTCAATGTCCTTGCTGATGGAAGGAGGTTTTCACTCAAAATCTCACGATACATGGCCCCATTCATTCTTTCCTTTACACGGATCAGTCGTCCTGGTCCCTTTGCAGAAAAACAGCCCCAAAGCATGATGTTTCCACCCCCATGCTTCACAGTAGGTATGGTGTTCTTTGGATGCAACTCAGCATTCTTTGTCCTCCAAACACGACGAGTTGAGTTTTTACCAAAAAGTTCTATTTTGGTTTCATCTGACCATATGACATTCTCCCAATCCTCTTCTGGATCATCCAAATGCACTCTAGCAAACTTCAGACGGGCCTGTACATGTACTGGCTTAAGCAGGGGGACACGTCTGGCACTGCAGGATTTGAGTCCCTGGCGGCGTAGTGTGTTACTGATGGTAGACTTTGTTACTTTGGTCCCAGCTCTCTGCAGGTCATTCACTAGGTCCCCCCGTGTGGTTCTGGGATTTTTGCTCACCGTTCTTGTGATCATTTTGACCCCACAGGGTGAGATCTTGCGTGGAGCCCCAGATCGAGGGAGATTATCAGTGTCTTCCATTTCCTAATAATTGCTCCCACAGTTGATTTCTTCAAACCAAGCTGCTTACCTATTGCAGATTCAGTCTTCCCAGCCTGGTGCAGGTCTACAATTTTGTTTCTGGTGTCCTTTGACAGCTCTTTGGTCTTGGCCATAGTGGAGTTTGGAGTGTGACTGTTTGAGGTTGTGGACAGGTGTCTTTTATACTGATAACAAGTTCAAACAGGTGCCATTAATACAGGTAACGAGTGGAGGACTGAGGAGCCTCTTAAAGAAGAAGTTACAGGTCTGTGAGAACCAGAAATCTTGCTTGTTTGTAGGTGACCAAATACTTATTTTCCACCATAATTTGCAAATAAATTCATTAAAAATCCTACAATGTGATTTTCTGGAATTCTTTTTCTCAATTTGTCTGTCATAGTTGACGTGTACCTATGATGAAAATTACAGGCCTCTCTCATCTTTTTAAGTGGGAGAACTTGCACAATTGGTGGCTGACTAAATACTTTTTTTCCCCACTGTATGACTAATTGACATTTTTGCTAGGGTTGATACATTTTTTGTTAGGGCAAATCAAGTCTGACATTTTAAAGTGGAAATGACAAAGAAGCCTTTTAAAACCTTAAACACTAGACATTTGCATTTCCTGCAATAACATGGTGATCAAATTAAGATCCTAGCCCTGTATACATTTAGAGAAGTAAGCCAATTGTCGCAGCAATCGTCGTGTTCACAACTGAAGAGTATAGCATCCGTCTGCCTTTCAGTCAGCAGGAAAGGATGTTGGTGAAGTATACCCATACCAATAAAAAGGCTTATTTTAACTTACTTTATTGGCTGATGTAACTACATGAAGTTCATGATGATCAGCTGAGATGCCATACTGTGCTTTTCTCCTGCGGGAACATTCAGAACTCACACACACACACACACAGACACACATCAGTACTGACTATAGCTTAATTGGATATTGTTGTAGGTGTATGCAATAGCTATGTTAGCTACGCAAAGTTCCAGATAGGTAACCATTTACAGTAACTGCTGTTAATTTGTACTTAGTCAATAAACACCATCAGTCGACAAAAGATCTAGCAAAATTTGATACAGAAAGTAATCGAAAAATCTGACCTTTCTGCAGCAGGTAGCTCTGGCCAGGCAGCTTCATCTTGTAGCAGGTTTAGGAACTAACTTACTTCCACTAACTACTACTAACTAGTATGACTATAGCCAGTAACCAGGTAGGCTTGCTAGCCAGCCTGCTAGTGAGAGCTAGCTAGCCTGCTAGTGCTAGCTAGCCTACTAGCGCTAGCTGGCCAGCTAGCCAACTTTGTTCAGTTGTTGTTGAGTTTGTTCTATTGGCATGCAAACTTCATAATAAGTGCTGCATCTTAGCTAACATTAGTATTTTTTATCTTCCTGTCACACTCACACAATCAATTTTTATTTGGATTTCATGTAATGGACATACACAAAATAGTCCAAATTGGTGAAGTGAAATGAAAAAAATTACTTGTTTCAAAAAATTCTAAAAAATGTATAACGGAAAAGTGGTGCGTGCATATGTATTCACCCCCTTTGCTATGAAGCCCCTAAATAAGATCTGGTGCAACCAATTACCTTCAGAAGTCACATAATTAGTTAAATAAAGTCCACCTGTGTGCAATCTAAGTGTCACATGATCTCAGTTTATATCCACCTGTTCTGAAAGGCCCCAGAGTCTGCAACACCACTAAGCAAGGGGCACCACCAAGCAAGCAGCACCATGAAGACCAAGGAGCTCTCCAAACAGGTCAGGGACAAAGTTGTGGAGAAGTACAGATCAGGGTTGGGTCACAAAAAAATAATCAGAAACGTTGAACATCCCACGGAGCACCATTAAATCCATTATTAAAAAATTGAAAGAATATGGCACCACAACAAACCTGCCAAGAGAGGGCCTCCCAACAAAACTCACGGACCAGGCAAGGAGGGCATTAATCAGAGAGGCAACAAAGAGACCAAAGATAACCCTGAAGGAGCTGCAAAGCTCCACAGCGGAGATTGGAGTATCTGACCATAGGACCACTTTAAGCCGTACAATCCACAGAGCTGGGCTTTACGGAAGAGTGGCCAGAAAAAAGCCATTGCTTAAAGAAAAAAAATAAGCAAACACGTTTGGTGTTCGCCAAAAGGCATGTGGGAGACTCCCCAAACATATGGAAGAAGGCACTCTGGTCAGATGAGAGTAAAATTGAGCTTTTTGGCCATCAAGGAAAACGCTATGTCTGGCGCAAACCCAACACATTTACATTTTTGTCATTTAGCAGACGCTCTTATCCAGAGCGACTTACAGTTAGTGAGTGCATACATTTTTGTATTTTTTTTTCAACACCATCCCCACAGTGAAGCATGGTGGTGGCAGCATCATGCTGTGGGGATGTTTTTCATCGGCAGAGACTGGAAAACTGGTCAGAATTGAAGGAATGATGGATGGCGCTAAATACAGGGAAATTCTTGAGGGAAACCTGTTTCAGTCTTCCAGAGATTTCAGACTAGGATGGAGGTTCACCTTCCAGCAGAACAATGACCCTAAGCATACTGCTAAAGCAACACTTGAGTGGTTTAAGGGGAAACATTGAAATATCTTGGAATGGCCTAGTCAAAGCCCAGACCTCAATCCAATTGAGAATATGTGGTATGACTTAAAGATTGCTGTACACCAGCGGAACCCATACAACTTGAAGGAGCTGGAGCAGTTTTGCCTTGAAGAATGGGCAAAAATCCCAGTGGCTAGATGTGCCAAGCTTATAGAGACATACCCCAAGAGACTTGCAGCTGTAATTGGGGTAAAAGGTGGCTCTACAAAGTATTGACTTTGGGGGGGGTGAATAGTTATGCACGCTCAAGTTTTCTGTTTTTTTGTCTTATTTCTTGTTTGTTTCACAATAAAAAATATTTTGCATCTTCAAAGTGGTAGGCATGTTGTGTAAATCAATGATACAAACCCCCAAATAATCAATTTTAATTCCAGGTCGTAAGGTAACAAAATAGGAAAAATGCCAAGGGGGGTGAATACTCTTGCAAGCCACTGTAGCTTCCATCAATGTACTTGTCTGCATCATTTCCAATCCCCCATATATATTTTTTGTAAATATATACAGTACCAGTCAAACGTTTGGACACACCTACTCATTTTTCTTTATTTTTACTATTTTCTACATTGTAGAATAATAGGAAAGACATCAAAACTATGAAATAACACATATGGAATCATGTAGTAACCAAAAAAGTGTTAAACAGATCAAAATATATGTTATTTTGGAGATTCTTCAAATAGCCACCCTTTGACTTGATGACCGCTTCGCACACTCTTGGCATTCTATCAACCAGCTTCACCTGGAATGCTTTTCCAACAGTCTTGAAGGAGTTCCCACATATGCTTAGCCCTTGTTGGCTGCTTTTCCTTCACTCTGCCGTCCGACTCATCCCAAACTATCTCAATTGGGTTGAGGTCGGGGGATTGTGGAGGCCAGGTCATCTGATGCAGCACTCCATCACTCTCCTTCTTGGAACTAAGCCAGATGGGATGGCATATCACTGCAGAATGCTGTGGTAGTCATGCTGGTTAAGTGTGCCTTGAATTCTAAATAAATCACAGACAGTGTCACCAGCAAAGCACCCCCACACCATAACACCTCCTCCTCTATGCTCCTTCAAGACTGTTGGAAAAGCATTCCAGGTGAAGCTGGATGAGAGAATGCCAAAAGTGTGCAAAGCTGTCATCAAGGCAAACGGTGGCTATTTGAAATATATTTTGATTTGTTTAACACTTTTTTGGTTACTACATGATTCCATATGTGTTATCTCATAGTTTTGATGTCTTCAATATTATTCTACAATGTAGAAAATAGTACAAATAAAGAAAAACCCTTGAATGAGTAGGTGTGTCCAAACTTTTGACTGGTACTCTGTGTATATATATATATATATATACAGTGGGGAAAAAAAGTATTTAGTCAGCCGCCAATTGTGCAAGTTCTCCCACTTAAAAAGATGAGAGAGGCCTGTAATTTTCATCATAGGTACACGTCAACTATGACAGACAAAATGAGAATTTTTTTTCCAGAAAATCACATTGTAGGATTTGTAATGAATTTATTTGCAAATTATGGTGGAAAATAAGTGTTTGGTCAATAACAAAAGTTTCTCAATACTTTGTTATATACCCTTTGTTGGCAATGACACAAGTCAAATGTTTTCTGTAAGTCTTCACAAGGTTTTCACACACTGTTGCTGGTATTTTGGCACATTCCTCCATGCAGATCTCCTCTAGAGCAGTGATGTTTTGGGGCTGTCGCTGGGCAACACGGACTTTCAACTCCCTCCAAAGATTTTCTATGGGGTTGAGATCTGGAGACTGGCTAGGCCACTCCAGGACCTTGAAATGCTTCTTACGAAGCCACTCCTTTGTTGCCCGGGCGGTGTGTTTGGGATCATTGTCATGCTGAAAGACCCAGCCACGTTTCATCTTCAATGCCCTTGCTGATGGAAGGAGGTTTTGACTCAAAATCTCACGATACATGGCCCCATTCATTCTTTCCTTTACACGGATCAGTCGTCCTGGTCCCTTTGCAGAAAAACAGCCCCAAAGCATGATGTTTCCACCCCCATGCTTCACAGTAGGTATGGTTTTCTTTGGATGCAACTCAGCATTCTTTGTCCTCCAAACACGACGAGTTGAGTTTTTACCAAAAAGTTCTATTTTGGTTTCATCTGACCATATGACATTCTCCCAATCCTCTTCTGTATCATCCAAATGCACTCTAGCAAACTTCAAACGGGCCTGGACATGTACTGGCTTAAGCAGGGGGACACGTCTGGCACTGCAGGATTTGAGTCCCTGGCGGCGTAGTGTGTTACTGATGGTAGGCTTTGTAACTTTGGTCCCAGCTCTCTGCAGGTCATTCACTAGGTCCCCCCGTGTGGTTCTGGGATTTTTGCTCACCGTTCTTGTGATCATTTTGACCCCACGGGGTGAGATCTTGCGTGGAGCCCCAGATCGAGGGAGATTATCAGTGGTCTTGTATGTCTTCCATTTCCTAATAATTGCTCCCACAGTTGATTTCTTCAAACCAAGCTGCTTACCTATTGCAGATTAAGTCTTCCCAGCCTGGTGCAGGTCTACAATTTTGTTTCTCGTGTCCTTTGACAGCTCTTTGGTCTTGTCCATAGTGGAGTTTGTAGTGTGACTGTTTGAGGTTGTGGACAGGTGTCTTTTATACTGATAACAAGTTCAAACAGGTGCCATTAATACAGGTAACGAGTGGAGGACAGAGGAGCCTCTTAAAGAAGAAGTTACAGGTCTGTGAGAGCCAGAAATCTTGCTTGTTTGTAGGTGACCAAATACTTATTTTCCACAAAATCTGCAAATAAATTCATTAAAAATCCTACAATGTGATTTTCTGGATAGTTGACGTGTACCTATGATGAAAATTACAGGCCTCTCTCATCTATTTAAGTGGGAGAACTTGCACAATTGGTGGCTGACTAAATACTTTTTTCCCCCACTGTATATATATATATATATATATACATACACACATATCTTTTTGAAATATATTTTCCTATATTTTTTTTCTGCTAACCCTACCACCCCTCCCCTAATTGGAGTAAACTAATGAACAACAACACTTAGGCTTCTACTTCCAGCTTATACATACTATATACATTTTACGGACACAATCTATTTTACAATATTTATATTCTGTTTGTTTTTAGTCCTGTCCTTCCTCTACCCTCAATCTCTCCCATCTATTTCTGATGTCCATCCAGTTTGATTTCTATTTGCCATTTTTTTAAACTGTGCTGTTTCACAAAAGTTCTGAACCTATATACATTTTACAGACACAGTATATTTTACATTTGTTATCTTGTTGTTATTAGTCCCACCCTTCAGTGCCATTCAGCTCCTCCCATATATCTCTTAACACCATTCATATTGGATTTCTATTTGCCATATATTTTTCAACTGTGCTGTGATGCTTCACAAAAGTTCTGAACCTTTCTATTCCCATAGTTTCTACAGATTGTAAATTAAAGATAAACATTTTTGCTAAAAGTATTATTATATTATTGATCGATTGACTATGACTTTTCAAATCACCCAGTATATGCTATCTGCAGCATTAGCTCCAGGTAAATGTTGAAATTCTTCAGCCATTCCTGGACCTGTGACCAAAAACAAGCTATATGTGGACAGTACCAAAATAAATGATCTAATGACTCTGTCTCCTCGCAGCAAAATCTGCAGAGCTGGGAAGGTTGTATCCCCCATATACACTGAGGGAAAAAAGTATTTGATCCCCTGCTGATTTTGTACGTTTGTCCACTGACAAAGAAATTATCAGTCTATAATTTTAATGGTAGGTTTATTTGAACAGTGAGAGACAGAATAACAACAACAAAATCCAGAAAAATGCATATCAAAAATGTTATAAATTGATTTGCATTTTAATGAGGGAAATAAGTATTTGACCCCCTCTCAATCAGAAAGATTTCTGGCTCCCAGGTGTCTTTTATACAGGTAACGAACTGAGATTAGGAGCACACTCTTAAAGGGAGTGCTCCTAATCTCAGTTTGTTACCTGTATAAAAGACACCTGTCCACAGAAGCAATCAATCAATCAGATTCCAAACTCTCCACCATGGCCAAAACCAAAGAGCTCTCCAAGGATGTCAGGGACAAGATTGTAGACCTACACAAGGCTGGAATGGGCTACAAGACCATCGCCAAGCAGCTTGGTGAGAAGGTGACAACAGTTGGTGCGATTATTCGCAAATGGAAGAAACACAAAAGAACTGTCAATCTCCCTCGGCCTGGGGCTCCATGCAAGATCTCACCTCGTGGAGTTGCAATGATCATGAGAACGGTGAGGAATCAGCCCAGAACTACACGGGAGGATATTGTCAATGATCTCAAGGCAGCTGGGATCATAGTCACCAAGAAAACAATTGGTAACACACTATGCCGTGAAGAACTGAAATCCTGCAGCGCCCGCAAGGTCCCCCTGCTCAAGAAAGCACATATACAGGGCCGTCTGAAGTTTGCCAATGAACATCTGAATGATTCAGAGGAGAACTGGGTGAAAGTGTTGTGGTCAGATGAGACCAAAATCGAGCTCTTTGGCATCAACTCAACTCGCCGTGTTTGGAGGAGGAGGAATGCTGCCTATGACCCCAAGAACACCATCCCCACCGTCAAACATGGAGGTGGAAACATTATGCTTTGGGGGTGTTTTTCTGCTAAGGGGACAGGACAACTTCACCGCATCAAAGGGACGATGGACGGGGCCATGTACCGTTAAATCTTGGGTGAGAACCTCCTTCCCTCAGCCAGGGCATTGAAAATGGGTCGTGGATGGGTATTCCAGCATGACAATGACCCAAAACACACGGCCAAGGCAACAAAGGAGTGGCTCAAGAAGAAGCACATTAAGGTCCTGGAGTGGCCTAGCCAGTCTCCAGACCTTAATCCCATAGAAAATCTGTGGAGGGAGCTGAAGGTTCGAGTTGCCAAACGTCAGCCTCGAAACCTTAATGACTTGGAGAAGATCTGCAAAGAGGAGTGGAACAAAATCCCTCTTGAGATGTGTGCAAACCTGGTGGCCAACTACAAGAAACGTCTGACCTCTGTGATTGCCAACAAGGGGTTTACCACCAAGTACTAAGTCATGTTTTGCAGAGGAGTCAAACACTTATTTCCATCATTAAAATGCTAATCAATTTATTACATTTTTGACATGTGTTTCTCTGGATGTTTTTGTTGTTATTCTGTCTCTCACTGTTCAAATAAACCTACCATTAAAATTATAGACTGATCATGTCTTTGTCAGTGGGCAAACGTACAAAATAAGCAGGGGATCAAATACTTTTTTCCCTCACTGTATATAACATTCTATTGGTTGCAAGAATTTTGTATAATAATTTTAATAGAAACAATTATACGTTTTGAATCCGGCGTCGGTTAGGACATCTACTTTGTGCATGACACAAGTAATTTTTCCAACAATTGTTTACAGACAGATTATTTCACTTATAATTTACTGTATCACAATTCCAGTGGGTCAGAAGTTTACATACACTAAGTTGACTGTGCCTTTAAACAGCTTGGAAAATTCCGGAAAATTATGTCATGGCTTTAGAAGCTTCTGATAGGCTAATTGACATCATTTGAGTCAATTGGAGGTGTACCTGAGGATGTATTTCAAGGCCTACCTTCAAACTCAGTGCCTCTTTGCTTGACATCATGGGAAAATCAAAAGAAATCAGCCAAGACCTCAGAAAAAAATGGTAGACCTCCACAAGTCTGGTTCATCCTTGGGAGCAATTTCCAAACGCCTGAAGGTACCACGTTCATCTGTACAAACAATAGTGTACAAGTATAAACACCATGGGACCACGCAGCCATCATACTGCTCAGGAAGGAGACGCGTTCTGTCTCCTAGAGATTAAGTGTACTTTGGTGTGAAAAGTGCAAATCAATCCCAGAACAACAGCAAAGGACCTTGTGAAGATGCTGGAGGAAACAGGTACAGAAGTATCTATATCCACAGTAAAACGAGTCCTATATCGACATAACCTGAAAGGCCGCTCAGCAAGCAAGAAGCCACTGCTCCAAAACCGCCATAAAAAAGCCAGACTACGGTTTGCAACTGCAGATAGGGACAAAGATCGTACTTTTTGGAGAAATGTCCTCTGCTCTGATGAAACAAAAATAGAACTGTTTGGCCATAATGACCATTGTTATGTTTGGAGGAAAAGGGGAGTTGCTTGCAAGCCGAAGAACACCATCCCAACCGTGAAGCACGGGGGTGGCAGCATCATGTTGTGGGGGTGCTTTGCTGCAGGAGGGACTGGTGCACTTCACAAAATAGATGGCATCATGAGGAAGGAAAATGATGTGGATATATTGAAGCAACATCTCGGCAGAACTGAGAAAGCGTGTGCGAGCAAGGAGGCCTACAAACCTGACTCAGTTACACTAGCTCTGTCAGGAGGAATTGCCAAAATTCACCAAACTTATTGTGGGAAGCTTGTGGAAGGCTACCCGAAACGTTTGACCCAAGTTAAACAATTTAAAGCAGGGGTGTCAAACGTCCGGCCCGCGGGCCGGATCAGGCCCGCAAACGGGTTTAATCCGGCCCGCGAGATGATAAAAATAAAAATAAAAAATAAAAAATAAAGATTTTAATAATAATTTTGTAAAGTATAAAAATGCGCTGCAATTTTTCAATAAAATAAACTGCTGTTCCAATTGCGTCCACTGGATGGCGCAATAGCAATTGTGTTAAGCAAGCAAACTGTTTATACCGGGGCAGAGCAAGTAGGTCAAGCACGTGCAGCCAATGAGCTACTTTGTTTTGCCCGCGATATTTATTACGGCTTCTACTTTTAACATTATGTGCTTTGGCACCCTCATTGCCCCAATATGTCTCTGTCAAAAAAGAGAAAAGTGGACGCAGAGTGCAGAGTGTTCCAAGAAAAATGGTCATCCTATTTATTCACGGAATTGAATGGGAAAGCTGTATGTTTGGTGTGTTCAGAGCATGTTGCAGTGCTGAAAGAATATAACCTTCGTCGCCACTATGTGAGTCTTCATGCCGACAAATATGACAACTTTCAAGGACAGCGGAGATGAGAGAAGGTGAATGAACTGTTGGCGGGTCTGAAGAAACAGCAGTCTGTGTTTACTCACAGCCGAGACATCAGTGACGCTGCAGTGAAAGCTAGCTACCTCATTGCTAATGAAATCGCAGTGGCTTCAAAACCATTTAGTGAGGGTGAATTTGTAAAAACATGCATGATGAAGGCAGCGGAGATTGTGTGCCCTGAAAAGCGGCAGGCTTTTGCAAATATCAGCCTGACAAGAAACACAGTTGCAGACAGGATTTCCGATCTTTCAGTGGATTTGGACAGCCAGTTGAAGCAAAAAGTAAAGTCATTTATTGCGTTTTCGGTTGCAATTGATGAAAGCACGGACATTACAGATGTTGCACAACTGGCCATTTTCATCCGCGGAGTTGATGACACATTGACCGTCACCGAGGAGTTTGTGGAGTTGGTGCCGATGACAGATACAACGACAGCAGCTGATATTTTTACCGCACTCGTCGGCGCGCTGGACAGGGTCGGAGTGGACTGGTCCCGCGCTGTCAGCCTGGCTACAGATGGTGCGCCCTCAATGATCGGGAAAAAAGCAGGCGTTGTGACAAAGTTCAGAGAGAAAGTGCAATCTGCAATTGGAGGACGTGATTTTTGACTTTTCACTGTATTTTGCACCAGGAGGCTTTGTGTTGCAAGTCATTAAAGATGGGTAACGTCATGAAGGTGGTCATCCAAACTGTTAATTTCATCCGATCCAGAAGCCTGAATCACCGTCAGTTTGACAGCCTTCTCAGAGAGAAAGACCACATCTATGGCCTGCCATACCACACTGAGGTAAAATGGTTAAGCCGAGGTGCTGTGCTGAGGCGTTTCTTTGATTTACGAGAAGAAATTGAACAGTTCATGGAAGAAAAGGGCAAACCAGTGTTAGAATTTCATTCCGCAGAATGGATGCAGGACCTTGCATTTATGGTGGATGTTACAGAGCACCTGAATAACTTGAACAAACAGCTGCAAGGGCGCAACAAAGTTGTCACGCAGTATTATGACAGCATACGTTCTTTCAAGTTGAAGCTGTCATTGTGGGAGATGCAACTTGCCGGTGGTGATGCAGCTCATTTCCCCTATCTGAAAAATGTGTGCGCGACCCAACATGTGGCAGACATGAAGCGGTTCAAAGATAAAATAACGGGACTGTTACGGGAGTTTGAGCAACGCTTTCAGATTTATGTTTATATGTTTTTATGTTGATGTGCTATTGTTTTTAATTGATTTTATTTTATTTGTATATTTAACCTATTCTTGACTCTGTGGTTCTTGCACTTGTTTGGGGAACAGGATTTCATTATTTTTATCTACATTTCTGCCTGAGAAATGACACCCTGATATAGTTCTGTGATCTGTGATATACTTCTGTGAATCACTGAGGCATTGTGTGTTTGTGTGTTCTTTGTCCTCAGAACTTTCAAATAACTTGAGGTGTTTTATGATTAATAGTGATGTTGTGCTTTTGGACACTGTCCTCAGGCTCCAGCTTTATGTTTATATGTTTTTATGTTGATGTGCTATTGTTTTTAATTGATTTTATTTTATTTGTATATTTAACCTATTCTTGACTCTGTGGTTCTTGCACTTGTTTGGGGAACAGGATTTCATTATTTTTATCTACATTTCTGCCTGAGAAATGACACCCTGATATAGTTCTGTGATCTGTGAAACAGTTCTGTTAATCACTGAGGCATTGTGTGTTTGTGTGTTCTTTGTCCTCAGAACTTTCAAATAACTTGAGGTGTTTATGATTAATAGTGATGTTGTGCTTTTGGACACTGTCCTCAGGCTCCAGCTTTATGTTTATGTGTTTTTATGTTGATGTGCTATTGTTTTTAATTGATTTTATTTTATTTGTATATTTAACCTATTCTTGACTCTGTGGTTCTTGCACTTGTTTGGGGAACAGGATTTCATTCTTTTTATCTACATTTCTGCCTGAGAAATGACACCCTGATATAGTTCTGTGATCTGTGAAACAGTTCTGTTAATCACTGAGGCATTGTGTGTTTGTGTGTTCTTTTTCTTTAGAATTTTCAAATAAACTTGACATGTTTTATGATTAATAGTGATGTTGTGCTTGTACTATTTTGGACACACTGTCCTCAGGCTCCAGCTTTATGTTGTATGTTGATCGTATTAAAACAAAGAAAACAATCTGAAGTTGTTGTTTTTAAGTTATATATATACCATGATTTTTCCGGTCCGGCCCACTTGGGAATAGATTTTCCTCCATGTGGCCCCTGAGCTTAAATGAGTTTGACACCCCTGATTTAAAGGCAATGCTACCAAATACTAATTGAGTGTATGTAAACTTCTGACCCACTGGGAATGTGATGAAAGAAATAAAAGCTGAAATAAATCATTCTCGCTACTATTCTTCTGACATTTCACATTCTTAAAATAAAGTGGTGATCCTAACTGACCTAAAACAGGGTATTTTTACTAGGATTAATTGTCAGGAATTGTGAAAAACTGAGTTTAAATGTATTTGGCTAAGGTGTATGTAAACTTCCGACTTCAACTGTATGTAATAAACCTCAAATAAACAATTATTTGACAGACAGATATTGCCTCTAAATATCTAGACTGGATTTATTAGCTTCCGCCCCAGTCGCATCATTACATCAGCGGTTCATCACAGGACACCGCGACACTTCTGACCGAGCTGCAGTGCAGACACACTCAACATGCCAATGAGGAGGGGTTTCTGTGCTGTCACACAAAGGTTCCGTTTGTCAAAATCTAATATTAACCGTGCTTTACAAGTGCCAGTCATGTGCCACGTGGATAAATAAGTGATAATGATACAACGTTAACAATAATTTCCTCGCGTGACACAGGATATAATGAAGTTGAATTTGTCTGCTCCTCCCAAACTTTGCAAAGGATTGCAGCTTTCCTCGTCACACAGATAGCTGTGATTGCTGCTGGAGGGGAGAGAGCGGTCGGCTACTGTTACCTTTTCAGCACAATTTTGCACGTTTAAGTCATGTAAGGAGCTCTGTAATGTCAAAAGAACAGGATAAAGATACCTTCTCGCTCAAAAGAAACCGAGGTAATGCGCGTTTTCGATATTTTTCCCTTCCTGCGCGTGATATGTTGCTGTGTGTGGGGGCACGATACGCTGCACACAAGTCTCGACCATAATTACGACTTTGAAGGAGCTTATCGGCCTACCTCAAGGCCTTTGAAGTATTGAATGAAACTCAAAATAAATAGACAGCGCTGGCACTTTCAGTTTAAAAAAAAAATAGAGTAAACTATTCAAATCTAATTTACCTTGCTGACGTGGAAAGTTCAAACTTTCACTGTCGGAATGTGTTCGCAAATTTGGAACTGCCACGAACTTTTTTTTTATGTAGCCAGCTGACGTTTTCTTATTGCTGTGAACTAATAAAAAGTGCATTTAGGTGACAGCTCAGCGGTCAAAATCTGACTAATCTTTTAATTTAGTTAACCGACTGTCTGAGACTTGAGTTTTACTTCTCTAGGACAAATTATGTTGCATAAACTGTAGGCCCCATTTATTTATAACAAGATATAGGCTACAGAAATGAAAAACATTGATGAGCATTCATCACATGCGCCAGTAGCCTACTGGAGGCTATCATACAAGAACTAGCCTACTGTTTTGCAATGTATTTCTTTTTTATAACAATTACACAAACTAGCCCACCAATGGAGAAGATTTGGGTGGTTTTAATAGCATTGAACAACTGTTACATGTTTGACTTATTTACAGAGCTGTGTGTAAAGGCTAATAGATGTCAGGCCAGTATGACCCCCCCCCCCAGACCCAGTAGGTAATAGATACCAGACCAGTATGACCCCCCCGGATCCAGTAAATAATAGATACCAGGCCAGTATGACCCCCAGACCCAGTAGATAATAGATACCAGCCAGTATGACCCCCAGACCCAGTAGATAATAGATATCAGCCAGTATGACCCCCAGACCCAGTAGATAATAGATACCAGGCCAGTATGACACCCCAGACCAAGGAGATAATAGATACCAGGCCAGTATGACCCCCAGACCCAGTAGATAATAGATACCAGGCCAGTATGATCCCCCCCAGACCCAGTAGATCATAGATACCAGGCCAGTATGACACCCCAGACCAAGGAGATAATAGATACCAGCCAGTATGACCCCCAGATCCAGTAGATACTAGATACTAGATACCAGGCCAGTATGATCCTCAGACCCAGTAGATAATAGATACCAGGCCAGTATGACCCACAAACCCAGTAGATAATAGATACCAGGCCAGTTTGACCCATAGACCCAGTAGATAATAGATACCAGGCCAGTATGATCCCCCCCCCAGACCCAGTAGATAATAAATACCAGGCCAGTATGACACCCCAGACCAAGGAGATAATAGATACCAGCCAGTATGACCCCCAAACCCAGTAGATAATAGATACCAGGCCAGTATGACCCACAGACCCAGTAGATAATAGATACCAGCCATCGTAGTGGCATAACAATCCAACACTTCTTTGTGATTGAGCCTTTAATGTACCTTTGCATCCTTGAGGAGCCTTTAGAAGGATGTTGGTTATCGACCGTGTATGAAGACTGGGAGGCTGTCAGGAGCTCCAGGCAGGCGTCCTGTCAGGAGCTTCAGGCAGGCGTCCAGTCTATAGACCAGGGTTAGGCCTGCCCCAAATGGCATCCTATTGCCTATTTAGTGCACTACTTTAAAGGGGTTAGGTCCAGAGTTCCACTGTATTGATCTATTGTGGTAATAGACCCTGGAGAGGAGAGGAGAGGAGAGGAGAGGAGAGGAGAGGAGAGGAGGGGAGGGGAGGGGAGGTTACTGCTGAGTTATGGTAATTTGATTCTGGTTACCAAGTATACTGACAAAAAATCTAAAATGTTTGGCAGCTTGCTGCCCCTATCACATTGTCCAAGTTGCCCCTATGATAAGCTGTAAATTAATGTAACCTAAGTAGGTTACATTAATTTACAGCTTATCATAGGGGCAACTTGGACAATGTGATAGGGGCAGCAAGCTGCCAAACATTTTAGATTTTTCTCATTGGAGAAGATTTCAGTGACTGGACCATTTGAAATTGGCTTAAACAACAAGAAAAAAGTGTGCAGCCAGCCTTTCTTAAAATGTAATCCTGACACTGCTTGCACGTGGACTTCACGAAGGTGTATGCAATAAGCCATTCAAGAATGAGAAAATTCAACAAGTTCTGTGTTGTTCAACAGATTGACATGCCGCAAGTACGTTTTCTATACAATGTTTGTCCGAGTGAAAAGTGTGCCTTGTAATTTAATGGGGAATTTGCATTTTATGTGGCTGGATAACATTTTGTGTGGTTTTCTTTTTCAGGTGGAGATGGTGGGCTTGATGATCTAGGAGGGCCGGGTGTTCTGCTGGGTAGCCCAGACAAGAAAAAGTGCAAGTCGAACACACAGGTAAAATACCAGCACAGTAATCTGACTTTCTGAGATTCCCTTTATTTGTTATAGGTCGAAAATCTTGTGGTTTCCGATCTTGACCAACCTCATTTAGTCAAACAATGCTATTTCAAGACAAAACTAATATGCTGCTCACTTATTCAACACATTTTTGAGAAGTCAAGTGTTTGACGCTGCTTGCATAGTTCTGTATCAACTACCTTTATCATTACCTTTTCATGTGTGTCCCCAGGCTCCCTCCTTCGCTCCTCTATCTGAGTATGCTCCACCACCAAACCGAAGTGCCGACCACCTAGTGGCTGCCAATCCTTTTGATGACGACTACAACACACCATCTTTCAAGCCTCTGTCCTCTGGGAACCCATATTTTGGCCACCCACACTACCCTGGCTTCAGTGGCTATGGCCCTCCCAGGATGGACACCCTCATGCCCAATAGGATGCCCTCTTCTTACAGGGGTCTCTACCAGATACGAAACCAGCTCCACCCTTTTGCCCAGACTCAAATGGGCATGGGGTTCAGTCGACCCCCCGATTTTAACTATGGGTACCATGAAAATCCCAATTACGGTAACCATCCACCATTAAGCAACAACAACAGTAACATGCCACTTCCACCCAATCAGCCTTTTAGACCAGGTCCCCGTGACAACATGAATCAGGTGCATCTGCATAATGTGACCCAAAGCACTACTCCTGACATGGGTCCGAGCTTTAGATCAGCAGTCAACCCAATTGGGAATCCACCTCCCCGACCCGGCATGGACTCTAGTCCTGGTTTTACCCGGCAGCAGCAAAACAACAGCTTTACCCAGTCCAATACACCCACACCTAAACAGGACTTGAGTGAGGTGGATTCAAGCAAAAGTACATCCCAGAACACATCTCCACGGAAACGAAGCCATGGCTCGGAGGAGATCATGGGTCAGAAAAACTCTGTCGACCTGAAATCAAAGAATAGAGGCGCCCTGGTTTGTCAGGGTGCAAGTCAGCCTAACACCACAGAGAAAATCAATGGCATCATCCTCCCCAATAATGATTCCCTGAAGAAGTCACCACAGTCAGGCAGGCACATGGAGGCAACCCCCCTGGAGCGGAGTAGAAGCAGTGGAGGTGGTGGTGTGGCCAGCAATAAGACACTGATGCATCCCAACAGGCCTAGCCACTCCTCCACGTTGCCTGTGTTTCCATGTGGAATATGCCTGAATGAAGTGAATGATGACCAGGAAGCTATCCTGTGTGAGGCCTCATGTCAAAAATGGTTCCACAGGGTTTGTACTGGAATGACTGAGACAGCGTATAACCTGTTGACAGCAGAGGTGTCGGCAGTGTGGGGCTGTGACGTCTGTATGGAGGAGAAGGGGGCACAGCTCCTTAGAACAAAGGAGCTAACAGGGCAGCCAGCAGGGCAGCAGCCAACAGTTAACAGCGAGTGATATGGTCATGAATATGCCATCGGTAACATTATTCTATCTTATACTGGTCATTTTCTTTGGTATGCTTCCTTTGTAGGTTAATTTTCCTTACGTTTTTACGTAGGGTTTACGAAGGGTTAAATTTTTACCATTGTTGTTTTATTTGACATTTGGTATAATTTGGATAGCAGTTTGTCCCGTGCTTAGGCCAATGCAAAAGCTAGACTGAAGTTATCTTTAATGTCATATGTATTCCCTATTTTTGGGCAGGTACCATTGGCCATGTTGACCACAATAATGTCATTCTCTTAACGAGGTCCTTACTGTTCCTCCCAACCTTCCTGGCCTAGTTTATATAACTTATTACAACATCAGTATGAGTAAGCTCTCTCCGGAAAGGTTAACTGATTGACGGATGCAAACGTATTCAACGTTTTAATCAGATATTTTTTGCAACTGCTGTTATAGTTTTTGAGCAGTATGATTTTTTCCCAAAAAGTTGAGTCTCAGCTGGAGTGGTGCTCCAAAGCCATACACCTGTACTGTATGCTATACAACCAGATTTTTTTTTAATGATTCGATACACGTTGGTCGTTCCACCAATTCTATGCCTTTTGAGATGTGTAACTTGGTGAATGATTTTGTTTTTGAAAGTAACAGGGTTGAAGATTATCTTAAATCAGCCATAAATCCCCTCGTGACAGGGGAAATGAAAGCTTTGTGTGTGCAACAGGGAGGGGCAATTGAATGCAAGCTTAACAAAAAAAATATATAAATGTTCAAACATTTTTAGCCTGTCTAATTTATCTATGGGTAACAGGGTTGACATGTTATGCTCAACCCACTCAGTTTTCCACCACAAAACACCAGAAAATGGCCAAAAAGAGTAGAACCAGCTCACCTGCTTCTACACTATAATTTGACTATTAGATGTTAAATGTTTCTTTTGTAAAAATTATTTTAAAAGGAATCGTTTAACCATATTAAAACAAAAGTTCAGTTCACGTAACAGAGTTGACCTTAAAATGAGGGACAGGTTTTTTTAAACCTTGAAATTAATCACTAATCACATTAAATAAATAATAATCTTCAGAAATGACTTTGTCAAAGCATCAAAATAACTAGGGCTTTACAATGATGGTGAAAACTTAGAGAAATGTTAGGGTTAAGTGGGTTAAAATCTTCCTGGAAGTCAGAGAGTGCACGGAGGAACATGTCAAAATGCAGAATTTTGGCACTTTAGCAAGTATATTAATATAAAAAAATCTGATTTGTTGAATTTTCCATGTGGTCTATATTAAAGGGCACTTCATTGAATATAACAGGCTTTTAAAATGCAATATTGGTGCACAATTTCTACGTAGAATATCAAAGGGCACTAATTTCGTGGAACGATCCATGTGTGTTTTTCAAACTGTTGATATTTAATGTATTTTGAGCCTTAATGAAGTTACTTTATAAAACATTATACAGATTAACCTCATTTAAATGAACCTATTATATAAAAGACATGTTATGCTCTAAATATGTTTTTAGTATGTGTGCACTTTGCTTTGCTCTCATTTGATTATTGTGCCTTTCCTGTTTTTGCGCAAACATGATGCATTTAAATCAACATTTCTTTATATTTTGAAACAAGTGTTTTCATTTTGGAAAGGTAAAATAATATGATAATTAGTACTAAGAGACATGCTTACTGCATAAAGGTAAAATAACCTTGGTTCAAAGTAAACTTTTTTTTCAATTTATAGTTTCATGCATGGCTTCCATTTTTGCTACTAGGGAAGGCAGTTTTAGAAGTAGCTTAAAGTAAACTAAATATATTTTCAAATAGTTTGCTTTTCTCATGTAGATTTATCTTATTGTTTGGATAACTTATTTTTCATCAAGTTCGATACTGCAATATTTTGGTGATTCAACTATTTTCACAATTTCAAATAAATCTATCACACCTACTTTCTATGGGAAGACATTGCTCAAGTTAGGCTTCGGCCCATCAGACATAAATATTGGTAGTTGATATTGCTCAGAAATTAGTTTTCATATTGTCAGTCATTTAAAAAATTGTCCAAAGTCTGCTATAAAACAAATCAAAACTACTGATCAAAACTACTCAACTTTTAAAACTACTCAATGTGGCATTGTGAATGTATACAGTACTGTGCTCAATTTTGTATAATGTCATTGTATCAATGTTTGCTTCCTTTTTGAACTGGTATGAACAAGCAGTTAATATTTACTATTGATTCAGTGTTAACATCAGGATCAACAGCCTTACAAGTGTTTTGATACATCATCACCTCCAGATATTTTGCTTAATATATCAAGTGAAAAAACTGCATTTGTATGTTGTTGACTGTTAATTTATTAGCTATTTGTGATGTAGCTGAATATTGTGTGATCAAAATATTGATAAAGTTAATAGGAATAATATATTATTACCCCATTCCTAATTAATTGATAATGGTTTTGAATCCGGTTTTATTCGATTTAACACAAAAATGGTCATGTACCAAAATGTTATTTAATTTCATAAGTACATTCCTTACAGAATAACAACTCCACTTACATATCTCATTGTTTGCAAAGTGCAGTTAGCTTGATTTTCAAGTAAAAATGTTCATACTAGATGACTGTTGACACCAGATGCCTTATTTTCTTGACAGTTGAAAATGTTGTTTATTAGTAAATGTAATGTATTAATAATCTGTATTCTCATTGTACATGCACATTGTACATACTTTTCCCACATCGATTGGCCACCAAAAATGCTATAATTTTCAGATGAGCACCTGATTATATTGCCTGTAGGATATTGAATGTACCGGTACATGATCTCAAATGTTAATTTCACTCATAGTTACAACAATGTGATTGTGGTTTTATGAAAATTGTGCAGAGGTAAAAAAATAAATAAAATAAAAGGCAAACAGGACTCAGTTGTGAGGTCTGGTAATAGATAAGATATATGAGCCTCTGTAGTATGAACAATATGGTTTAATTTCTTCAATGACCTAAAGCTTATCTGTTACTGAAAGACCAAGCTAACTTTCAGTAATTAAACTATCAGAATCATTTGTTTTGTATTCTGTTCTTTATAATGAATGTATGCAATAATATTACTGATGCCACAAACTCTTTTTTCTAAATTGAAAGATTTTATTGCCAAACTTATTTTAATAAATACAACTTTGAAATCGTGTCATCGCTTTTATGTGTGAAAATGTTGGGCTATCAGATTTACACCTTCAAAAATAGCCCCTTAGAGCATTAGGAACACTACATCAGAACATTTAGAACTATCAGATATTCTTTGCTTCAACCCTTCAAGTCCAGCTGGCCTCTAGGATCTGAATGTAGGCTGGCCTGGCAGTGGCCCTTTAACTAGCGCCAAACTTTGAGACAGGAAGTACATCAATCGTTCGCTGTAACAACTTTACTTCTTCCTTGGCAACCGCCAATGTTGTAGCTACCACCACACACTCACAGAAATTTAGCAACCGAAAGTTAACTATAAATTGGTTTGAAATGCCTTTGATTGTCAAAGATTACACATGGACACAGACAGAAACGATTGTTTACATAAATGTACCATTAAAAGGAGTAAAGGTTGGGAAAGTAGACATCTTTTCCACAGACGAATATCTGAAGGTAAACGTTTTTTTGGAAACACCCTAAAGCTAGCTAGCTAACGTTAGCTAGCTACCTATCTAAATGTTGTCAACAGTAGTAAATGGGCAATTGCTTTGGTAATCAGTTTGCTTTGGCTTGCCTCCTTCATTTAGGTACATTTCCCCCCATTTTTATTTGAAGCCTTCCTGTCTGAGCCAATAGATGATGACAAAAGCACAGCAAAAATTGGAAATGGAGTTGCAGTTTTCACATTGCAGAAAAAGAAGGAGAGACTGTGGGAGCACCTTGTGATTAATAACAGTAAGTCATTAGCTAACATCAATATAGATATTAGTCTAGTTAGCTAAGTAAGGGATAATCAACGAGGGTCTATGCATTGGAAAATAATGAATGACATTGAAGATGCGCTGGCAGAGTGGAACAAACCTTCCATGGAGTTGCATTATTTTCCAGAGAACGCATAGAGCCCCGAGTTGATTATAACCCTTTCATACCATGGCTATAATTTAACACATTTGCTGCTGGAAATGTGTTCAACATCCACTGACATAGCTAGCAAGTTTACTAGATAGGCTAGCTACAGTAGTTGCCTTGGTAACCAAACAAACAGACTTGCTAGTTTAGCTAACCAAACCATCAGTCCTAGCTTGCTATTATTGAAATCGAATTCAGTAATGCCAATAATGTTTTCAATTCGACTTTTGCTTTCAAAAGCAGCTCAAACATAGAACATGTAAGAATGAACTAAAGCCATTGAATTCTACCCTGCTGATATACCGTGCCTTATAGGTAATTAATGCACGCTCTAGAATGCCCTTCAAGCCAATCAGAAACAAGTATTCAACAATGCCATGGTATAGCAGCTGCTATACATTATGCAAAGTAGTCACAGTGTTTTTACAACTTAATTATATGTATTACATTTGATCCTGATTGGTATTATTCCACAAAGAAGATATTATAATGATCTTGTGTGTATCTGTTTTAGATGACAAAGACAAATTGAGAGAGATCAGGGAAAGAGCACTCCTGAAAGCCCAGGAAAAGCTTGCTGCTGAGTCGAAAGCCAAAGCTACGAAAACACAAGAAGAAAGGAAATATGCACTTGAGACCATGATGAAGGTGAGATACACTTGTAAAATATATTCTGTGTAATTTGTGTTAAGAATACATTTTAATTTTCAGTTATTTGATATTTTCAGCTTGAAGAAGAAGAGAGAGCCAGGATCCAGAAAATGAAGGATGATGAACGTGAGAAAGCAACAGCAGAGTTGGAGGCATGGAAACTGAAGCAGAGGCAAATAGCAGAGGAGGAGGCCCAACTAAAGCTACAAAGTCAGAGAATCAAGGTTTACAAACAAAGCAGATCGGAAAAGATACATGTACCCAGAACATCAGACAGATGCAAGGTCAAGCATGGTAAATAAAACTCTGGTACAATCGAATTGTACATTCTGCAATCATATGTTTGATTGGTTGAGTATTCCGTAATGAATATCATCTGCTTGTTTCTTACATAGATCAGAAAACCAGTGTTCAATCAATCAGCAAGAAAAAACAGGTGGATTTGCCAGCTCCAAGATCCACAGGCAACATTCAAATCAAGTTCACACCGCGAGTGTTTCCCACGGCCCTACGAGAATCAAGAGTACCAGAGGAGGAAGAGGTGTAAACTCGTCCTTTCCCTTTCCACTTTCAAGTATTAACCAGGTTTTTTCATCAGTGAATCTTTGGTTTATTAATGGGCAATTCCGCCACTTTTCAACCTCATATTCATTATCTGCAGCACCATACCAGTGTCTACATACTGTATGTGAAAACAGCACGTTTCTATGATCCGTGGTTAAAAAGATAAGAACAGTCCTAAAAAATGCTTATCTGTGACATCACAGGGTAGGATTAAAAGTCAGAAAAACTGTGATTTTCAAAACCTGCAACGAGTTTCTAGCCAGAGGGAAGGTATATTATTGCTCCCCACGTCACTGTGAATCTCAGTGTTTGAAAATCACAGTTTTTAAAATGTTAACTTTTGATAATGTCATCGGGTAGAACATTTTAACTTAGAAATGCCCCGTTTTCACATATGTAGACACTGCTATTATGCTGAAGATAAGGAAAAGGAAGTTGAAAAGTGGTGGAATTGCCCTTAAATATGGGTATTGACTGCTTTGTCTTTACTTTAAGCTATGGACACGGGATATGTAAGAGTTGCGTTTGTCCATTCTCGGTTCCCTATTGGGAGGTAGCGTCATGTTGTTGTGTTTTATTTTTTACATTTTATCAAGCCAACCCAATCATATGTTTGTGTTTTGTTGGAACAGTGGCTTCAGAAGCAGGCCGAGGCCAGAAGGGCAATAAATGCAGACCTGGCAGAGCTGAAGGACCTGACAGAAGAAGAGAGGAACCCTGACTGGTTAAAGGAGAAAGGCGAGTAAGTAGGCTAATATTGTCAAAATCAGTGATCATCAAACAATGAAGCAGTGTTAATATTAAATGTCTTCCCTCCATGTTTTTCAGCAAATTGTTTGCAACTGGTAACTACTTGGCTGCAATCAATGCTTACAGCCTTGCCATAAAGCTTAACAGAGCGATTCCTGCCATATATTCAAACCGTGCTGCTTGTCACTTGAAACTAAGGAATCTTCATAAAGCCATTGAGGATTCCTCTTGGGTCAGTATTCATCTTTCTTGTGTAAATGTTTCCTTTTACTCAACAGCGTTGGTAAAAGAGCTGGTTGTATAGAATATGACATTACAATGTTTCCTCATACCCACAATCTTTCATTGCAGGCACTTGATCTGTTGACGCCACCCGTGGCTGGCAATGCAGGTGCCAGAACAAGAGCCCATGTAAGACGAGGCACAGCTTTTTGTGAACTGGAGCTCTATACTGAAGGTCTGTGCAATGTCAACAAGGGCATTTCTCAAGCCTCAATGCTACATGGCTCCCCTTGGCACTTTCTATTTTAGTTTTAGACCTCATTGTCATTCATACTTGGACAAGTGAAATGCAAAAAAGAGAAAAGACAACTGAATTTAACAAATTAGTATAGTTATAGCACCTTTGACTTTTTTCTACAGATTTAGACAAGGAGCTAATGTATTAAGTACTGTAGCCCCAGAGATGGGTGTTTTGTGCTTTACCCTGTGTAACACCGACCTCTGCTGGCTAAAAAGTAGATTCTATTTTGTTTGTTCTGCCCAGAATGAAAAGCCTACTTTCGCCTTGTGACTGAAATAATGCTGCTGTGGATATCCTAGGCTAGGGAGTAGGGACAGCTGGTTTAGCAGACTATGCCTACCATGGCCTATGCAGTCAGTTAAACTTTTTTTCTCATTTGGAAATATTTTCATAGGTCTTCAAGATTACCAGGCTGCTTTGAAGATTGATCCTCAAAATGAAACTCTACAAGCCGACACACACAAAATCAGACAAATCATCCAAGGGAGTGCACCCTGTCCTGAATTAATAAAACAATAATTTAAGACATTTGTATACATTTTTGCAATGAGGAACACTTTACAATGAATGCTGATAGCCCACTTGTTCAATGTAGCCTAATGTGTTTATAGTGATACAATATTTTTTTAAAAAGTCAAACATTGTAATTTGCTCCCGCTATTAGTGTGTTTCTGTATAATGTCACAAATAACATAAGTGCAAGTAAAAATATGCTTTACTTTGTGTGTATGTAGAATGATACAAGTATATTGTAGAACTTAAATGTACAGCTTTTATGCGTTTTCGGGACACCAATCATTGTCCATGGAGTGAAGGTCCAACAGGTAGTTTAATCAACACCAAGACAATGTTATACCATGTCAATCAAATCAGATAGTGTTTTGCAAGTTAGGGCAGTCATATACCCTGCTTCGATCAAGACTTGTATTGAAGGAGTTGTCACGGAACATCCCACAGTTCCCAAGGTCTTCTGTGAATCTTTGTGAAAGTGGGTGGTAGGTACAGGGTGATGATTCAAATGTTGGAGGACTAACCCCATAGTCACTTGAGGTGGTCTTGTAGAAGGGGCTTTGAGGCTTCGCCCATGGCACAGAATAAGTGTCTTTAACAACTGGGGTCATCATACATGAGAAAACAGGATTCCCAGGGTTTGCACACAGGGCTCTGCTTTGTTCCTGCTGTTGAGGAGCCGACATTGGTAGGCCTACGCAACAGTCTACCTAGAAGGTCAGGTGATGAAAAAATAAAACATAAATATCAAATAGTCCAGGGTTTCCCAAACTCGGTTTTCCCAAAATATAATAAAGATTATGGATACTGACAAGATACTGGTCTCTCTGCCCTAACAATGGGAGTCGTTGTCCAAAAAGCAGCACGCCTATCCTTTCTTTGGATTGGTGGATACATCTCATAATTGTAATACTTTTTAAAATAGTCGATGAGGGTTGTTGATGTCAACCCCCTGTATTTAATGGAGAGATGCTATGCTACTAGCCTCATACCATGAATATACATAACCATCTCGAGACAACTCCGATATAAAGTGTTTTTTGTCAAAGTTGCGGGGATGTCACGTGTCCTACTTCTATCAGTACACTAACAACCTAAGCATTACGAAACGTCTATTCAATCAAATAAACATAGCAAATAAGCCATTCATTTTTCGTTTACCAAATTCGACACTCATTGACCTCCATACAAAAACTCCTTGCTTGGTGGGTGACAGATTTTCCGCCGAGTTGGGCCGATCTCTTTACCTCTGCCTCTCTGAATATCAGCATACCTTATGACTGGGTTTCCTAAACTCGATCCTGGGCCCTCCCCCCTGGTGCACGTTTTGGTTATTGCCTTACACACAGCTGATTCAAATAATCAAAGCTTGATGATGAGTTGGTTATTTTAATCAGCTGTGTAGCGCTAGGGCAAAACCCAAAACACCCAGGGGGGCCCCAGGACCGAGTTTGGGAAACCCTGCTTTATGAAACACTACAAGGTTCAGACAAACTTTGTAAACTCCTAAAGTAAGACTTACCTTGATAGTTGGTTGGGGAGGACAGACCATATATTGTGTATAAAGGGACAGACCTCCGTCATGGATTCAGGATTTTGGTTACCCTAGCTACCCTCCTTAGCAACGGTTTTGACTCGACAGTTTACATAGATGTAGATGTACTAGATCGGAAGGATCATCCTCCTTCCTTCATAGCTCTTCATTCTAAGCCTTGTGTCTATTTTTATGAAAACCTTACATAAAAATTGGGCGTATTGAATAAAGCCAACCCATTGACATATTCATTGCAGTAGGCTAAAATCACGAGTTTAGTATGTTCGTTTACATCTACACATGTATTTCTCAGCTGATCAATCACGTGATCCAGAGACCATAGTATATTGGGAGCAGTAGTTTCCAACTTCGGCAAACGATATGTGCTCAATTCATGCAAACTCAAACTTAAAACTACACTTCTCTCTCATCACGTGTGAACACGCTGTTCAGCTTCGCAAAAGGTCTGTGTTGTTATTAGCGTTATGGCAGCAACATTCGCGACCCAGTGGCAACATTAAGACTTCCGGATTTCCGATTTTTCCTTCAAAACAAAAGTCTGCGGTGAAGCGCTATCTGAATGAGTCATCGTGCATAATGTTACAATTGTTATAAAATTGTAACTACATCAGGGAAAATCTAAACTAAAGAGAATTACTACTCTATATATTTTTTATATGTCATTGTATATTATGTATATGACTGGTGCTATGCTTAAACGTTTTTCTTGGTTCTTACAGATCCTGTCACGGTTTTAATTTATTTCCAGTTTGCTTGAGCTGTATTCCTGGATGATTATATAGCCTAGTCTAGTGGCTTAAAGCCTCGTGTCTTATCCTAGTTCTGTGGAACCATAATGCTATGTCTTATTATCTTTTGCTAATAAATACGAATTATTTGGTAATTCAGAGTTTGTAGCTCAGTTGGTAGAGCATGGCGCGTGCAACGCCAGGGTTGTGGGTTCGTTTCCCACGGGGGCACTCACTAACTGTAAGTCGCTCTGGATAAGAGCGTCTGCTAAATGACTAAAATGTAAATGTGACTATTTATCCATGCAACATAACATAGCCAGCAATGCAGTTCACTGTATATGGAATACATTTTGGATTGTATCACTGTAGAGGAAAAAGTTTACTGTCTCAGCTAAAGTGAGGTGCAAAAGACTGTAGGTTCTCTACTAACCAAATACTGTACCTACCACTTCTCTCCAAATGGACCCTCTCCGATTCATTCCGAGTCAATGTAAACATACCATTATTTGGAGTGGTATGCCTGAACCATCCAAAATTAGCCTCATCTGACAAAACACATTTCAGTTTATCTTCGCTTATTTAGACATCAACCTCTCCAGTAACATGCTGTACATCTGAGTCAGTTGTCACAGAGCTTATGATTTCCTCATCTGATAAACCTGTATGACAACTTGTACCACAACTTTCTGTCTTTAAGTGGTAGTATTAATTCCCAATATCTTGGGTGTCTGAGATTTGATTTGAGCTGCACTACTGACACTTCGTCATACGAATTATTGGCTACATCAGGATGTAAATCAGAAGCAGGTTCTTTATCCTCAAAAGTGTGTACATTTTGCTTATTAAGTTGGCAGTCTGAGGGTCTTCTCTGAGCAGTTGACAATCCCTCATTTAAACTCTCCAATAGGTTTTGAACCTGAGCCTCATTTACATTCACTGTTTGTACCATTTTGTTTAATTTCACCTTGTTGTCACTAGCAATAGAATGTATAAAAGTGTCACAGTCCGCTTTAAGACTAAATCCATTTTGCAATGGCTGTACATGAACTCGACATGATTCTGAATTGCATAGAAAAGTAACAAATTCTACATCCTTTTGACTATCTGGAGATAGGCCAATGCAATCAAATTGATACCAATTTGCACATGCTAGCATTGCTCATTTACTGTTATTTGGTGTTATTGGGTTTCTTTTGCTGTGTGACCCATTCCTCACCATATTTACATTTCACTGCATTTCTCCTCCCCACTCTTGTGTTTTATTGGTGTTTTTGTATCAATTAGTGTACTGTCTTTGACTGTGTTGCACTGATTTAAGTTTGTGCTGTTGCACTGATTTAAGTTTGTGCTGTCATCCTTATCTCCTATCATTACATATGGGTGACAGGCGCAAAGGTTTGGTCAACTCAACCTGTTCCTCAATCTGATTAACAAGACTTTGAATTTTACTTATATTCTTGTTCCACATATTCCTAAAAATGTTGATACTACGATTAGTGACAATGGTTGTTCCAGTTGGCCATTGCAAAGTTTTGGCAACTTCCTCCCAAAATTGGAAATCAAATCTGTCATTATGCTGCATGACGGCATGTACTGCCATTGAAATAGCATGATCATCTTAACTTTGTTTTTCTTTCTTTCTTTGGCAAGTCTTAACTTTCTGGTGCTCCCCAACATCATGACCACCCCCATACAATTTCTGTGTCAAATTTGGGGGTTATAATCTGTTGTGTCAAATTATTCTGATTTACATTTAAGTCATTCATCCAGAGCGACTTACAGTGAGAGCATACTTTTTTTTTTCATACTGATCTATGCCTTTATCAGTACGGTCAACTCCGCAGTTAACTTTATCACAACAGACAACAGCGTCACTATCAGTACAGTCAACTCCTACTATAGCACTAGGTCCACCCTTTACTACTCCTTCCTGTGATTCAATTAATTCAAGCACCTGATTAACACGTAGCTCAATTGGTAGAGCATGACGCTTGTAACGCCAGGGTAGTGTGTTCGATCCACGGGACCACCCATAAGTAAAAATGTATGCACACATACAGTGGGGGAAAAAAGTATTTAGTCAGCCACCAATTGTGCAAGTTCTCCCACTTAAAAAGATGAGAGACGCCTGTAATTTTCATCATAGGTACACGTCAACTATGACAGACAAATTGAGAAAAAAAAATCCAGAAAATCACATTGTAGGATTTTTAATGAATTTATTTGCAAATTATGGTGGAAAATAAGGATTTGGTCACCTACAAACAAGCAAGATTTCTGGCTCTCACAGACCTGTAACTTCTTCTTTAAGAGGCTCCTCTGTCCTCCACTCGTTACCTGTATTAATGGCACCTGTTTGAACTTGTTATCAGTATAAAAGACACCTGTCCACAACCTCAAACAGTCACACTCCAAACTCCACTATGGCCAAGACCAAAGAGCTGTCAAAGGACACCAGAAACAAAATTGTAAACCTGCACCAGGCTGGGAAGACTGAATCTGCAATAGGTAAGCAGCTTGGTTTGAAGAAATCAACTGTGGGAGCAATTATTAGGAAATGGAAGACATACAAGACCACTGATAATCTCCCTCGATCTGGGGCTCCACGCAAGATCTCACCCCGTGGGGTCAAAATGATCACAAGAACGGTGAGCAAAAATCCCAGAACCACACGGGGGGACCTAGTGAATGACCTGCAGAGAGCTGGGACCAAAGTAACAAAGCCTACCATCAGTAACACACTACGCCGCCAGGGACTCAAATCCTGCAGTGCCAGACGTGTCCCCCTGCTTAAGCCAGTACATGTCCAGGCCCGTCTGAAGTTTGCTAGAGTGCATTTGGATGATCCAGAAGAGGATTGGGAGAATGTCAGATGAAACCAAAATATAACTTTTTGGTAAAAACTCAACTCGTCGTGTTTGGAGGACAAAGAATGCTGAGTTGCATCCAAAGAACACCATACCTACTGTGAAGCATGGGGGTGGAAACATCATGCTTTGGGGCTGTTTTTCTGCAAAGGGACCAGGACGACTGATCCGTGTAAAGGAAAGAATGAATGGGGCCATGTATCGTGAGATTTTGAGTGAAAACCTCCTTCCATCAGCAAGGGCATTGAAGATGAAACGTGGCTGGGTCTTTCAGCATGACAATGATCCCAAACACACCGCCCGGGCAACGAAGGAGTGGCTTCGTAAGAAGCATTTCAAGGTCCTGGAGTGGCCTAGCCAGTCTCCAGATCTCAACCCCATAGAAAATCTTTGGAGGGAGTTGAAAGTCCGTGTTGCCCAGCGACAGCCCCAAAACATCACTGCTCTAGAGGAGATCTGCATGGAGGAATGGGCCAAAATACCAGCAACAGTGTGTGAAAACCTTGTGAAGACTTACAGAAAACGTTTGACCTGTGTCATTGCCAACAAAGGGTATATAACAAAGTATTGAGAAACTTTTGTTATTGACCAAATACTTATTTTCCACCATAATTTGCAAATAAATTCATTAAAAATCCTACAATGTGATTTTCAGGATTTTTTTTCTTCTAATTTTGTCTGTCATAGTTGACGTGTACCTATGATGAAAATTACAGGCCTCTCATATCTTTTTAAGTGGGAGAACTTACACAATTGGTGGCTGACTAAATACTTTTTTTCCCCACTGTAACTTTAAGTCGCTTTGGATAAAAGCATCTGCTAAATGGCATATTATTATTATAACACCAGTGTCCGGCACAGACTCCACCACTTTACTATCTCTGTCTACTCCTTCCTTTAGCTGCATAACACAAGCACATAGGCCTATATCAAAATTCTCATCTTTCCACTTAAGCCACCCGACATGAATCCTTTCTGTGTTTTTTGTAGCAGTTGGCCATTGCAGAATTTGGGCAACTTCCTTCCAAAATGCATGATCAATCTCTTCATTGTGCTGCATAACAGAATTAATTGCAATTAAAATAGCAGAATAATCCAGAGGTCTTTGTGTCCTCTCTTTCAGTGTCTGAGCAAGCCCTGAATTTACCCTGCTGCCTGTCCCCTTCTCCCCCTGACCTTACCCTGCTGCCCCCTTCTCCCCCCTGACCTTACCCAGTTGCCTGCCCCCTTCTCCCCCTGACCTTACCTTGCTGCCTGCCCCCTTCTCCCCCTGACCTTACCCTGCTGCCTGCCCCCTTCTCCCCCTGACCTTACCCTGCTGCCTGCCCCCTTCATTGTTAATGTTTAAAGTTATTTTTCATATCATGAATAAATACAAGTTATTTACACTTTTCTACAATTACGTGGGAGACTTTTATTTAGAACGTTTTCGAAATTCCTAGATCCGGAAGTACTCTTTTTAGTGTTGCCGACGAGACGCTGATTGTGTTGTTGTTGAATTGAAATTGATGAAGCAATGAGTGCGCAATTGTGACTGCAATATCGAGAATCGTTTGCAGAAATTCATACTTTCTACGTTGGAAACTTACTGGGTAATGATATTACTGTCTGATGTTTTGTCAGGTTAGAGTGGTTTGTAAGTCATACTTCTTGTTTCTTGACGTTACAGAGTAGGATAACTTAGCTACTAGTACGTGTTAGCTAGCTAGTTTATCTAACTGTGCTAGCGGCTAGCTATTACTGTTAGGTAGCTAGCAAGAAGCTGTTTAAATGTCAGTCTATCCAGCAGCTGTTTGCAGAAAACACCCTTCCGTTCGCATTTTCACCTGATTGTCATTTCTTATCATGATAATTGTTAGTTATGTGCATATAATAACGTTACATAGCTACATATGTAGCTAGCTATATATTCAGGCATCCATTTGTTGAATAATCGATTGCGGATTGGACTCCTCATTTGCTAACTAGCTGGCGGCATCGCAGGGGCCGAGAGCAGCTTTGCAATCCTGCACAGTGCAGTTACACAGGCCCCCATGCATTGAATCACGCACACCAAACTGGGTTTGTAGAGAAATAATATCAACAATACTCACTAGGCTTCGTTTTCGTTCACCAGTAAACTAGTTATGTGGTAAAGTAACAGTATACCAAAATGTTGTTGTTGTGGTGGGATTGACATTTGCCACCTACAACCCACGTTCTACACAACCACTACTGGGTACTCTGAAAGCTGTATCAACTCTTTATCATGTTCTGCTGCAGAAAGATTAGGCCTATACAGAGAAACATACAAGTCGTTTTCGATCTCCCCAAAAAATGGGGCATGGGTGCAATCATTCACCAGCAAAGGGGGTCAGCATGACATTCCCTACCCCATTCATAGACGCAAACTACTTTAGCACATATTGACGATAGTATCTTCTGACGGGGGGGTTGTGTTAAGTGTCCCGACGCTTGCTCTAAACATTAACACGCATCGCTTGCGGTACTGTTTTGGAAACATAAGTAATGTATCTTTCATATCAGTAAAACATATTTGTCAAAAAACTAAAAGGTTATTACTACACACCTTTTATAGGGTTAGTGTTCCCACACGGCCATATCGCCACATTACAGCGCTTGTTTATGGAAGACATAGTTCGCCACCTGTGCTAATTAGGTATCTAGTGTG
The DNA here is from genome assembly GCF_964263955.1 of Coregonus lavaretus. NCBI lineage: Eukaryota > Metazoa > Chordata > Actinopteri > Salmoniformes > Salmonidae > Coregonus > Coregonus lavaretus. The sequence continues at coordinate 15,080,898 of NC_140024.1, forward strand.
TTCAGAACACCTGTGTGTAAGCAGAGAGGAAGATCGGCAGAAAATCTGTCTCCCTCCTTTAGGTGGGGTTTTTTCGCCTACTGAGCAAGGAGTTTTTGTATGGAGGTCAATGAGAGTGTTGAATTTGTTCAACAAAAAAATGAATGGCTTATTTGCTCGAATAGAAGTTTTGTGATGCATAAGTTGTTTCAAGTGTACTGATATAAGTAGGACACGTGATATCCCGGCAACTTTGAGAAAAAACCCTTTATATCGGAGTTGTCTCGAGATGGCTATGCATATTCATGGCATGAGGCTAGTAGCATAGCATCTCTCTCCATTGAATACAGGTGGTTGACGTCAACAACCCTAATCGAATATTGAAAAAAGGATTACAATAATGAGATGTATCCACCAACCCAAAGAATGGATAGACAGGAGCTAGACAGCCCGCCGTGCCGCTTTGTGGACAACGACTCCCATTGTTAGGGAGACACGTATCTTGTCAGTATATCCATAATCTTTGGTGTAAGCTAACTGGGGAGGAAGTGTAGTTCGTCAACTGGAGGCACACACAGTGTATGAATCTGTGCAAAACAGCTACAGTAAGTGTCTCTTTTTTATTTGAAGAGTATTTCTTGCTGACATGGCATATCAGCATATGTTTCGAAAACCGTTTTGAAAGCAATGATTGACTTTTCTAAATGTTAAAACACAATGTCGGAATTGTAGTTTACATGGAGCCAAATGTAGTCTAATGTAATGGCTGAAAACCCTACATATGGAGAAGAAGGGTTTTCGAGAGCTAGACATTCCCCTGTCAGCAAGGCATGCATTATGCTGCAATGTCTGTGTACTGTTGTTGTGAACTCTCTTATCTCAATGTCATATCAGTGAGCCGTGGTTTTATGCAGAATGATACATTTTGCATTTGAGTATTAAAATGTTCCTCTTGTGCAAAAAATAAAAAATCCCCATGCGTTTTTTTTACAATGTGCTCTATTGTTTTTACCAGCTGGCGGAGCCATGTCAGAGAGCTCAAGTGACACAGAGTCCTCCTGTGGGTGGACTATCATAAGTAATGAGGTAAGTCAAGTCTTCCTGACCCTACCTGGGTCCTTATTTGATTCCCCATCAGCCTGAGCACCTGAGTCCCTCTCAGGTAACCCTTGTAGGACCAATAGTCCAGTACTAGGAACCAGAGCCCTTGAAATTCCTCAGTGCACTCTAATGGGACTGGCCTATGGATATTACTGTTACAGTGACTTACTCTTTCAAAGTTTAATGTAATCTTAGTTACTTCTTGAGTGCCTTTTTGCCAGTCATTGCCATTATGCCGACTGTCTAGATTAATTTGAAAGTCTGATGGTTAATGCAGTGAACTGGAGACCATAGTACGGTATGCCTTCATGTAGGGTTGTCTAAATGTGGTAGGCTAATATGGTAGGCTTGTTTCTAAGGGTTCAGATATTGAGGCCCTGGGGCCAGAGAACGGCCTGGAATGTGGGCCTGATCTTCCAGAGAGTGCAGTGCTGGAGCCAGAGCTGCTGCAGAACCAACCCGCCTCTCTCTCTGGTAGGAGGAGTTACCATATGCCCTGTTGTGACAAATTAAGCCATTTGAAAAATCTAGGCATATTACAAAAAAAATCTCTTGACACTGGGTTAAAACTGTTACAACATTGTAATATACATGTATCAGAAAAACACTACATAATTTGGTTTAACCGTCTGTAATGAAACACATTTTATAGCGGTATTGAGATGTTATATGCTCACAGTAGATGGTGTGTATTCAACTTGTCTTCAAATTTTAAATGTCCTCTAAATATGTTTCAGCTGAGTGCACTGAGGAGAGGGGTGAGTCATCTCTTGATGCCACTCTGAAAGAAGAAACCTTAGACAAGACATTGTCTGCTTCTGAGGTGAGGGATAAAAACAAAACATTCTTCAGCTGTATATTTGTATGATTCCGATGTCGCTATGTTTCCAGTCCCTATGCCAACCATGTGGAATATCCTCTGCAGGCTGGAGGTGAGGTGACAGGGGACGAGCATGTGACTCTGTGCTCCTCCAGCGACCACTCTGACATTGTGACTCTGGGGGACACGAGGGAGTCTGAGCTCGGGCCTTGGGATGAGCAGACAGTGGAGGAGGAAGAGGGAGCAGTCAGTGAGGAGCTCTACCTGGGCACCTCCTCCAGCAGCCAATACACCTTCAGTGCTGCAGAGACTGGTAGGGCAACCCAACACACCCTTTAGGGGATGTTTCAATGAATTCCAGTATGAGGTCAATTGGAGAATTGAGATACATTTGTATCTATCTTCACAGTTCAAAGTTAGAGATGTTTCCATGCAAGGTTTGATGGTCTGGTGATGATCAAGCAGCGTAAGTGGATTAGAGAACAGATAGGGCATGACGACAAACAGAAGAAACCAACAAAGCACTCCTTCCTATCCCTTTCCCTTCCCCTTGTCCTAAAGCCAGGCTGATGATGGGCCACTGGAAGCTTCCACAAAGTCTGTGGGACTTGGGCTGTCATCTGAAAGGGCAGATATCTGGCAGCCGTTCTCTCTCAGGTGGTATAAACTGGACTGGTGTGAATATGATAGTGTGCTGCTTGTCTTGCTCAACACAATGTAGCAGGCCTACCCTGATAAGCTGTTGTCAGGGCAAATGCTGTCCGACGATGTAAACAAGTTCTGCTTCTTTTGAAGGGTGTTGCAACCGCCACTAAATGTGTGAAACAAAACACTTGGTATTTCAGCATGGTGTGTGTTTTTTTCGGCTTAACAACTGGAAGTTGTCCCAGTGATGATTTGGCAGAATGTCATTGGTTTGACTGATATACCTGATGTATAATTAGCCTAGCCTATATACAAACATTCTAAAATAAAATATTGTTATCAGAATATTTGATTAGTTGTTAGTCTGTCTCCTGTATTTCACTTTTAATTTTAGGCTAGGGGTCACCTCTGTGATCATGTAACCTAGATAAAACTTGATACTGAGGCATGTTGTTTACATGTTGCTCCCATTACCAGAGGGATGTCTTAATCAGATTTTGCAATCAATGGTTATTGGTTGTTAAGCAAAACATAAGCACATTAATTTTCACAGCAATGTGGGACAGTTTTTCAGGTTTGGCATTTCCTCTGGAAGACTAAAGCATTATTTTTGTTTCCCCAGTTTAATGTGCAACAATGTCACGAAGCCTAGCTTTACAACAGGGGTCTCCAACCCTGTTCCTGGAGAGCTACCGTCCTGTAGGTTTTTGCTCCAACCTCCGTTGTAAATCACATGGGTCCCCTGTAGCTCAGTTGGTAGAGCATGGTGTTTGCAACGCCAGGGTTGTGGGTTCGTTTCCCACGGGGGGCCAGTATGAAAATGTATGCACTCACTAACTGTAAGTCGCTCTGGATAAGAGCGTCTGCTAAATGACTAAAATGTAAATGTTCGGCTTTTCAACCAGCTAATTATTAGAATCAGGTGTGCTAAACTAGGGTCGGAGTGAAAACCTACAGGACGGTAGCTCTCCAGGAACAGGGTTGGAGAGCCCTGCTTTACAAACAACAATGTATAGGCTTTAAAGGGGTTGAACTTCCTGTTTTGGCCTAGTTTTTCAGCGTGGTCATTGAGAAATGCAGCAGCCATGACTGAAGCCAAATAAGAGTTTTCTTGGGGGGGGTGTGGTTTAATGTGGATGTCTCTTGTGTGTGTGTGTTTGCACGTGGCAAGCGTTTGTAAATTCACTCTGCCAAAACAGTACACAAGCACTCACCCTTCTAGATAACTTGAAAGGCTAGCCAGGTCTTGTCTTGATGTCGCCTAGGCTAGTTAGTGCTAGCCAACTTATTTAGCCAATTAGCTTCAGCCGCTGGTATGCCCTGGTGTGCTGCTGTGGCAAAATTGGTTTGACATTGGATAACCTATAGCTAGGGCTAGTTAGAGACCGTCAATAAATTACACAATGTAAATGGGACAATAATTTCATGTTGCACATCTTTTAGTTGTCTCATTCAATTCTTTCAATATTTTAATTTCCACAATTTATAGCTGGTTTGAGGTTTTTAAGTTTAAGTAAATTTGGAGCTATTGACATTTTAAAATATTGTCCCGTGTACATTGTGTAATTTACTGAAGGTCCCTAAATAGCCCCATAAGGATATCGAGTTACATTTACATGTACGTAATTTAGCAGACGCTCTTATCCAGAGCTACTTACAAATTGGTGCATTCACCTTATAGCCAGTGGGATAACCACTTTACAAAATAAATAAATTGTGGGGTAAGGGGGGATCGAATGTCATACCAAATTGACCATGGGCATTACGATCGGGTCGCCTGCAGCTGAGCGCTGAATTGATGATTACTTGGGTGCTGCCAGCTGTGGGCAGGATGGAATTAACCCAACCCAAGGAAAACTGTTACGGTACCCTTCATTCTGTGACATTCTATTTTTTCCTATCATCTCACAAATCTTTGTTGACCAAAATTATCCCATTTACACTTTGTAGTCAATTTTGACAGTAGAATAACTGTTTCTGACTCATATCGATGCCACATAGGCCGTTTTCAAAACGAGAAGTTGCTTTTTAGGGGCAGTTGCTCTTTAATTAGAATTGAATGGATACTTGATATATTGCCATGGACCGCACTTTGCTACTAGATCAATGAGGGCAATTAAAACAATATTTCAAGCAGCAATGTGCTGTTAATGATTTTAGCAGCATACGCATGGTTTACAAGCATGTCAACCTACTACATGTCTACCTTGTAATTATGGTTCAGTGCACTAATGATTGTTTGTGTGGGTGTGTGCATGTTGCAGTTTTCCCTGTGGAGCAGCCTGTGGTTGCAGACTTTAGCAGCAGTGAGGATGAGGGAGAACAGCAGGTCACCCCAGTAGTGCGGAGGCGCAGGGTGAGGAAGAGCACCACTAGCTCTGTGGCTGAGCCTGGAGAGGAGGTGCAGGAGTCTGACCACAGTGACCGAGAGGAGACTCTAGAGGAGGAGCAGAAGGAGGTACAGGAGGAGGAGGTGCAGCAAGAACCTCGCGTTGCTCCCCCACCTCAAGGCCATGTCAGCGGCACCCTCAACAAATGTATCCTAGTAGCCCTCCTAATTGCCATCAGCATGGGCTTTGGTCACTTCTATGGTAAGCATCATGGGAAAGTATTGGTACATACAGTACCAGTCAAAAGTTTGGACACACTTACTCATTCCAGGGTTTTTCTTTATTTTTACTATTTTCTACATTGTAGAATAATAGTGAAGACATCAAATCTATGAAAGAACACATATGGAATCATGTAGTAACCAAAAAAGTGTTTAAACAAATCAAAATATATGTTATATTTGAGATTCTTCAAAGTAGCCACCCTTTGCCTTGATGACAGCTTTGCACACTCTTGACATTCTCTCAACCAGCTTCATGAGGTAGTCACCTGGAATGCATTTCAATTAACAGGTGTGCCTTGTTAAAAGTTAATTTGTGGAATTTCTTTCCTTCTTAATGCGATTGAGCCAATCAGTTGTGTTGTGACAAGATGGAAGAAAAAAATATGGTTAGTATACAGAAGATAGCCCTATTTGGTAAAAGACAAAGTCCATATTATGGCAAGAACAGCTCAAATAAGCAAAGCGAAACGACAGTCCATCATTACTTTAAGACATGAAGGTCAGTCAATCCGGAACATTTCAAGAACTTTGAACGTTTCTTCAAGTGCAGTCGCAAAAACCATCAAGCGCAATGATGAAACTGGCTCTCATGAGGACCGCCACAGGAAAGAAAGACCCAGAGTTACCTCTGCTGCAGAGGATAAGTTCATTAGAGTTACCATCCTCAGAAATTGCAGCCCAAATAAATGCTTCACGGAGTTCAAGTAACAGACATCAACTGTTCAGAGGAGACTGCGTGAATCAGGCCTTCATGGTCGAATTGCTGCAAAGAAACCACTACTAAAGGACACCAATAAGAAGAAGAGACTTGCTTGGGCCAAGAAACACAAGCAATGGACATTAGACCGGTGGAAATCTGTCCTTTGGTCTGATGAGTCCAAATTTGAGATTTTTGGTTCCAACCGCCGTGTCTTTGTGAGAGTAGGTGAACGGATGATCTCCACATGTCTGGTTCCCACCGTGAAGCATGGAGGAGGTGGTGTGATGGTGTGGGGGTGCTTTGCTGGTGACACTGTCGGTGATTTACTTAGAATTCAAGGCACACTTAACCAGCATGACTAGCACAGCATTCTGCAGTGATACGCCATCCCATCTGGTTTGCGCTTAGTGGGACTATAATTTGTTTTTCAACAGGACAATGACCCAACACACCTCCAGGTTGTGTAAGGGCTATTTGACCAAGAAGGAGAGTGATGGAGTGCTGCATCAGATGACCTGGCCTCCACAATCACCCAACTGCAACCCAATTGAGATGGTTTGGGATGAGTTGGACCGAAGAGTGAAGGAAAAGCAGCCAACAAGTGCTCAGTATATGTGGGAACTCCTTCAAGACTGTTGGAAAAGCATTCCAGGTGAAGCTGGTTGAGAGAATGCAAAGCTGTCATCAAGGCAAAGGGTGGCTACTTTGATGAATCTAAAATGTAGAATATATTTTGATTTTGTTTAAGACTTTTTTGGTTACTACATGATTCTATATGTGTTATTTTATAGTTTTGATGTCTTCACTATTATGCTACAATGTAGAAAATAGTAAAAAGAAATAAAGGAAAAACCCTTGAATGAGTAGGTGTTTCCAAACGTTTGACTGGTACTGTATGTGATGAAGAATTTCAATGTTGCTCATTATGAGTATGGAATCATTGGTAAAAGGAATTCACAAGGAGGGCTGTTTTAGCTGTTTTAACTTGTGTTGGTTTTGTGTTCTAGGAAAATTTGAAGGTACAGTATGGAGTGGATGGTTTGAGGGTAATTGTCTAACTCAACTTGCTTAGGTGCATAAGTCATGATAATGTCATGTGAATGTCATGTGTCATCACCGCATAGTAGTTTTGAATAGCACAAACTAAACCTATGTGTGTTTAGTGGGATTATGCAAAGCATGTCAAGTGCCTACATGTAGATAGATTTGATCATATTGAAAGGATACACATCCTATTAAGATAGTGAAAAGAGAATTACAGTGCTTCTGTTGACCTCTTGAATCCATCCTCATCAGAATGTTTGTTATGTGCAGAAACAAATCATTCAGTCATAGGGCGGCAGGTAGCCTAGTGGTTAAGAGGGTTGGGCCAGTAACCGAAAGGACGCAGATTCGTATCCCCCGAGCCGACTAGGTCAAAAATCTGTCGATGTGCCTTTGAGCAAGGCACTTAACCCTAATCGCTCCTGTAAGTCACTCTGGATGAGAGTGTCTGCTAAATGGCTAAAATGTAAACATGTAATACAGTATCTGGGTTGTAGTCAATAAGCAATCAGTTTTCCAATGTTATTGGCAGCTCAGAGCTGGCTGAAAGTTCAAATTCTGAATATGACTGATAAACTTAATCATATAGGTGTGGCACATTTTGTGAGTTGTCTACAAACCAGATACTCATGATGGGTCACTTGACAAATGTAAGTCAATTTATTTTCTGTTTTTGTGTGTGGTAGTATATTACTTTCTTGTGCCGTCTTTGGTAAGGTGAGGTAACAATGGGTTCCCATTTTCCCAAGGGTCAGGGAATTTCAGGGAATTCCAACACCTGCATCCCACACATGGAAAATCAGGGGTTTTCTAATTTGCCAGCGAGTGTGGTCATAAAAAGTCAATAACAATACACACAATAACAAATTGCTTTTATTGTGTACATTTTGCCACTGCTGATCAATGTCACCAAATAGTTTTGAATCTAGGAAATTCTAATTGGTCTGCATGGAAAAGTCTTGAAATGTTTGTTTGTCCAAGAATGGGAACCCTTTTTATTGCACCTAACATGTGGACATTTCCCACAACTTTTTCTGCTTCTGCATTACTATTCTTGAATGTGTGTTATCATCTGGTGAATCATGCCTATGCTTATGGAAAATTAAGGGAATGTCTAATATTTCATTCTAACACAGGCACAGTACAGTTTCAGGAGAGGCAGAAGATTGTGGAGAAGATCTGTGGAGTGAACGAACTTGGTGATTCAAGAGATCTGCAGCATCAGTGTCATAAAGGACCAAATGTCATCAACAAGGTCTGCAAAGAGTTCTTGATACATACGGTTAGGTATCATAAGCCACCTCCCTCTTCATTATCCTTCACAAATAAATTAGCATAATTAAACAAAATACATGTTCTTTCCCTGTCTTAGAAACTGATTTCTTCCTAACTTTTCTGTTTCTTTTTGTGTTTTTTATATATCTTTGGTGAACTTTGTTTCAGCTATAGAATTCTCTCATTCTTTTTTGACTGAACACATTCTGATTTCAGCCATTAAAGTGCCAGTAGTCCTATCAGTATCGTATTTAAGGAAGTACTTTAAGCGTTTCAATTTTAGAAATATTAAATTGACGTATCCACAACTTTTACAGCAATGCTCAGTCAGTACACTCATTTCACTATTCTATCTCAAGAAAAGCGAACTTCTATGATAAGTATGCTTATGCCTCAACTAAAGCACACTATTGCTCCTTCCAGTGAGCAAATTGCTCGCAAAATAATGTATCTTCTTCACCACCAACCACACAGAAGGATGTTATTTTTATTTTTTATTATGTCTCAAAGGAAGTGGTCAAACACTATCTAACGTGGTTACATTTTCCTCTGATCTCAAATAGTATGACACACAGTAGCAAAATGTTTCTTTAGGCAATGAGGTCATTGTATCGAAATACATTGCAGCCTATTCTTGTTTTTGTGAAACCTATTGTTATGCTTAGATATTTATTTTCTTGACATGGTCAAATAACTTAAGCATTGATTGGTCACTTTTTTCCTAATTTGGCACACAGAAACTAGAGGTCATGAGTAACTTGGACAAAAATAATGGCACCGATTGGCCTAAAGGTGGCAGTGTTATAAGCAGTCTCACTTAAACCCTCATATCCGCCGCCCTGTTTGACCTAGAGACTTAACTTTGTATGTAGGTGTCTTTACTTATGCTGAACCAATTTGCCTCAAGGACCCATAAAGTCCATCAGGATAGATTTAGCTCCATCTTGAACATTTTGGAAAACGTTTAAACCAGAAGGGCCAACTTCGTTTGAGAAAAGCTAAGGGATTGGTTAAAAGATGGCTGAGTTATTAATAATCAGGAAATCAGATTTTATGTGTCCATTTTAAATCCTTTGTAAATCCACTTCACAATCGCCTATCAACTTTTTAGGGTCATCAAAGACATTACCATGATGAACCATGTTAAGTTTAGCATTGATATCTTTAAGAGTAAGGAAACTTAACAATTTCACTTTTGACTAATGCTAATGCTTAAAATAATCATTAAAACATCTTCTCATGGACTAAAAGTCAGATTCACTCCAAATGTGGTCTTTGGACTCATCAAAATAGTCCCTAAAGAGTGAATAATGTTGATGCATTCAAAGATGGCCACACTAGTAGATGCGTATACGCTAATATGCTAAAATATCTCAAAAACCAGGAAACTATTAACAACTCATTCTTTGCATATGTAATGCTAATGCTCAAAATCATCTGCAGTCATATTTTCCTCATGAACCATACATCAGATTCACTCCAGATGTTGTATTTAGACTCATTACATAAGGCTTTAATAGTTAACTTTTTTTTTGTTGCTGCATTCAAATATGTCCGCACTGTACCTATAGGTGCATGTTAGCACATATGCTAATGTTAAAAATACTTTCATAATCTTCTTCTCAATGCTTTCACTGATTGCACATAAAGGAAGATAGTGCTTGCTTTGTTATTCAACTGATATATATATATTTTATATATTTTTTAAACCAGTTTTTCTCCCCAATTTCGTGGTATCCAATTGGTAGTTACAGTCTTGTCCCATCGCTGCAACTCCCGTACGGACACGGGAGAGGCGAAGGTCGAGAGCTGTGTGTCCTCCGAAACACAACCCAACCGAGCCGCACTGCTTCTTGACACAATGCATGCTTAACCCGGAAGCCAGCCACACCAATGTGTCGGAGGAAATACTGTACACCTGGCGACTGTGTCAGCGTGCACTGCGCCCGGCCCGCCACAGGAGTCGCTAGGGCACGATGGGGCAATAACATCCCTGCCGGCAAAACCCTTCCCTAACCTGGACGACGCTGGGCCAATTGTGCGCCGCCCCATGGGTCTCCGGCTGCAACAGATTCTGGACTCGAACCAGGATCTCTAGTGGCACAGCTAGCACTGTGATGCAGTGCCTTAGACCACTGCACCACTCTGGAGGCCCCTTCAACTGATATTTTGTCCTTTCATCCTGTTGTGATCTCGCATTTAAACTCTCCATGTTACGTGACTATTCATCTTCAATAAATATTTTTATATGCAAGGATTCTCTACGATTTTTGTTTTTGATGGCTTCTTGCCCCCTTGAACCATTTTTGCCACTCCACTTAACTGTAGAGTGAGATTAGGTTTAAGAGGGTTCTCATCTTATAGCAATGCTTTTGCTCACTTTGGTGATGCTGTTTCCACACATTTAGGACGTGGTTAAGAGTCTGAGAGAAGACCTAAAGGACAAGAGTGACATGGTGCTGTCTCTCACAGGGATTATGGACAAGCTTACTAAAGAGAACCAGGATCTCAGATCCAAACAGGCCCAGCTACAGGTAACATGCAAGTACAAGTTACGGTTCAAATGTAACACTAGTGGTGGATCTTTCAATATAAATTGAATGTGGACTCATTTCTAAAGATTAAAATGCTGCAACAAAATTCACCATTAATTGATTTGTCGTTTATTTGTCTGAATGTGAAGAAATTTAATTTTGTGTCATTGTTTCACTTTTAACCATCTTCATTATTAATTTAAGCCTCACGGTTCCCCTTGTTGTTCATACACTACCGTTCAAAAGTTTGGGGTCACTTAGAAATGTCCTTGTTTTTTCGAAAGAAAAACATTTTTTTTGTCCATTAAAATAACGTCAAATTATTCAGAAATACAGTGTAGACATTGTTAATGTTGTAAATGGCTATTGTAGCTGGAAACGGCTGATTTTTAATGGAATATCTACATAGGCGTACAGAGGCCCATTATCAGCAACCATCAGTCCTGTGTTCCAATGGCACATTGTGTTTGCTAATCCAAGTTTATTATTTTAAAAGGCTAATTGATCATTAGAAAGCCCTTTTGCAATTATGTTATCACAGCTGAAAACTGTTGTGCTGATTTTAAAGAAGCAATAAAACTGGGCTTCTTGAGACTAGTTGAGTATCTGGAGCATCAGCAATTGTGGGTTCAATTACAGGCTCAAAATGGCCAGAAACAAATAACTTTCTTCTGAAAGTCGTCAGTCTATTCTTGTTCTGAGAAATGGTGTTCTGAGTGTCTAGTTTGAGAAACAGGCGCCTCACAGGTCCTCAACTGACAGCTTCATTAAATAGTACCGGCAGTTTCTTGGCAATTTCTCGCATTGAATAGCCTTAATTTCTCAGAACAAGAATAGACTGACGAGTTTCAGAAGGAAGTTATTGGTTTCTGGCCATTTTGAGCCTGTAATCGAACCCACAATTGCTGATGCTCCAGATACTCAACTAGTCTCAAGAAGCCCAGTTTTATTGCTTTTTAAAATCTGCACAACCGTTTTCAGCTGTGATAACATAATTGCAAAAGGGCTTTCTAATGATCAATTAGCCTTTGATATTATTTGAATGGACAAAAAAATTGCTTTTCTTTCGAATACAAGGACATTTCTAAGTGACCCCAAACTTTTGAATGGTAGTGTATGTTAAGCGTTTTGCTAATACTCCTTTGTAGCTACATAACAAATTATGTATTTTTGTTTTGAAACAAGGCCCAGAAAGAAGACTTGGTCGTGAAACTGAAGCAGACTGGCGAGGAGAGGGTTAAGATTGAGTCTCAGCAGAATCACCTGATGGTGGAGAACCAGCTGCTGAAGAGCTCCCTGGAGCGTGAGGAGGAGTCCCTGTCCACCCTTCAGGAGGAGCTGAGGAACCTGCGCTCCCAGATCCGAGACCTGGAGGACACGGGGGCTGGGGCCGACTCCATACTGTCTGAGAACCAGAGGCTGAAGGACCACCTGGAGGAGGAGAAGCAGCGCCTCCGCAGCTTCCTGAGCCAGAGGGAGGCCCTGATGGCTGAGGCCCAGACGCTGAGGAGGGAGCTGGATAATGAGCGGAGGGTGACCGACCAGCTGAGGGAGCAGCTGAGCAGCCGCAACACCAGGGTCGGAGGAGAGGCCGACCCGGAGACAGAGGAGCTGCAGTCACGGCTCATGGAGTTGGAGAAGAAACTGAGCTTTGAGCAGCAGCGCTCCGACCTTTGGGAGAGGCTCTATGTGGAAACCAAAGAGGAGAGGGCCAAGGGAGACAAGCAGGCCAAAGTCAAGAAGCCCAACGACAGCGTGATAGGGAAGGTGAAAGACACTTTTGATGCAGTGAAGAACTCCACCAAGGAGTTTGTGCACCATCACAAAGAGCAGATAACGAAAGCCAAAGAGGCTGTGAAGGAGAATCTGAGGAAGTTCTCTGATTCTGTGAAATCCACCTTCCGCCACTTCAAGGACTCTGCTTCACGTATGATGGACAAGACTTACCGGCCTCACGATCAGAGGTTTCACGAGAGGAAGGATGCCAAGACTGAGCACCGTGAGCAGCAGGAGCATCATAGAGACCATGGAAACAAGCACTCAGACGAGGAACCATGGCAGCCCAGAACCCACAAGCCCCTGCATCGTCACCCTCGTAAATCCACTGACGACTCTTTCCAGGCACACCGTAACACCCGTAAGTCAGGGGGTAAAGTTGAGGAGGACCCAGACGCTGAGAACCAACAAAGAGGAGTGCCCAAAGGTTGCTCTGGGGTTTTCGACTGTGCCTACCAAGAATCCATGAGCCTCTTCAACAAAGCCATGGACCCCATAAGAGCAGATGAGTTCAACCAGCTGCTTCACAGCTACCTCCAGCAGGAGGTTGACCACTTCCACCACTGGACTGAGCTGGAGAGCTTTACTAACAATTTCTTTCACAACGGCATCTTCATCCACGATCAGATGCTGTTCACAGACTTTGTCAGTGGTGTGGAAGACTACCTGGAGGACATGGATGAATACCATGGCCACAACGATGACGTCTTTGAAGATCTTGACGAGTATGTCTACAGGCACTTCTTTGGAGATACCTACTCAAAACGTTATGGGTCAAGGTAAGTTTATAGTTTTCATAACTGTTTTTTCAAAAGGATGTTGTGTTAACATATCATTTTGAGGGTGTAAAACTTTTACATATTCTGACATTTCTGTTTGTCAACTCACAGTAGACCCTTTGAGGGGCCAGATACGGATACTAAAGAGAGACTGGCCAAGCAGCAGCAGCGCAATCAACAGAGGGCCCGGCCCCGGCCACAAAGAGAGAGGAAGTGGAGCAGAGCAGGGCGGAACACAGACAGACACATGGCTGATGTAAAAATAGAGTTGGGTCCTATGCCCTTTGATCCCAAATATTGAGAATATTCTTACCTAATGAATCCGTTTTTATAATGGCTGATATTGTAGTTGCAAAGTCTATTTAGGATGTGTTTGATGGAAAGCCTTTTACTTCTTATTCTTCTGTTTTTGTGATTTTGCACAATGTTATTTTAATGCTGCCTGAATGTTCCCTTGCTTCCTGTGTTGTGTAAGCAATCCTTAGGTTAGTGGCAATGGTGGTGTATCTGAATGCATCTAATCTCATGCGCACAAAGAAAATTATTGCTACAATGATTTATCCATAAATTGTCTTTAAATATGACTAACTAGAGCAATTAAACATGGGAATACAGTAAGTAAATGTTACAGTACCTAACTCTGTAGTACACATTCATTGTAATCAGGTCAGCTGTTACATGTTATTTTTAAGAGCCATCACTGACTATGTAATTTGCACAAAATGTCTTCTCTTTGGGCCTTGTTAAAAAAAAATATGTTTACCATTTGAATTGTTTAAATGTAGGCCTATTGTGAATTAATAATGATTCATTGGATGGATCCAACAATGGAAAGAAATAGTATTTTTGTCAGTGGCATTGAGAAGTTATGCACTGACAAATACACTTTAATTTCAATTCCAAATTGTCAAAGGTGACGATTTGATAATGGCAAAAACAATTGCTGACATTGATACTGTTGTGTGCAGTAAAACTTTAAAAGTAGCAAAATCAATGAGAAATACTTTATTTTTTCACATGGTGTTGAATAATGCAAGAAGCTGGTTCCGCAGTCAATTTCTATAATTTGCTACTACGTTACATATTTGTTTAAAATGGTGAGATAAGGTGCAACTGTGTTGTAGTTTGCTTCCCAAGTGAAGTAGTTATTGTTCAGTAACATTCCAACTATGGCTTGTTTTACTAAGGCTGATTATTTCCTTTCATTTACAGATGTGCTGTTGAAAATGAATTGCAGCTTCCCAATAAAAAAAAGTGAATATTGACTGCTTTTTCCCCCCAAATATAGTGAACTGTCTGGCTAGGTGTTGCATTATTTTCAGCGTTTAAAAGATCAATCCGTTATTCCATTTGATAATTTATTCCTTTACAATACAGATCCATTTTGATTAACTTCCCAATGGCTCGTACCAATGGTCAAGATGGTTCTGTTCAGTGCATTTTGTAAACTAGGATACTTCTTCAAACTCGTCCTTAAGATACATGAGTAAGGAAAATCATTGTGCTTCTTACAAATGTATTCTCTTCAGTGTTTTGTGTTCAGTGCCTTTGATAAACTAGGATGCTTTTTCCAACTCGTCCTTCAGGAACATGAGTGTGGAATATTTCTGTACTTCTCATAAATCTACTCCCGTCCAAGAATGCAGAGATCTCCTGAGGACAGAAAAAGCAAATAATACAAATTATTGTAACAGTGAAGGAGCTTTCCATTAGTCATTATTAGTCTTGAATTACAAAATGCAGAGTATCTAACCTTCTCCAGAACATCAAAGAACACGAGGTGGGTTGGCAGCATTGACTTATAAGGGAATGAGGTCCTCAACCAATGATGAGGATCAGCAAAGAATCTCTCAGCTTCATCTACATAGCTCTTGTCTCCTGTGAGATCTGGTGGACATTCTAGGAAACGCATCTTCATTGGACAGTGGATGTGACTACAAAAACAATGTATATTGATTATTTACTGCACTGCCTCTGTAGCTAAGCTTGTCACAGCACTTACTCATGCAAAAGGTCCATCAGTAAATAAGGCAAAAACAACATGAAAAAAATGGACTGCCTACCTGTAGAAAGGTGTAGAGTGACAGGGCATTAGAAAGAGGACTTCAGGCAGTGGAGGGGTTGAGGGATCGCTGTCGTCACACAGGGTCTGGAGGTGACCCATGACATCCAGTGTGCCTCGCTGGTGAAGCAGACCTGTGTACAGGGCTGGGACTAGGTTGGAGACCAATAAGGCACATGCGGCAGGCCGTCTCCAGGTTCTCAGATTCACCAAAGCTATCCCTGCAATAAACGAGGACCCCATGTCGTGCATAGGGTATGACTGTACGTTAGCAGTTTGGTTACTTGCAGTCATTGGAATCTTTCTGGAAATTGTAGCACTCACCACAAAATACCATGCAGAAAGGCAAAACAGGGTAGATGAATCTGAACTCCTTGTGCGCAAGACAACTGCATGGAGAAGAAAAACATGCAAATTCTGAAATTCCTTATGATATGAACAGTCTAATGTACAGATGTTTTTGGCCCATAAATTACAGTAAGTGCATTTTACATGTCACACAACATAGAAAGACAAAAGAAAAAGACCATACCTGTAAACCATTAATGTCCAGACTACTGTTATTAACATGATTCTGTATCTTTTTGAAGCCAGTGTGCATCCATATAGGAAGAAAGGAAGATGAGGGCCAATGACGACCACAAAGCCCTGAGTAAAGTACCAGTGCCATGGATGAGAGCCATAGAACTCAGCCACGTTGTGAAAAACATTAAACATCAGGAAGTTGTACTGCACCAGGGTCCACTGCGAGAGAAAATGGTTTAAGGCACTTGTGTTAATTAACACAGACATTACATCTTCTGATTTATAATTACCTATTTTAAAATTTTATTTTTAAACAATGCTTTTCCTACCTTTCCATAGAACATGCAGTCAATCAGAGTTGAAATCCCAAGAGTTAAAGCCCTATATGAAGGAGAGGCTCATCCAATAATTGAAGAATACATTATGTATGTCGTGAAAACCTCACTCTGCAGCTAAGGCACAATGGTCTTTATCAAATCATAGCACTCACCCAATGGGAAGGCAATGGTGAGTTATGAGTTTCAGCTTGTTATCTTCCTGCCAGAAGTGGTACACCAACAGAGGAAGCCACACAATCAAGGCTGTCGGACGAACAATGACTGCCAAGGCAACCAGGATCAAATATTTTGTACTGCGAAAGAAAACAAGCAAAATCAGTTTTAAACAGAATGTTATTAACGGAGTGTTACTAAAAGGAATACTTTTTGTAAAGGCATTTTGTAACTTGCCGTGTAGTGGGAAATACTTACAGATGCACACTATGTGAAATGGTTTTATGTTGGAGTTGTGTAGGTCCTACCTGTTGTGTGTTTTAGAGCCAGGCAGAGGATAGTAATAGAGAGCCAGAGTTGTGAGTGTGGTCTCCATGGTGTTGGTCAGGGTCCTGGTGCAGCAGTACCATGTGAACCAAGAACTGAGCTGGCAGAGGTACTAGTGACAACAACAACAACAAAAAAGAGAAAGAGGCTTTGTAACAAGGTTTCAGCCCACAAACCCAGAATTACAATAAGTCAAAAGGATATGAGACACAAAGAAGTGCATGTTGTTTTTACCGTCCATTTGGCAACGTCAGAATGCTCCAGTGATTGGATAAGACAGTAGAGTTTAATATCAGCCAATGCAGCAAGCAGTGCCTGCACAACTCGAGGTAGCCATACCTGCAGAATCCACAATATATACCGTACAGATTTTGACAATGGGGTCACATCCAATGCATTTTGCATCAGCACTATAAGTTGCTGCAAAAGATGATGTACAAATATGACTTACCAAGAGTTGAACTGCATCATAGGTGAAGAAGTGCAATATCTTATATATAGCTCCAAAGAAAAGAGGGTAGGAGAACCCTCTTATACCTGCTGTCCACTCCCACGTCAAATAGCCATAGGTGAAGTTATTAAGGATTTAGCAGAATACACATACTATTGTCCACAAGACAGTTATTAGAAGGTTACTACTTAAAGTTTCAAATGATTTTTGTTACAAGGATATTCAAAAACCATAAGGTGAGCGACTTCGAGGGACTGCCAGTATTCATCTGGGACAAAGCTGGTCTGGACCAGGAAGCAGTTAATGAGACGAAATGCCACAGTGAAGACACTGACCCCCAATACACCTAAGGAGAAGAAGAAAATAAAAACATGTCAGATATCTCTCCACCAGTTAGGCTGCCTGTGTTAGATGTGCATTGGTAATTAAATGCATTATCAACCAGTCATTTGAAAGACTGAAGCATTCTGAAACTGCAAGTACAATTGCATGCTCCTGGATCACCTGTTGCCTACTTCAATTTAAGTTGATGTAGCTAGCTAAGCTAGCGTTTGTCTTTCAAAATAAGCAATGTAAACTTCGCTTCCATTCTTACTTTTATCATCAACATCAGTTTGACATTTGCTCAGTCTGCTAGAAATACAGTGGGGGAAAAAAGTATTTAGTCAGCCACCAATTGTGCAAATTCTCCCACTTAAAAAGATGAGAGAGGCCTGTAATTTTCATCATAGGTACACGTCAACTATGACAGACAAATTGAGATTTTTTTTCTCCAGAAAATCACATTGTAGGATTTTTTTATGAATTTAGTTGCAAATTATGGTGGAAAATAAGTATTTGGTCACCTACAAACAAGCAAGATTTCTGGCTCTCACAGACCTGTAACTTCATCTTTAAGTGGCTCCTCTGTCCTCTACTCGTTACCTGTATTAATGGCACCTGTTTGAACTTGTTATCAGTATAAAAGACACCTGTCCACAACCTCAAACAGTCACACTCCAAACTCCACTATGGCCAAGACCAAAGAGCTGTCAAAGGACACCAGAAACAAAATTGTAGACCTGCACCAGGCTGGGAAGACTGAATCTGCAATAGGTAAGCAGCTTGGTTTGAAGAAATCAACTGTGGGAGCAATTATTAGGAAATGGAAGACATACAAGACCACTGATAATCTCCCTCGATCTGGGGCTCCACGCAAGATCTCACCCCGTGGGGTCAAAATGATCACAAGAACGGTGAGCAAAAATCCCAGAACCACACGGGGGGACCTAGTGAATGACCTGCAGAGAGCTGGGACCAAAGTAACAAAGCCTACCATCAGTAACACACTACGCTGCCAGGGACTCAAATCCTGCAGTGCCAGACGTGTCCCCCTGCTTAAGCCAGTACATGTCCAGGCCCGTCTGAAGTTTGCTAGAGTGCATTTGGATGATCCAGAAGAGGATTGGGAGAATGTCATATGGTCAGATGAAACCAAAATAGAACTTTTTGGTAAAAACTCAACTCGTCGTGTTTGGAGGACAAAGAATGCTGAGTTGCATCCAAAGAACACCATACCTACTGTGAAGCATGGGGGTGGAAACATCATGCTTTGGGGCTGTTTTTCTGCAAAGGGACCAGGACGACTGATCCGTGTAAAGGAAAGAATGAATGGGGCCATGTATCGTGAGATTTTGAGTGAAAACCTCCTTCCATCAGCAAGGGCATTGAAGATGAAACGTGGCTGGGTCTTTCAGCATGACAATGATCCCAAACACACCGCCCGGGCAACGAAGGAGTGGCTTCGTAAGAAGCATTTCAAGGTCCTGGAGTGGCCTAGCCAGTCTCCAGATCTCAACCCCATAGAAAGTCTTTGGAGGGAGTTGAAAGTCTGTGTTGCCCAGCGACAGCCCCAAAACATCACTGCTCTAGAGGAGATCTGCATGGAGGTATGGGCCAAAATACCAGCAACAGTGTGTGAAGACTTACAGAAAACGTTTGACCTGTGTCATTGCCAACAACGGGTATATAACAAAGTATTGAGAAACTTTTGTTATTGACCAAATACTTATTTTCCACCATAATTTGCAAATAAATTCATTAAAAATCCTACAATGTGATTTTCTGGAGAAAAAAAATCTCATTTTGTCTGTCATAGTTTACGTGTACCTATGATGAAAATTACAGGCCTCTCTCATCTTTTTAAGTGGGAGAACTTGCACAATTGGTGGCTGACTAAATACTTTTTTCCCCCACTGTATGATAGCTGCTATACCAAACAGGACATATACCATTATCAAGAGGACATGTATCTTCTTTACTATATAGTTGGGATTTTCGTTTCCTCAGTTTAACAGGCTCTGCTTTGCTTCCGATATTTAAGCGTGCACGAATCTTTTCCATCACTTAGATAAACTAAAACTAACTACATATTAGAGAATGTAGCTAATTCGAGCAGCACCAAAATCCACATTAGTTCCGTGTTTGTGCTCGTAGGTAGATGACGTCAGTCGTTTCCTTGCAAAGGATATGCGATTGTCAAGATAACATTCGTGTGTTACATATCGGTGATGTAAAGTTATACAGCTTAGAATGTTATCTGTACCACTTATAGAACATACCATTTATTTTATCAATTATAATATGCATTTTATGGGGAATCGCATTTCAGTTTATTGTTGTCGTTCATCTTGTCCCCTTTCATTCGCCGTAGATGCATGTTCGACCTTTGCACTTAAACCAAATGTCGCTTGCTAGCCAACGTCAGTTGTTTAATTGTTGGAATTGCTAGACGTTTTGGTCTCCACACACTTCATAAAAGATCGTGGTGAGTTATGTTAAAACAATTATGAAACCAATATAAGATTTGTGTCTCACTAGCTAGTTAGCTAGCTATGGCTAACAACCCACAGTTTTGTATAGAAGGCATAACGTTATAGCTTTTGGTAAAAATTTACTTTTTGTAACAGGTTAGAATTTACGCAGCAGGTTAGGATAACCAATTAGCATTCGTGTAAAAGTGTAGTGGGGAGATTTGCAATGTCACATGTTACAAAGAATCTGACATACCACCACAGGGACATACAGGATTCATGTCATTATTATGGCATGCTGTATCTAGCTGAGGTTCGAGTTTACATTACTAATACTGTATCATGCACACAATGTTTTACATATGCTTACATTTCCTCCTCTGTATATGTAGCAGCTTGGTAATGTCACGAGATTTAAAATGTGGCATATCGTGTATGTCATGATAGGACATTCTACTGCACAATTGTGCCCCATGATGAAGGCTTTATGTGTGCTTCCTGCAAAAACGTAATGTACAACATCAGTGACAATGCAAGGCAAAACTTTTGGGTAATCTCTTCTATTCTTCCAGGATCAACGATGCAAGTGTAGGTGGGACTCCTGATCCAGAGAGAACATGTTTCGACGAAGGATACCTTTTGCACAGATAGCCTTGGCCACTGTGCTAGGAGTTGCTGGGGGTGTTTATATATATATATAGACCCATGTTTGAGCCCCAGCACAATAACTATCTTCCAGAGACTTTGAGTCAACCGGAGGACAATTGGAGGCCCGAGAGCCAAGGACAGTCTGGAGACAGCAACAATGTGCCTGAGAGTCCTGGACAGTCTGAAGTCAATAGAACTGTGTAGGAGAATGTGGGACAGTCAGTGGCCTTAGCAGAAGTGTTTGTCAATTAATAATTTCAGTTGATTTGTGGTTTTGTGTGTAAATTACAGATCATGTGAATTGAATGTCAAATAAAATCCCTTGTACTACTATATGTCAGGGTAGGTTTGTAAATGTCAAGCCTACAGTATTGTCAGCAAGAATATCTTATCACCGCCACCACAGGTTGAACTTTGCTCAAGGAACCACTTGGTGTCCTCATTTTGCCCTTATTACTGTTAGAAGTAAAGCACCTGTGGATCAGGCAGGGAATTATATTATATGTACCACCCTATGCAATCAAATAACTGAGGAAAATTATCCGACTGCAAGTTCTTTACAATCCACTACACATGTACCTTATAACATTCTTCCTAACTTTCTAACTTGTTTTTAACACCAGCATTTTAAAGGATCGACAGCTCTTTTTCTCAAGCCACAACATTCACATTTTAGTTCCAAAATAATACTCCTGCGCAGGAAAGGTATTTTTCCGTTCCGAACTCCCACGGAGGTCTTTTATGCGTTGGCGAGAGAGGGAGGGGCTGGCTTACTTCAACTGAACGGGAAGTGATGTTACATTGTGAAGAGTGTTAATGCAACAAATGCATCAAACAGGTTTAGTCAACTCAATTTAGTGAGCTCTTTTAAGAAATCAACCAATTGTCATCGCTTTTGATAGGGCGCTTCTACACGAAACACCAAGGAATAAAGTGAAGCGCAGACACTGGTAAGTTGAATTTTTCGAAAGTTACCGTAATAAATGTGTCTCAACATATGGAGCTGTTTAGCGGATTTGTTTCTCTCGACAGCTGTAACTGCAACATGTTACATTTTTCTCAGGATGGGATTACATTATCGTATAACGACCACATATATTTTCACTGAGGCTGCAGTGAAACGAAGTTATTTCCTGCTCACATTTACTAGGCCTACTTGAAGCCAAGGCTACTGAAAGTGCAATGAGAGTTCTTGTGTTTTTACAACATGCGATGTATGCCATTTTTATAGTGAATCCGAAATCGGGGGTGAACTCTTAAATTAGATAGGCCTACATTGTAACACAGGATAGGCTTCGTGCAGCCTGTACTTGATAGGGTAACAATACTACACTTCCATTGGGAATTGATGTCAACATTTCCTGATCACATTCGTTTTAAGCCTTCAGCATCAGTTAGAAAGGTAAGATTTATCTCCTGGTGGTGCACATTGCTTTCGCTACGTTGTCTTGTGTATCAATTTAATCCTCCCCTTCAAAACATTTATTTGATGACCCTTACAAAAAAAGATTGCAGTTTTGAAACTGCAGTAAAAGTGCATTAACTGCAGTCGACTGGTGTTTTTGGACGCAGTAATTGCAATGCAGTTATACTGCACTCTAACTGCAATCTTTTTTGTAAGGGCACTGTTTGAGAGTGCAGTCAACTTAATGTAGTAAGCTAATAAAGGCTACACAGGTCTGTGCCAACTAACACTGGCAAATAGGTTTTCACATTAGAATAGTGTTGAATACAGCACAACTTACAGTATTATTTAATAGTTTTCCCTCACACTTTGTTCCAGTTGAAGGAACAATGAAGAGGGAAACTGTAGACGTGTAATGGGACATCATAATTACTACCCTTGTATTGACTACATTTATCTATCCATAAACCTGTATCCATTTGGCTGGTGAAACATCACCAGGTGTCTACCTCCCTAACTTGGTGTGGTATCATAGGAATACCGGTCTTGCATTTTAGCTGGAGATATGCCATGCAGAAAAAAACAGCTCAGACCAAACCAAGAATGAACGTTTTTAAGTAGTTGTAGGTCTCTGTTCATCTATTTTTATTTTCTCAAGGTTCAAACACATTCTGGACATGATTATCCAATACTTCATTTGGAATAAATTGGGTTGTCTTTAGTTTACTTTCCAGCTGTCAGCTATTCAAAGATGCAGCGACTTCTGTCTTGTCTGAGATTTGTGCAATTGAGCTTGAATTATGCTTATTAAACAGTGTCAATGGTAGAGTAAAACATTACCAGTCAAGACAACCACATGATGACAAACTGAGCTGAGGGTTATTAGATGTTGTTTATGTTTCATGTAGGTTTTGTGTCAGTTAATCAATTTTCTTTGTGTGTGTGTGTGTGCCCAGGTACATTGTCTGAAATGTTTCTACTGATAACCGCAACCATAATCAAATAATAATTTGGTGGGTGTTTATATTTGTCGAATTGCACACATGTACAAGTGTGTATTAATATGCATGTATGAATTGGAAATGTGTGTTTTGCATATCCACACTCCACCTGAGACGCCCTCGGAGAGTGGGGTCATGGCCAGAGTCACTATTGTTCAGCACCCCTGGAGTAATTAGGGTTGTGTCTTCGAGCTAGCGATCTTCCAGTTACTAGCCCAATCCTCTAACCGCTAGGCTACCCGCCGCCCATCATAATCTGTAAACCGTTCCTCATCATCAAAATAACATCTCTTCACTTACAGATGTATACAAAATGATGTTACAAAATACTGCCTCCAGCCCTGAACATGAAGCCTGATAATATTTCAAATGCATGTTGGCAAGTCATTCTGTCAAGACATATCTGAGATGAGTGCTGTAGCATTGTGGTGCTGCAACACCCTTCATCTTGTGCAGTTTGCTTAAATTCATGTCATCTGCATATCCGCCTCCTCCTTCGATGAGTTCACCATTAGAGTTGGACAACTGCCCAGGGTGGGTACTTCAGCTCTACTGTTCTGAGAATGTCTGATGAAAGGCTTTGTTCTACTTGCTGGCTCATAATCTGGGTGGCCCTTCCTCTAACTAGTGTGAAATTAGCACTACCAGAGAACAAGGCTTTGCCTAAAGCCTTCTCTTTTAATCACTTTCACTTGAAGTTTAGGTTTGAAAGTAAACATACAATAACAACTTTGAAACACCTATTGGGAAGAGGACTAAGGCTGATCCTTGTTTGTGTAATAGCACAAAAAAAGGCAATAGGGTCTTCTGTTTTAGAACCAGGCAGGGGCAGCGATGTGAATCAAATCATTTGTGAAGCATGTAATTCATATAAGAACATTACATGCCAGGCAGGTGACCAGCCTCTCCTTGCTACTGAACAGCCTTTTTTATACAGAGTCAGACCGTAAACAACTTCCTTGATGTGGGAACAAATTCATGAACATAAGTGTAGGGAATCTGAATGAATGTTTACCTGATATCAGTGACAGGCAGAGAGGTAGAACTAGCCAGTCAGTGTATAGCTGTGATTTCACTCAAAAACAAGTGCAGAACGCCTACTCAAGATGCTGTAATGTCTAACTTGCAAGGTTGTATTTCACACCTTGTTAAAATATTTCATACTGCAGTCACTGTAGTAGGCTTCCTCCAACAACTTTCTTTTGCTGCTCATCTGCAACACATTTCATCACAGTCATTCAGGTTTCCTTATAGAAGCTGTGATAAGATTAGTCTCATGACATGACTTTTCTAGAAATTAGTTATTGTTTTATTTATTTTTAACTTTCTTTGTCCTATCCTACCTATTTAAAGAAGCCTACTACTTCTTACCCCACACTTCAAAAAAATGATTTCAGTAAAAACAAACTAAACCAAACTCATTTTGCATAATTAGATACACATATGTAATTTAGGCTTTTGTTTATTGTCTACAGACTGTAGCTTAGGGAAGGATAGGCAGTTTGATGATAGTGCCTAGTGAAAGTCTACACACCCCTTGCACAGTCTTCACATTTTGCTGCCTTAAAATTTAATCCGAAAAGGGATTCAAATAGATTTTTTCCCCTACCTATCTACACAACCTTTTCCACGTTTTTAAAATAAATTAAAATTATATAACATTTTCCTAATTGTAAAAAATATGTATTGATTGCGTGTGTCTTCACACAACAGCTGTGAATAATTTTGAATAAGATTGTACCAACTTTGCCCAACTCTTAAGGCAACATACAGGTAACTTCCAAAATAATGAAAACACTTGTGTAAATAAGGGATACAAAGTATTGAAAGCAGGTGATTCCACACAGGTGTGGTTCCTGAGTTAATTAAGCAATTAACATCCCATGTTTGTATGCATGTGTCTGTGCCTATGTTTGTTGCTTCACAGTCCCTGCTGTTCCATGAGGTGGATTTTTATGTTTTTTAAATCAAATTTTACTGCTTGCATCAGTTACTTGATGTGGAATAGAGTTCCATGTAGTCATGGTTCTATGTAGTACTGTGCGCCTCCCATAGTCTGTTCTGGACTTGGGGATTGTGAAGAGACCTCTTGTGTCTTGTCATGTCTTGTGGGGTATGCATGGGTGTTCGAGCTGTGCGCCAGCAGCTCAAACAGACAGCTCGGTGCACTCAACATGTCAATACCTCTCATAAATACAAGTAGTGATGAAGTCAATCTCTCCTACACTTTGAGCCAGGAGAGATTGACATGCATATTATTAATACTAGCTCTCTGTGTATGTCCAAGGGCCAGTCGTGCTGCCCTTTTCTGAGCCAATCAACAAGGCATGTCCTACAGTCCCTTTTTACGGCACCTGACCACACAACAGTCATGCTGGCCTGTTCTGACCCAATCAACAAGACAGGTCCTACAGTACAGTCCCTTTTTACGGCACCTGACCACACAACTGAACCATAGTCCAGGTGCGACAAAACTAGGGCTTGTAGGACCTGCCTTGTTGATAGTGCTGTTAAGAAGGTAGAGCAACGCTTTATTATGGACAGACTTCTCCCCATCTTAGCTACTGTTGTATCAATATGTTTTGAACATGACAGTTTACAATCCAGGGTTACTCCAAGCAGTTTTGTCACCTCAACTTGCTCAATTTCCACATTATTTAGTTGAGGTTTAGGGTTTAGCGAATGATTTGTCCCAAATACAATGCTTTTAGTTTTAGAAATATTTAGAACTAACTTATATTCCTTGCCACCCACTCTGAAACTAACTGCAGCTCTTTGTTAAGTGTTGCAGTCATTTCAGTCACTGTAGTAGCTGATATGTATAGTGTTGAGTCATCCGCATACATAGACACACTGGCTTTACTCAAAGCCAATGGCATGTCGTTAGTAAAGATTGAAAAAAGTAAGGGGCCTAGACAGCTGCCCTGGGGAATTCCTGATTCTACCTGAATTATGTTGGCGAGGCTTCCATTAAAGAACACCCTCTGTGTTCTGTTAGACAGGTAACTCTTTATCCACAATATAGCAGGGGGTGTAAAGCCATAACACATACGATTTTCCAGCAGTAGACTATGATCGATAATGTCAAAAGCCGCACTGAAGTCTAACAAAACAGCCCCCACAATCTTTTTATCATCAATTTCTCTCAGCCAATCATCAGTCATTTGTGTAAGTACTGTGCTTGTAGAATGTTCTTTCCTATAAGCGTGCTGAAAGTCTGTTGCCAATTTGTTTACTGTAAAATAGCGTTGTATCTGGTCAAACACAATTTTTTACAAAAGTTTACTAAGGGTTGGTAACAGGCTGATTGGTCGGCTATTTGAGCCAGTAAAGGGGGCTTTACTATTCTTAGGTAGCGGAATGACTTTTGTTTCCCTCCAAGCCTGGGGGCACACACTTTCCATTAGGCTTAAATTGAACATATGGCAAATAGGAGTGGCAATATCCAAGTTGTCAGACCCCGGTGGCTTGTTGTTGATAGACAACAATAATTATTTCACCTCTTCCACACTCACTTTACAGAATTCAAAATTACAATGCTTGTCTTTCATAATTTGGTCAGATATACTTGGATGTGTAGTGCCAGCGTTTGTTGCTGGCATGTCATGCCTAAGTCTGCTAATCTTGCCAATGAAAAAATAATTAAAGTAGTTGGCAATATTAGTTGGTTTTGTGATGAATGAGCCATCTGATTCAATGAATGATGGAGCTGAGTTTGCCTTTTTGCCCAACATTTCATTTAAGGTGCTCCAAAGCTTTTTACTATCATTCTTTATGTCATTTATCTTTGTTTCATAGTGTAGTTTCTTCTTATTTTTATTCAGTTTAGTCACATGATTTCTCAATTTGCAATACGTTTGCCAATCGGTTGTGCAGCCAGGCTTATTTGCCATTCCTTTTGCCTCATCCCTCTCAACCATAACATTTTTCAATTCCTCATCAATCCACGGGGATTAAACTGTTTTTAGTCATTTTCTTTAATGGGTGCATGCTTATTAGTAACTGGAATAAGCAATTTCATAAATGTGTAAAGTGCAGTGTCTGTTTGCTCCTCATTACACACCACGGACCAACAAATATTATTTACATCAACAACATAGGAATCACTACAAAAGTTATTGTATACACTATATTAGGACCAGCCTTTGGAACTTTGGTTTTCCTAGATATGGCTACTATATTGTGATCACTACATCCGATGGATCTGGATACTACTTTCAAGCAAATTTCTGCAGCATTAGTAAAGATGTGATCAATACATGTTGATGATTTCATTCCTGTGCTGTTTGTAACTACTCTGGTAGGTTGACTGATAACCTGAACCAGGTTGCAGGCACTGGTTGTGTAGATCAGTAAGATGTTTAAAAAAAATTGTTTTATCCCTTTTTAGATACAATTTTAAGGCTGCTAAATGTGCAAGGGGTCTGTAGACTTTCACTAGAGACTGTAAGCCTTTGGCCTACATGATTAGCATCCTCTGTAGCAGCCTGCTTTCACATGAACCTTTGCAGTTAATCTGATTACCATTGGAGGCGACTGGTGCCGCCTCAGTGATCCTAACCTTCGAAAAAGCAGGGCTGCCCGCAAGCCTGGGTGCCTGTTTCTCTGGGGAAAGCCTCTGTGAATGTGTCCCTGCTGGCCAGATTGTGTCCACTTATAGCAACATGAACTGCCTGGCGACCAAGAGATTTGAGACATATCATTTACTTGTACAATGACACAGTTGACTGTCCTTTTTGCTTGACGAGGTCAATCGATTAGTGTGTGCAGGTAGTACTGTGCAGTTGTGCGGTGAAGCCTAGTAAGTCTGTCCATATACAAGCCTTTTAGAATGTAAGCCTGGCTATTCCATTTCCCACTGGTGAACAGCTCAGAGAGGCTGGAGATGGGGTGCCGCAAGTCCAGTCACAGTGTGTTCATCACAGAACTTGATTTTGCTCCAGACTTTAAGCAGCTTATTGCTCAGGATGAGGGTTTTAGCGCTGGACAGAGTGAAAGAATGTGGGACGTGTCTGAATGCCTTTCCATGCTGTGGTCATATGATGGACTCTGCTTTCAGTGGGAATCACACCCAGCTTGTTCCCTTGAATATAATTTGATGGGTGTCTGTGTTCAGCTCATCTTGTGTCCACGATATTCTTTCTCATTCACAGGCCTCAACTTTCTAGCTATGATATAATAACTCTGTAGTAATGCATGGCACTATAGCTTTGTGTAATACATTTTGTATCTATCAAAAACACATTGATTAATTCTGATTTGTTTACACAAACTATTTATGGACCATGACCAATCATGCCAGTGAAAACTCCAGATGCCCAGACAACGCTCAATACAATTTGAACTCAATTTTGACAACTCTATGGAAGAACTAGTTTTTCTTGTGAATTTTTACAGTCCGTTGATCAATTGCGTAATTCTTGGTCTTATTTGCCTAATTATCGCCAATTAATCCTCTCATGTAGAATTTCAATCTGTAACAGTTGCCCCAAATAGGAGACTATCCACTTTTACCAAGCAAGCAAGTGAAAGTTTACCTCGGATGGGGCTATAGCAGGATCTGAGTTTGAGTATTTCCTTTCTGTTTCCTTATTGAACATGCTTAGAGGCAAATTTAGTTTTCTTTCAGATAAAAAATGTGTGTTTCCTGTTACTGTGTCAGAATACTTACAACATGACCATGACAAAAGAGCTGTAGGCTAGACTCTCAAAAGACAGACAGACAGGCGTGTCCGTCTCCAACATAGTTCTAAAATGTTTGTCCTTGGATTAACTGTTTCGCAGGCACTCTACCCTGCTAGCAGAAAAATCAACACTCTGAAAATGTGCTCATGATTTAATTACATTTGTCTGAATTTGAAATACACTACATGACCAAAAGTATGTGGACACGTGCTCGTCCAACATCTCATTCCAAAATCATGGGCATTAATATGGAGTTGGTCCCCCCCTTTGCTGCTATAACAGCCTCCACTCTTCTGGGAAGCCTTCTTCTTCCTGCTCGCCTGTGCTGTGGCACAAATTCGAACTGCTCTCGGACTCACATATTGCTGTTCACTGGACCTTATGATCACTCAGCTGATGCCTGCTGGACTGTTCCTTTACACGGTGTCCTGTTTATCTGTTTAGCCTCGGCCCAAACTTTATCGCCATTACCAGTTGTTGTCTTAGCTCTCTCTAATAACACCTGTGATGCTTTATACCTCTCTCCTATGTCAATATGCCTTGCCTATTGCTGTTCCAGTTAGTTCTTATTATACAATTTCACTGTAGAACCCCAAGTCCCTCTCAAACTGCCTCAAATAGTTCCTTTGTTCCACCCCCCCATACACGCCGAGACCGGCTCAATCGGTGCCTCCAGTGATGCTATCTCTTTCATTGTTACCCAACGCTTAGGTTTACCTCCACTGTACTCATATCCTTCCATATCCTTGTCTGTACATAATGCCCTGAATCTATTCTACAACGCCCGGAAATCTGCCCCCTTTATTCTCTGTACCCAACGCACTAGAAGACCAGTTCTTAAAGCCACAATCCAAACTAGATGCCCTCAATCTCACACAAATTATTAACGAACCTACCAGGTACAACCCTAAATCCGTAAACATGGGCACCCTCATAGATATCATCCTGACTAACTTACCCTCTAAATACACCTCCGCTGTCTTCAACCAGGATCTCAGCGATCACTGCCTTATTGCCTATGTCCGTAACCGGTCCGCGGTCAAACGACCACCCCTCATCACTGTCAAACGCTCCCTAAAACACTTTAGCGAGCAGGCCTTCCTAATTGACCTGGCCCAGGTATCCTGGATGGATATCGATCTCATTCCGTCAGTAGAGGATGCCTGGTTGTTCTTTAAAAGTAATTTCCTCTCAATCTTAAATAAGCATGCCCCATTCAAAAAATACAGAACTAAGAACAGATATAGCCCCTGGTTCTCCTCAGACTTGACTGCCCTTGACCAGCACAAAAACATCCTGTGGCGTACTGCATTAGCATCGAATAGCCCCCGCGATATGCAACTTTTCAGGGAAGTTAGGAACCAATATACACAAGCAGTTAGGAAAGCAAAGGCTAGCTTTTTCAAACAGAAATGTGCATCCTGTAGCACTAACTCCAAAAAGTTTTGGGACACTGTAAAGTCCATGGAGAATAAGAGCACCTCCTCCCAGCTGCCCACTGCACTGAGGCTAGGAAACACTATCACCACCGATAAATCTACAATAATCGAGAATTTCAACATGCATTTTGCTACGGCTGGCCATGCTTTCCACCTGGCTACCACTACCCCGGCCACCAGCTCTGCACCCTCCGCTGCAACTTGCTCTGAAGCTTGAGACTCTTATGTCCCTCACTAACTTTAAGCATCAGTTGTCAGAGCACCTTACCGATCACTGTACCTGTACACAGCCCATCTGAAATTAGCCCACCCAACTACCTCATCCCCATATTATTTATTTTGCTCATTTGCACCCCATTATCTCTATTTGCACATCATATCTTGCACATCTATCATTCCAGTGTTAATACTAATTGTAATTATTTTGCACTATGGCCTATTTATTGCCTTACCTCCATAACTTGCTACATTTGCACACACTGTATATATATTTTCTGTTGTATTTTTGACTTTATGTTTTGTTTTACCCCATATGTAACTCTTTTGTTTTTATCGCACTGCTTTGCTTTATCTTGGCCAGGTCGCAGTTGTAAATGAGAACTTGTTCTCAACTGGCTTACCTGGTTAAATAAAGGTTTAAAAAATAAAATAAAAATGGCTTTCCACTAGATGTTGGAACATTGCTGCGGGGACTTGCTTCCATTCAGCCACGAGCATTAGTGAGGTCAGGCACTGATGTTGGGCGATTAGGCCTGGCTCACAGTCGGCATTCCAATTCATCCCAAAGGTGTAAGATGGGGTTTAGGTCAGGGCTCTGTGCAGGCCAGTCAAGTTCTTCCACACCGATCTCGACAAACCATTTCTGTATGGATCTCGCTTTGCGCACAGGGGCATTGCCATGCTGAAACAGGAAAGGGCCTTCCCCAAACTGTTGCCACAAAGTTGAAGCACAGAATCGTCTGTAGCGTTAAGATTTCCCTTCACTGTGGAACTAAGGGACATAGTCCGAATCATGACAAACAGCCCCAGACCATTATTCCTCCTCCACAAACTTTACAGTTGGCACTATGCATTGGGGCAGGTAGCGTTCTCCTGGCATCCGCCAAACCCAGATTCGTCCGTCAGACTGCCAGATGGTGAAGCTTGATTCATCACTCTAGAGAACGTGTTTCCACTGCTCCAGAGTCCAATGGCGGCAAGTTGTACACCACTCCAGCTGACGCTTGGCATTGCTCATGGTGATCTTAAGCTTGTGTGCGGCTGCTCGGCCATTGAAACCCATTTCATGAAGCTCCCGACGAACAGTTCATGTGCTGACGTTGCTTCCAGAGGCAGTTTGGAACTCAGTAATGAGTGTTGCAACTGAGGACAGATGATTTTTATGGTCCCATTCTCTGAGCTTGTGTGGCCTACCACTTTGCAGCTGAGCCATTGTTGCTCGTAGACGTTTCCACTTCACAATAACAGCACTTACAGTTGGCCGGGGCAGCTCTAGCATGGCAGAAATTTGACGAACTGACTTGTTGGAAAGGTGGCATCCTATGACGGTGCCACGTTGAAAGTCACTGAGCTCTTCAGTAAGG
The DNA here is from genome assembly GCF_964263955.1 of Coregonus lavaretus. Classification (NCBI taxonomy): domain Eukaryota; kingdom Metazoa; phylum Chordata; class Actinopteri; order Salmoniformes; family Salmonidae; genus Coregonus; species Coregonus lavaretus. The sequence continues at coordinate 15,112,574 of NC_140024.1, forward strand.
CCATTCTACTGCCAATGTTTGTCTATGGAGATTGCATGGCTGTGTGTTCGATTTTATACACCTGTCAGCAACGGGTGTGGCTGAAGTGGCTGAAATGGCTGAATCCACTAATTTGAAGGGGAGTCCACATACTTTTCTGTATATATAGTGTAGTTTACAAATTATTTTCTACAGTCTCTGTTTTAAATTTGTATCAGGATATGTGCACAGTTTGTAAATTGCTTCCTTCATTGTTTGGTTTCTTTGTCTGGTTTTCAGGTCTGAAATAAGCACTCACTATGTCTGATGGGGACTATGATTACCTCATCAAATTCCTAGCCCTTGGTGATTCTGGAGTGGGGAAAACCAGCTTTCTCTACCAGTACACAGACAAAAAGTTTAACTCCAAATTCATCACTACAGTGGGCATTGATTTCAGAGAAAAACGAGTGGTAAGTTGATTGCCCTAGTCATACAATTTGTCATTAAAAACATTTGCGTGTGTCTGACCATTAATTTAATTATTCACATACAGGTGCTCCCCTGCCACCCGTAATGACCAATTAGTATGCTGCTTGGTTGAAAGAGTTAACATTTGAAATGGCCAATTATTCCATGTGAAATGTTTTGTAGTGCAGGTTTACTATTAACCATGGAAAGTAAGTAGGAGCTTCAAAACATTACTCCTCATAGTGCAAAAGATAGAGCGGTATAACTCTTCTTTTTTTTTGGGGGGGGGGGGGGGGGGTCTGAAACATATGAACCTGCAGATGTAGTATTATGTGTGGGTGTTGCAGGAATCTGAGGAACTCCCAGACCAGGAAAGGATGACTAATATCACTTTAGTTCAGCAGCACCCTCCTAGAAAATAAACACTTCACACCACATAACCAAACACCAGGGTAATTTAGGCATAATCACTCATGCTGTGTATATTGTAGAGATTATCAGGGCAAACATTTTCCATCTAAATGTTTAGGTTCTCTTTGGGTTGCAAGATAATATATGTAGGATGACTAATGGGAAAATATATTTTTAGGCCTCATAGCCAGATGACCTCACACTTCTTTATATGGGTATAATAACTTTACATTTACATTTACGTCATTTAGCAGACGCTCTTATCCAGAGCGACTTACAAATTGGTGCATTCACCTTATATATATATATATTATATATAACGCTGTCTCTGTCTGACAGGTATACAAATCAAATGGTCCAGACGGGGCAGCAGGCAGAGGACAGAGGATTCATGTTCAGCTGTGGGACACGGCGGGACAGGAGAGGTAAGCCATTCCAAAACTCATCTCCCACTGACACTCTTGCTCAAGCCCTCACTGGCTCTCAGGTAGTTGTTGGCAGCTTTCAAATGCTTACTTTCTCCAAGCTGAATGAAGCTCTTTACAAGGTGTTTTTTCTTGTGTGGTGTCAGGTTTCGGAGTTTGACAACAGCTTTCTTCCGAGATGCGATGGGCTTCCTCCTCCTGTTTGACCTCACCAATGAGCAGAGTTTCCTCAATGTCAGAAATTGGATGAGTAAGTCCTCTGTGGTTGTCAGAATCTACATGTACAATCTCTTGAGTCTCCTATTGACATCTAAAGGTGTGTGCAGTGTCTTAACCACTATCTTTAAATCGGGACTGTTGGGCTAATGACTGGCTTATTCTCTTTTTCAGGCCAATTACAGATGCATGCTTACTGCGAGAATCCAGACATTGTACTCTGTGGCAACAAGTGTGACCTGCAGGAGCAGAGGGCAGTCCGTGAAGATGAGGCCCGTGAGCTGGCAGAGAAGTATGGGTATGTGTCCCTTACCTGTGCCTAACCCTCCCTGAAACATTTGCCAAGAAGGCAGTGGCTGATGTGTGTTTACACAAGACTGTGCAGGGGAATCTCGAACGATTCTAAATGTTAGGCTAGGTTGGTCCTTCTGGAAAGGCAAATATTTACACACCCATGTAAAGTATCCTGCTTGTGACCTGAAGATACACATTTAGTGAATACAAAGGGATTATATATGGACCTCCTATGTTTTGCTAAATCTAACAAATGCACCATATTTGGGGTCAAAAGCCATGTTGTAAGAGACTATGGCCTTTATTTTAACAAACCTAACATGCTGACTAGACCGGGCATGCACGTGCGGCATCGCACGCATGTTGATTTTGTCCATCCACACCAGACAAGATCAGGACACGCATGTTGAAATATCAAAACAAACTCTGAACCAACTATATTAATTTGGGGACTGGTCAAAACACATGAAACATTCATGGACATTTAGCTAGGTAGCTTGCTGTTGCTAGCTAATTTGCCCTGGTCCTTTTTTGTAGATCTTTGTAGAATTTTGACCCATTTTGAGTCACACAAAATCGTGTGTTCTCTACTCCAACAATTAATCCACAGATAAAAGGGGAAACCTAGTTAGTTTCTAGTAATCTTATATGGAGTTTGGCAACCAACTTTGACTGGAGTGTGGACCTCAGTTCATCTTTCAATCACCCACGTGGGAATAAGCACCTAAAAAAACAATGAGGAGATGGGAGAGAAGGGATTTGCAGCGCCTCAAGCATCAAAATAGAACCAAGTTCTATTTTAGCGCCTGGGTATGCAGGCGCTCATTGATGCACGCAACGCGGGCAGTGTGGTCAGCATGTAATGCAATGGTAAATGTAAGCGCTGGCGATAGCTCTAATACTGTAGGTTGAGGGGTGTGTCAAATATTTTTGCTATTTTCACAGCTAATTATGAGTGCAATAGCTGGCGGTGGCAGGAAATGGCTGGGTTTTGATGAATAAACAAGTTGTAGGTGTGAGGATAACTTGGTCACTCACTGGCCAATCAAGGCTGCATGTGTTTCTCTCAAATTCTGTAGGTTATTGAAGGTCTTTGCATTGTCATCAACTCAACTCATCAATTCGGCTGGGGGCACGGAATATTCTGTCCTAGTCCATTGTAGATTAATACTACAGTTTATTCAATAGCATAAGTAGGGAGTGATAGCAACAGGAAAAAGAAAAAAAAAACATCCAGTGTTTGCTCAATATGTTTGGCGTGTTAAGTCAACCGTAGCCGGTCGTAGCCGGCCGTGACCAGGAGACCCATGGGGCGGCGCGCAATTGGCCCAGCGTCGTCCAGGGTAGGGGAGGGAATGGCCGGCAGGGATGTAGCTCAGTTGATAGAGCATGGCGTTTGCAACGCCAGGGTTGTGGGTTCGATTCCCACAGGGGGTATGAAAAAAAAAAAATGTAAGTCGCTCTGGATAAGAGCGTCTGCTAAATGACGTAAATGTTAAGTCAACATTGTTATAATTGGCTTCAATGAGTATAGGCCTTTAGGTATCGCACTTATAAAATAAAAAATACAAGGCTCCCTTAAGTTGTATTGTTTGTGTGAGGCACATTCTCAATAAGCAAAATATAGCCTAGGCCTACCGTTGATCCTGCATTATAGGACAGAAATATTTTAATAAGTTTGGAGGAGCGTGTCTTTGGTAACTGGACAGGGTAGGCCTATCTGAATTGTGAATAATGAATATCAAAGCATGTCGGCAAAAGCCTCATTAGTAGACCATTTAGAAACGTTTTATGGATAGGCGACTTGGTGAATGCATGGCCAGGATAAGAAAGACATCATCAGACGTATTGTTGTTGAACCAGCTTTCGTTGTAGTAGGGTAAGGGTAGCTTGTTTTTTAATCAAACGAAAGGGAAAACAAGCAATTGTTACACGGAAATAATGTAAATGTTTCTAAATACGAGTGTCAACGGATTATCTAATCTCTCGTTCCATGATGGGCATATAGCCTACATCCAAAATAATAACCGGAGCTGGCTAAAATAATGTAATAGCCTACGCAGATAAAAAGAGATGTCCGCTCACTGTTTTTCTGCTGCCAAACTTGATCTTGAGCCAACCCCTTTATCGATAGTCTTGACTACTTGGCGAATGAATTTGCAGGACAAAAAAAAAGACTTAATTGAGAGGACGGGAGGCTATGCTTGGGTTTTAATTAAACGAAATTGGGGGGAAAACACCGTTTTTTATGTTTCTAAATACGAGGTTCATGGGCACAAAAAGCATATCTCTTATTCCATGTTCGTATGGGTACTGTGCGTCTCGGCTGGATAGGCTGCGCTTCCGTTGTCAAAATCCATGCCATAACGACCAGCTTTCGGTTGGTCTTAAATATCCCCACCTTAATTGGGGAGAACGGGCTCGTGGTAATGACTGGAGCAGAATTGGTGGAATGGTATCACACACGCGGGCTCCAGGTGTTTGATGCTGTTCCATTTGCTCCGTTCCGGCCATTATTATGAGCCGTTCTGCTTAAGGCCAGCCGAAAATGGAGCCCCCAGTGTCTAGTAAAGTTATGATCATGTTGTGTCAAAAACTTTTATGATGAGCTGAATGGTTATCTTGTGCCATGAAAATATCTAAGTGACAACAAAGTTTTAGGAGAGGTAATCTGATTTACATGGCCTAGTCATAGTGTTATTGCCGAATATCATACAGGTAAATAATAAATAATAATAATAATAATATGCCATTTAGCAGACGCTTTTATCCAAAGCGACTTACAGTCATGCGTGCATACTTTTTTTTGTGTATGGGTGGTCCCGGGGATCGAACCCACTACCTTGGCGTTACAAGCGCCGTGCTCTACCAGCTGAGCTACAGAGGACCACAGCCAGCCATCAATCTCCTTACTCAACAGAGGAGTCTGAAGTCTCTCTTCCAGACAGTTTTGTTTAAATCAAATCAAATGTTATTTGTCACATACACGTGTTTAGCAGATGTTATAGCGGGTGTAGCGAAATGCTTGTGCTTCTAGCTCCGACAGTGCAGTAATATCTAACAAGTAATATCTAACAATTTCAAAAAATATACCCAATACACACAAAACTAGTAAGGAATGGAATTTAAGAATATATACATATATGAACAAGCAATGACAGAGCGGCATGGACTAAGATACAGTAGAATATTATAGAATAGAATGCAGTATATACATATGAGATGAGTAGTGCAAGATATGTAAACATTATTAAAGTGACTAGTGTTCCATTTCTTAAAGTGGCCAGTGATTTCAATAGGCAGCAGCAGCCTCTAATGTGCTAGTGATGGTTATTTAACAGTCTGATGGCCTTGAGATAGAAGCTGTTTTTCATTCTCTCTGTCCCAGCTTTGATGCACCTGTACTGACCTCGCCTTCTGGATGATAGCGGGGTGAACAGGCAGTGGCTCGGGTGGTTGATGTCCTTGATGATGTTGTTGGCCTTCCTGTGACATCGGGTGCTGTATGTGTCTTGGAGGGCGGGTAGTTTGTCCCCGGTAATGTGTTCGGCAGACCGCACCACCCTCTGGAGAGCCCTGTGGTTGCGGGCGGTGCAGTTGCCATACCAGGCGGTGATACAGCCCGACAGGATGCTCTCAATTGTGCATCTGTAAAAGTTTGTGAGGGTTTTAGGTGCCAAGCCGAATTTCTTCAGCCTCCTGAGGTTGAAGAGGCTCTGTTGCGCCGCCTTCACCACACTGTCTGTGTGGGTGCACCATTTCAGTTTGTCGGTGATGTGTACGCCAAGGAACTTGAAGCTTTCCACCTTCTCCACTGCGGTCCCGTCGATGTGGATACGGGGGTGCACCCTCTGCTGTTTCCTGAAGTCCACGATCATCTCCTTTGTTTTGTTGACATTGAGTGAGAGGTTATTTTCCTGGCACCACACTCCCAGAGCCCTCACCTCCTCCCTGTAGGCGGTCTCGCCATTGTTGGTAATCAAGCCTAATACTGTTGTGTCGTGTGCAAACTTGATGATTGAGTTGGAGGTGTGCTTGGCCATGTCATGGGTGAACAGGGTGTACAGGAGGGGGCTGAGCACGCACCCTTGTGGGGCCCCAGTGTTGAGGATCAGCGAAGTGGAGATGTTGTTTCCTACCTTCACCACCTGGGGGGCGGCCCGTCAAGATGTCCAGGACCCAGTTGCACAGGGCGGGGTTCAGACCCAGGGCCTCAAGCTTAATGATGAGCTTGGAGGGTACTATGGTGTTGAATGCTGAGCTATAGTCAATTAACAGCATTCTTACCCTGGAAAGGTCACACATCATATTGAGTTGTCATGGTTGACTAGATATGACTCATATGTCAGATTTGGTTACAGTGTTCATATATTTTTTTACGTTATTTGAACCCATGGCTCCACCAGTCTGAAAGCCATTGTGGTTTTTAGAGAGCCATGCTCCTCTACTATTTTAAAGATTTATCTTCCACTGCTGTAGCAAAAATGCATGTTTCATGACGAAAAACAAAGGACACCCAAACAGTTTTGTTTTTTCAACCTTGATTTCTTTTCAACTGCTGAGAACTATATTCTGTCTTAAAGTAAAGCTTTCAATTAGATCCAAACATATTCAGGTTGTAGGTAGATAGTTTGCCTCATTAAGATAAATATCAGTCAATGTTGACCTTATAATGTGTTGCTCTCCTTCCTGTGCAGAATCCCTTACTTTGAAACAAGTGCAGCTAACGGGCAGTTTGTTAGCCAGGCTGTGGATGTCCTGCTGGACCTCATCATGAAGAGGATGGAGCGCTGCGTGGACAAGTCCTGGATCCCTGACGGAACCGTGCGATCTAACGGACACAGTGGTCACACAGACATCACAGAGCCCAAGACCCAGGAGAAGGGCAAATGTGCTTGTTAGGGGGGTGGGGGTATGACGTGCAAAGCTGAATGCAACTAACCCCTGCCAAATGTACCAAAGCATTATTATGTTTTGTTCATTTGATTATGCCATTTGGTGTGGTGCCTCTACATACACTTGTCCATACACAGTCAATTAAGTGCCTTTTTATGTTTCATTTCAGAGAATATTGTATGTATTTTAGATTGTAAAACATAAGTGTATTGTAACTATTTTCTGAGATTCAGTAGAAAAGTGAGAAGCCACTGGAAATTGTATTAGTTGAGAACACTGCCCTGTGTATTAAAAGGAAACCCATCCTTATTACATTGAACATTTTGACACAGGATATTTTTGTCACAATGCACTTCCATTTATTCTTGTACAATGTAAAAGTCCTGAGCACATGCAATCTGTAGTGAATAGACTGATGATTTATTGTATAGGCCTGCTCTGTGGTATCTGCGTAGCAGAATAGTTCGGTGTCTTTATTTTTATCACAATGTCGGAATCTTGGGTGTATTATCAGAAATGTTTGAGGTTACATTTAAATAAATGCTGATTTTGTTCATTCGTATCATACAATGTGCCTTAAATTTGCTGTATTCTTTCAAACACTGTTTTCATGCCAAACACTCTTTATGCCAAATATGTAAACCATATCCTTTATTCCAGAAAATAAATATATTTTATTATTTATTAAAGCTGTCTCAGTTGTCACCTTGGCTACCTCTGAAACAATTGTATTATTTAGTGTCAATCTTGTTCTAGTCAATATGTAACATCTTGTTCTAGTCAATATGTAACAATGCAAATATTTGTACAAACAAAATCTGCTTTTCCAAGCGCTAAAGTTTAGAAACTTCTCTAGTTACACACTAGGGGGCAGTTTGTAACGAGTAAAAACACATGCAAATATATATTTACCGGAAATAGTATATCGTAACTTCCTTTTAAAATTCTGCCACTCGCGTTCCACCACGGATAACACATGGGGAAGAAATAATCAAGACATCTAACAATGCGAATTGAAAAATGTTACTTTTGCTCGGGACCTGTGTATCCTGGGCACGGTACGATGTTTGTGCGGAACGATTGCAAGGTATGAGTTTTTTTTTTGATGTCCTACTTTCTGATTTGATGGCTTCCATGCTAATATGCTAGCTGTTTTGCTAACTTCCTACTGTAGCGAGCTTGTTTTGTCAGCTGGGATGTTGTTTTTAAAAACGTCTGTAGCTAACATAAAGCAGTTGGTGGCCAACGATGCCAGATAACCTTTTAGTTTTCACCTCTTAGCTATCTTTCAATGTTTCAGTGCAGTTTCATAGCCATGCAGGCTTGTTATTGTTGCCAAGTGAAGTCTGTTTCACGCTCAGCAGTGAAGGAAACATTGACTTTGCTAAAGCTGTAGTAGTGTTTCCTGTACATTGAGGGGGTCTCTCCATGCCCAGGCATAGGCCAGTTCTTGTTGCTGCTACCTTGTGTATAAATGAAGTAATGACTAATATCTCTTTTCAGACGTTCCGGTTTTGTAAATCAAAATGTCTCAAAAACTTCAAGAAGAAGCGTAACCCAAGAAAGACCAGATGGACCAAGGCTTTCAGGAAAGCGACTGGCAAGGAATTGACAGTGGTGAGTTCCCACGTCCACCCATGCAAGTTGTAGAATGATGTGAAATAGAATGTGATATGGTTGATAAACAATCATAAACGATTTGCCCTTGAGTCTCTTACTGATTTATTTCCAACACAGGATAACTGCCTGGAGTTCGAGAAGCGCAGAAATGTGGCCGTCAAATACCAGAGGGAATTGTGGAGCAAGACAGGTACTAGTTATGGCTAAAGTCCAGGGGTGTATTTATTAGTTCAAACCGTAGCAAAACGTTTTGCAATGAAAACTATTGTCAGGGTTGTATTCAGTACGTCTTGTAACGGAAACTGTTTACCATTTAAGAACCAAACAAAAGGAACGAAACGGGGAGGGACCTACCTGAATTTGTCCAATAGAAATTCTAGTTTTCGTTGCACATTGTTTCCCGCTTGGAGTAAACCGTTTCTGTTACAAAACGTTTTGCAACAGAATCGGTGTAATGAATACATGGGCGGCAGGTAGCTTAGTGGTTAAGAGCGTAGTGCCAGTAACCGAAAGGTCGCTGGTTCTAATCCCCGAGCCGACTAGGTGAAAAATCTGTCGATGTGCCCTTGAGCAAGGCACTTAACCCTAATTGCTCCTGTAAGTCGCTCTGAATAAGAGCGTCTGCCAAATGACTAAAATGTAAATGTAAAATGTAAATACACCCCTGATGGGGTGCTTCTGTTTTGGCCCGTTTGGGCCTTACTAATTACACCCCTGCCCTCATCTTTCAATTGTTTTCATACTCTATTCAAGTCAATTCTCACATGACAGATTGAGATCATGCCCTCTGCACATTTAAATGATACATGTTACTGTATGTTCCATGTTGGTGTGTATGTTACTACTACAGCATAACATCAAGACAGCTGTAGCTAACTGCTAGGATTTTGTTAATAGCCTTGTTGAGCTGTTAAATCCAACTCATTTTGTTATTTTCAGTGGAGGCGATGAGGAAGGTGGAAGGAATAAAACGGAAACGGCAGGCACAGTTCATCTTCAACAGGTGAGCCCAAGCTTTTCCCCCACAGATTAAATTGTTGCTCACACTAGGAAAGCATGGGCTTTCCAACTTTATAATGGTAATATTTGTATTCTGTAAAATCTGGTTGAGTGAGTCAAACTTTAATTACACAGTCCCTGCTTCATAATATTACTATGAGTTGTAGGAAAATAACTAGGCTAACAGAAGGCCAGTTTTGCCAAGTATTGGAGTGACATGCCTTTAAGCACTGTTTTCAGATTGATTTTGCCATATTTCCTCTCCCTTTCTCGATCAGACTGAAGAAGGGCAAGCAGTTGGAAAAGGAGGAAGCAATCAGCGAAGTGAAGAAGAACATTCACCTCATCAAAGCCCCACATGCAGGTGAGTTCACTGCTGTTAGGATTTTACATTGTTTATATATATATATAATTAATTTGAGAAATTAGGTGATGGCATTCAGTCCACTTTGAGTTTGCATAATGAAAAATTGAACTTTGCTAATCAGTTTGTTTTCCATGTGTAGGCAAAGCCAAGGTTATGGAGGAGAAGATGGTGCAGAAGTTACAAGAAGACGTGGACATGGGTGACGATTAGCAAGTCCTTATTGGGGCTCTGCTGAAATAGAGACCCACAAAACAACCGCTGGCTCTATTAATAACATCCATAGACTTTCCTTTACCAAACTCTGGACAACACAGTCTGGGAAGAAACAAGGCGTTATAGCACTGCAACCCAATGCAGTTGTGGAGTGCTAACACAATATTAAACACTTTACAAATCATTTCGGAGAGTGTTGTCAAATGGTGGATTTAATAAAGTATTGTGTCCTGACTATTGTTTTGTTATTCATCCTGATATTACATCCTCGTGAACTTTGAAGTGGCACATTGTCAAATGTATTTGAAGTGAATTGCATTTATTGGAGTTTTGGTGGAGACATACTGAATTCCAGTACTTCAAGAACAGACATGGCACAGAGGGAATTGAATGGCAAGATATATGTTTAAAATGAATTATGAGAAAGCAATGCATTAAAAAAATAATCATCAAACAGAAATCCCCTATGCTATGCTAAGTCCTGTAAAATAGTGACGCTTAGCGGTTGTTCTAGGAAATGCGCCCGTGCACGTACGGAGCGAGCGACCGCGGAAGTGACACGTTTTCTATTTATGTGAGGTAAAGATGTCAGAGAGCAGCCACATAGCTGCGAAGCGATGCGATTCTGCATGTGTATCTGCCGTTAGCATGGAGGCTATCTCAGCTCTGACGGAGCTGGATGATCTGGAGCGTGTCTACCAGCAGTTCTGCACCGAGGAGGTGAGAATTCACCCAGTGGGCAAGCTGTAGGGATGCAAAGATGTACCCCTAGACTGTGTTAGCATAGCTAGCTAAACCAGAAGCATCCTTCTCTGTCGTAATACATTTACATTTTAGTCATTTAGCAGACGCTCTTATCCAGAGCGACTTACAGGAGCATACTCTATCTGCCTTAGAAACTGTGTGGTTCAAGCCCTGAATGCTGATGGGCCGTATACCACGGGTATGACAAAAAAAAAACTGTTTGACTGTTCTAATTACGTTGGTAACCAGTTTATGATAGCAATAAGGCACCTCGGGGGTCTGTGGTATATGGCCAATATACCACGGCTAAGGACTGTGTCCAGGCACTCTGCGTTGCGTTTAAGAACAGCCCTTAGCCGTGGTATATTGGTTATATATCAAATCTCCTCGGACCTTATTGCTTAATTATCCATTGCCTTTATATATTGAAGAGGAATTACCCATTAAAGCTATAATGCCTGAAACCACAGAGCGCTGTGTGTGAGAGAGAGACTGATGGTCTTTGTGTGTTCGTCTACCACAGAAAGAGGTGGAGACTGAGCTGGAGAAGCTGGTTTGGCAGCAGGGGAACATTGACACCAAGATGCTCGCTCTTCAAAGGATGGGGTAAGTGTGTGTACTTTAGAGAGGCAGAGAGAAGTTTCACTGTCTATGAGTACATACCCTACATCCCAATAATCTAGAGAGGTTTCCTTTCCTTATCTCCTTTCCTTCATTTGCACTGGCGTGGAAGAGATGGACTCTGGGGAAAGCGATATCTGGTAGACATTCACCACTGTGCTTTCAACAATTTCAGATCATTATAGATGAAGGGAAGGAGATTAGTTGTGGAAGCTACTGTAGACTATTGAGATAAATACCATGTCTAATCCAATATAAATTCTCCTGTCACGTTGTCCCCCAGGCCCAACCTGCAGCTGATAGGAGGAGATGCCAGTCAGCTGTCTGGCATGATTACCTTCACCTGCAGCCTGGCAGAGAATGTCAGCAGCAAAGTCCGCCAGCTAGACCTGGCAAAGGTACTGTCTACAGACATGCTCTTTACACACATAGACTCACTCAAAGAAAGCACGTTTCCATCCACAGTTTTTATGGGAGTAAAGTCATACCGTGTAAAAAAATGTATGACAGCTGTGATGGAAACAGGACGTTTCAGTACAATTTCGACATGGTGGATCTTTTTGTGTCGGTAAAAATAATTATACATTTACGTCATTTAGCAGACGCTCTTATCCAGAGCGACTTACAGTTAGTAAGTGCATACATTTTTCATACTGGCCCCCCGTGGGAAACGAACCCACAACCCTGGCGTTGCAAGCGCCATGCTCTACCAACTGAGCTACAGGGGACCTGTAGAAATGGCGATGAAAATGTGCAAAAATATTGATATTAGCTGCTGCTGTGGCCTGTGTGCCCACTGGCCACTACCACATATCTACAACACAAAATCCATGTGTACGTGTGTGTATAGTGCGTATGTTATAGTGTGTGTGTATGCATGTGTCTGTGCCTGTGTTTGTCTCTTCACAGTCCCCGCTGTTATGTAAGGTGTGTTTTTATTTGTTTTTTAAATAAAATTGTACTGCTTGCATGAGTTACTTGATAGAGTTCAATGTAGTCATGGCGCTATGTAGTACTGTGCACTTCCCATAGTCTGTTCTGGACTTGGGGTCTGTGAAGAGACCTCTGGTGGCATGTCTTGTGGGGTATGCAAGGGTGTCCGAGCTGTGTGCCAGTAGTTCAAACAGACAGCTCAGTGCATCCAACGTGTCAATACCTCTCACAAATACAAGTAGTGATGAAGTCAATCTCTCCTCCACTCTGAGCCAGGAGAGATTGACATGCATATTATTAATGTTAGCTCTCTGTGTACATCCAAGGGCCAGCCGTGCTACCCTGTTCTGAGCCAATTGCAATTATCCTAAGTCCCTCTTTGTGCACCTGACCACACGACTGAACAGTAGTCCATGTGCGACAAAACTAGGACCTGTAGGACCTGCCTTGTTGATAGTGCTGTTAAGAAGGCAGAGAAACACTTTCTAATGGATCGACTTCTCCCCTTCTTAGCTACTGTTGTATCAATATGTTTTGACCATGACAGTTTACAATCCAGGGTTACTCCAAGCAGTTTTGTCTCCTCAACTTGCTCAATTTCCACATTATTTAGTTGAGGTTTAGGGTTTGGCAAATTATTTGTCCCAAATACAATGCTTTTAGTTTTAGAAATATTTAGCTTCCCTGGGGAATTCCTGATTCTACCTGGATTATGTTGGAGAGGCTTCCATTAAAGAACACCCTCTGTGTTCTGTTAGACAGGTAACTCTTTATCCACAATATAGCAGGGGGTGTAAAGCCATAACACATACATTTTTTCCAGCAGCAGACTAGGATTGATAATGTCAAAAGCCTCACTGAAGTCTAACAAAACAGCCACCACAATATTTTTATCATCAATTTCCCTCAGCCAATCATCAGTCATTTGTGTAAGTACTGTGCTTGTAGAATGTTCTTTCCTATAAGCGTGCTGAAAGTCTGTTGCCAATTTGTTTACTGTAAAATAGCATTGTATCTGGTCAAACACACATTTTTCCAAAAGTTTACTAAGGGTTGGTAAAAGGCTGATTGGTCGGCTATTTGAGCCAATAAAGGGGGCTTTACTATTCTTTTTTTTTTTTAATTCTTTTTTGCTTTACTATTCTTAGGTAGCGGAATGACTTTTGCTTCCCTCCAGGCCTGAGGGCACATACTTTCTAGTAGGCTTAAATTGAAGATCTGGCAAATAGGAGTGGCAATATCGTCCACTATTATCCTCAATAATTTTCCATCGAAGTTGTCAGATCCCGGTGGCTTGTCAATGTTGATAGACAACAATACTTTTTTCACCTCTTCCACACACACTTTACGGAATTACAATGCTTGTCTTTATTAATTTGGTCAGATATACTTGGATGTGTAGTGTCAGTGTTTGTTGCTGGCATGTCATGCCTTAGTTTGCTAATCTTGCCAATTAAAAAATAATTAAAGTAGTTGGCAATATCAGTGAGTTTTGAGATGAATGAGCCATCTGATTCAATGAATGATGGAGCTGAGTTTGCCTTTTTGCCCAACATTTCATTTAAGGTGCTCCAAAGCTTTTTACTATCATTCTTTGTAATTTATCTTTGTTTCATAGTGTAGTTTCTTCTTCTTTTTTATTCAGTTTAGTCACATGATTTCTCAATTTGCAGTACGTTTGCCAATCGGTTGTGCAGCCAGACTTATTTGCCATTCCTTATTTGCCATCCCTCTCAACCATACAATTTTTCAATTCCTCATCAATCCACAGAGATGTAATAGTTTTTACAGTCATTTTCTAAATGGTGCATGCTTATTAGTAACCGGGATAAGCAATTTCATAAATGTGTCAAGTGCAGCATCTGGTTGCTCCTCATTACACACCACAGACCAACAAATATTATTTACATCAACAACATAGGAATCACTACAAAACGTGTTGTATGACCTCTTACACACTATATTAGGCCCACTCCTTGGAACTTTGGTTTTCCCAGATATGGCTACTATATTTTGATCACAACATCTGATGGATTTGGATACGGCTTTAAAGCAAATTTCTGCAGCATTAGTAAAGATGTGATCAATACATGTTGACAATTACATTCCTGTGCTGTTTGTAACTACCCTGGTAGGTTGACTGATAACCTGAACCAGGTTGCAGGCACTAGTTACAGTTTGAAGTTTACAGACAGACTATTTCACTTATAATTCACTGTATCACAATTCCAGTGGGTCAGAAGTTTACATACATGAAGTTGACTGTGCCTTTAAACAGTTTGGAAAATTCCAGAAAATGAGGTTATTGCTTTAGAAGCTTCTGATAGGCTAATTCAAATCAAATCAAATCAAATGTTATTGGTCACATGCGCCGAATACAACAGGTGCAGACATTACAGTGAAATGCTTACTTACAGCCCTTAACCAACAGTGCATTTATTTTAAACAAAAAAAGTAAGAATAAAACAACAACAAAAAAAAGTGTTCATCATTTGAGTCAATTGGAGTTGTACCTGTGGATGTATTTCAAGGCCTACCTTCAAACTCAGTGCCTCTTTGCTTGACATCATGGGAAAATCAAAAGAAATCAGCCAAGACCTCAGAAAACAAATTGTAGACCTCCACAAGTCTGGTTTATCCTTGGGAGCAATTTCCAAATGCCTGAAGGTACCACGTTCATCTGTACAAACAATAGTACGCAAGTATAAACACCATGGGTGGCAGCATCATGCTGTGGGGGGGCTTTGCTGCAGGAGGGACTGGTGCACTTCACAAAATAGATGGCATCATGAGGAAGACATCTCAAGACATCAGTCAGGAAGTTAAAGCTTGGTCGCAAATGGGTCTTCCAAATGGACAATGACCCCAAGCATACTTCCAAAGTTGTGGCAAAATGGCTTAAGGACAACAAAGTCAAGGTATTGGAGTGGCCATCACAAAGCCCTGACCTCAATCCTATAGAAAATCTGTGGGCAGAACTGAAAAGGCGTGTGCGAGCAAGGAGGCCTACAAACCTGACTCAGTTACACCATCTCTGTCAGGAGGAATGGCTCAAAATTCACCCAACTTATTGTGGGAAGCTTGTGGAAGGCTATCCTAAACGTTTGACCCAAGTTAAACAATTTAAAGGCAATGCTACCAAATACTAATTGAGTGTATGTAACCTTCTGACCCACTTGGAATGTGATGAAAGAAATAAAAGCTGAAATAAATCATTCTCTCTACTATTATTCTGACATTTCACATTCTTAAAATAAAGTGGTGATCCTAACTGACCTAGGATTAAATGTCAGGAATTGTGGAAAAACTGAGTTTAAATGTATTTGGCTAAGGTGTATGTAAACCTCTGACTTCAACTGTATATATCTTCTTTAGGCAGATTTTTGAATATTCGCATAAAAATCTGTCATCAATTGGATGGAAACCTAGCTAATCACACACTTACTGTATGTATGTAAACAAATCAGCATTATAGGCCGTTAAGAGAGGGATTAGGATATAAAATGGTGTTCCTATCAGCTCCAATGAGTGATGTAATGACGCGCTGTTTGTACGTGTGTTTACAGACCCGGCTTTATAAGGTTATCCAGCGGGCTGATGACATCCTGGACCTGAAGTTCTGCACAGACGGCGTTCAGACGGCGCTACACAATGAGGACTATGAACAGGCTGCCGCCCACATCCACCGCTATCTCTCTCTCGACCAATCAGTCATTGAGCTAAGCCGCCAGGGAGAAGAAAGTAAGGGTGCCCCTATGTTCCACCACACCTCACAACTAGGGTTGTAAAATTCCAGGAACTTTCAATAATAAGCAGGAAATCCAGAATCCTCCAACCAGGATTTCTGGAAAACCAGGGAATTTATTGAAAGTTCACGTAATTTTGCAACCCTACTCACAACACACTTCCTGATAGCGCAGAGGTGGGTAATCATTTTGTCTCGAGGGCCGCATTGAGATTTCTAAATTTAACTGAGGGATGCAGTTTTTTTGGGATCGATTTTTTTTTAATCAAGATAAATTATTAGTAGTTATTTAAAAATAGAACGGTCCATTATCATTTCTACATACAGTCGTGGTCAAAAGTTTTGAGAATAACACAAGTATTGATCTTTCTCAAAGTTTTCTGCCTCAGTGTTGATGATGGCAATTTGCATATACTCCAGAATGTCTTTTTTTTTTTTTTTTTGTCATTTAGCAGACGCTCTTATCCAGAGCGACTTACAGTTAGTGAATACATATTTTTTTTATACTGCCCCCCCGTGGGAATCGAACCCACAACCCTGGCGTTGCAAACGCCATGCTCTATCAACTGAGCTACATCCCTGCCGGCCATTCCCTCCCCTACCCTGGACGACACTGGGCCAATTGTGCGCCGCCCATGAGTCTCCCGGTCGCGGTCGGCTGCGACAGAGCCTGGATTCGAACCAGGATCTCTAGTGGCACAGTTAGCACTGCGATGCAGTGCCTTAGACCACTGCGCCACTCAGGAGTGATCAGATGAATTGCAATGAAAATTAACTTAATCCCCAAAAAACTTTTTCACTGCATTTCAGCCCTGCCACAAAAGGACCAGCTGCCATCGTGTCAGTGATTGTCTCGTTAACACAGGTGAGAGTGTTGACGAGGACAAGGCTGGAGATCACTCTGTCATGCTGATTGAGTCAGAATAACAGACTAGAAGCTTTAAAAGGAGGGTGGTGCTTGAAATCATTGTTCTTCCTCTGTCAACCATGGTTACCTGCAAGGAAACACGTGCCGTCATCATTGCTTTGCACAAAAAGTGCTTCTCAGGCAAGGATATTGCTGCTAGTATGATTGCACCTAAATCAACCATTTATCGGATCATCAAGAACTTCAAGGAGAGAGGTTCAGTTGTTGTGAAGAAGGCGTCAGGGCACCCAAGAAAGTCCAGCAAGTGCCAGGACCATCTCCTAAAGTTGATTCAGCTGCGGGATCGGAGCACCACCAGTGCAGAGCTTGCTCAGGAATGGCAGTAGGCAGGTGTGAGTGCATCTGCACGCACAGTGAGGCGAATACTTTTGGAGGATGACCTGGTGTCAAGAAGGGCAGCAAAGAAGCCACTTCTCTCCAGGAAAAACATCAGGGACAGACTGATACTCTGCAAAAGGTACAGGGATTGGACTGCTGAGGACTGGGGTAGAGTCATTTTCTCTGATTAAACCCCCTTTCCGATTGTTTGGGCCATCCGGAAAACACCTTGTCCGGAGAAGACAAGGTGAGCGCTACCATCAGTCCTGTGTCATGCCAACAGTAAAGCATCCTGAGAAATTCATGTGTGGGGTTGCTTCTCAGCCAAGGGAGTGGGCTCACTCACAATTTTGCCTAAGAATACAGCATTGAATAAAGAATGGTACCAACACATCCTCCGAGAGCAACTTCTCCCAACCATCCAAGAACAGTTTGGTGATGACCAATGCCTTTTCCAGCATGATGGAGCACCTTGCCATAAGGCAAAAGTGTTAACTAAGTGGCTCGGGGAACAAAACATCAACATTTTGGGTCCATGGCCAGGAAACTCCCCAGACCTTAATCCCATTGAGAACTTGTGGTCGATCCTCGAGGCGGGTGGACAAACAAAAATTTCTGACAAACTCCAAGCATTGATTATGCAAGAATGGGCTGCCATCAGTCAGGATGTGGCCCAGAAGTTAATTGACAGCATGCCAGGACGGATTGCAGAGGTCTTGAAAAAGAAGGGTCAATACTGCAAATATTGACACTCTGCATAAACTGAATGTCATTGTCAATGAAAGCCTTTGACACTTATGGAATACTTGTAATTATACTTCAGTGTACCATAGTAACTACTGACATAAAGATCTAAGAACACTGAAGCAGCAAACTTTGTGGAGACCAATACTTGTGTCATTCTCAACTTTTGACCACGACTGTACTTTTATCTGGTTTTAGACGTTCATTGTAGCCTGGAGTAGTTTTTTAATCCAAAATAATATTTTGTAGGGATGCACCTATGTGGGATTTGTTCATTTGATGGCCTTTCTAACCATTCTAGCACAGATACAAACTGCAACTAAGTTTTGATGTTCATAAGGGTAATAAGAAAATATGTCAAATGACTTGAACATGGGAAAGGTGTAAAACCTTTTAACAAAGTTACTGAAATGCATCAGAAAGGTATTGGAAAGTTCAGGAAATCAGGGAAGCTCATCAGGTAATGTGCAGAAAGTAAGACCTGCATTGCTTTCAATTGCGTTTTTGTCACAGTCCCTTCTAACGTGTTCTGTGCGGTTTGTGATACTATCTTCTGCTCAGGCAGTGCTGTGGACGCTAGCCTGGCCATGCTTCAAGAGGCAGAGCAGCGATTGAAAGTCCTTGTTGCTGAGAGACTGGATGAGGCTGTTACCAGGGGTGATCTGGCGCAGGTGGAAAGATTCTTTAAAATCTTCCCTCTGCTTGGCCTCCACGAGCAAGGTCTGGCTCGCTTTGGCCAGTACCTCTGCAGCCAGGTGAGTGGGGTTGTCCATGCAATAGTGTATGTGTGAGCATCTATGCTTGTGCATTTGTTTATCTTCACAGTTGTTTATTTCTCTCCCTCAGCTGGCCTCTAAAGCAGATGAGAACCTGCTCTTGGCTGTGGGAGGAGAGCTGGGAGAGAGGAGAGCTGCTCTGGTCTTTGCTGACACCCTGACTCTGCTGCTGGAGGGTGAGAGACTGACCATGATGATTGTGTGTCATTTTAGACGCGTCTGTAAACGTGTTGGTTTGTATAGAATTGGTTGAGAAATATTTTGTGTGTTTCAGGCATAGCTCGTGTTGTGGAGACCCACCAGCCCATCGTAGAGACGTACTACGGTCCAGGCTACCTGTATACTCTCATCACTCACCTGCAGCAGGAGTGTGACCGACAGGCCCAGAAAGTAGTTGACAAGTTCATCCAACAGAGAGACTACCACAACAAGGTCTGTGTGTAAATTGCATTCAATTAATGAGATCTTTCTATTACAGACTATATTAAGAATGTGTTATTAAATGGAATGTCTCTGCTTGCAGTTTCAGACCGTCCAGAGCAGCATGATGAAGAGTGTGCCCACTGAGAGGATTGAACCCAGGTCAGTGGGAGAGTTCAGCCTACTTAGCAGCATTACTCAATGTTCTTTTTTGGTGTAGAGGACAATGCATGTGTACTATGCGTATTTATGTTGCATTTCACCTGTGTTTAACCTGTGTGTGTAGGGAGCTGGATCCTGTGTTACTGGAAGTCACTCTGATGAATGCCAGGTCGGAGCTTTACTTACGGTTCCTGCGCCGTCGCATGATGGCCGACTTCGAGGTTGGGGATGCTACGGCAACACCTGGCATCGTCCAAGGTAAGACACCCAACACACACACACTTATAAAACCCTGTACACACTTTGTTGACTGTGTTAGTAAGTTTGGCTGTCTTTGTTTCTTGCTACAGAGCACAAGCATAATGTGGAGAAACTGCTGAAACACTGCATGCTGGGCCAGCTCATGCAGGAGCTGATTGGCTACTACATTCCAATGGAGGAGTACTACATGAGGGAGACCGTCAGCAAGGTTAGCCAGCACTTCTAACTATACAGCAGGGGTTTCATTTAGCCCTGAATCAGCCCCTCATTAGAAGGAAAATAATGAAAACCAGCAATGCTGTCGACCTCAACCCCGGATTTGAATACCCTTGATACACAGTATACATATGTAACCACATAATAGTAATAATGATTATATTCTTTCCCTTTGCCCCTCTCTTCTCAGGCTGTGGCTATGGATACATATGAGAAGGGTCAGCTGACGTCCAGCATGGTGGATGACTGTTTCTACATTGTGAAGAAGTGCATCAGCAGAGCCCTGTCCAGCTCCAGCATTGACTGCCTGTGTGCAATGATCAACCACTCAACCTCAGTGCTAGAGTCTGACTTTAGGTAGACTGTAGACACACACACTGCATCAACTATTTGAACACTCATTTGAAACTCCTTCTAGCTCTCACACCTTACTTTTTCTCTCCGTCTTCCACCAATCCATGCTTCTCTCCCCCCCCCCCCCTCCCTTTCTCTCCGTCTCTCTCAGGGAGGTGTTGTATAATAAGCTGAGGCAGGGCTTCCCTGCGACCACGCTGCAGGACATCCAGCGTGGGGTGAGCAGTGCAGTGAGTCTGATGCAGAGCAGCCTGCAGCAGGGCAAGTTCAACAACCTGGGCATCGACAGCGCAGAGGTCGCCAAGGCTGCCTTCCTGGTGAGGGACTTGTGTACACACACACACACAAACACTTACCAACACACACAAACACTTACCAACACACTGAGCATTGAATGCACAGAACATGCCAAGGCATCGTCCCTGGTAAGAAACACGCACACTCTAAAACACAAGCTGGTCACAGAGAGCACACTAAGGCAGCATTCCTGATGATCAACACGGAACAGGCAACAGACAGACAGATACATTCACTCACCCCTAACAGAACAGCGCCGGAAGAAGATGGCTGCCGTTTTACAGCCGTTTTACAGCCCTCTAACCAATTGTACTATTATGTGTGTTTTTCCGCGTTATTTGTAATTTATTTTGTACATAATGTTTATGCCATCGTCTCTTATAACCAAAGAGAGCTTCTGGATATCAGGACAGCGATTACTCACCTCGCGTTGGACGAACACTTTTTTTTCAACGAGGCGTTCGCGAAGGATATCCTACAGACACCCGACAAGGCCCAAATCCCCGTCATTCGCGTGAGGAAGAGACAGAGATACCGTGGACGTAGGTCGGGGTGCCTTGTAAAGATCCGACGGCGAACGAGTAAACTGCCTCTCCCATCAATCCTATTAGCCAACGTTCAAGCTTTGGATAATAAAATGGACGATTTAAGATTACGGTTATCCTACCAACGGGACATTAAAAACTGTAATATCTTATGTTTCACGGAGTCGTGGCTGAATGACAACAATGACAACATTCAGCTAGCAGGCTATACGCTACATCGGCAGGACAGAACGGCAGACTCGGGTAAGACGAGGGGTGGCGGTCTCTGTATTTTTGTAAACAACAGCTGGTGCACAAAATCAAATACTAAGGAAGTCTCAAGGTTTTGCTCGCCTGAGGTAGAGTATCTTATGATAAGCTGTAGACCACACTATTTACCAAGAGAGTTTTCATCTATACTTTTCATAGCTGTCTATTTACCACCACAAACCAATGCTGGCATTAAGATTGCACTGAATGAGTTGTACAAGGCCATTAATCAACAGGAAAACGCTCATCCAGATGCAGCGCTCCTAGTAGCAGGGGACTTTAATGCAGGGAAACTTAAATCCGTTCTACCTCATTTCTACCAGCATGTTAAATGTGCAACCAGAGGGGAAAAAACTCTAGACCACCTTTACTCCACACACAGAGACGCATACAAAGCTCTCCCTCGCCCTCCATTTGGCAAATCTGACCATAACTCTATCCTCCTGATTCCTGCTTATAAGCAAAAACTGAAGCAGGAAGCACCAGTGACTCGGCTAATAAAAAAGTGGTCAGATGACGCAGATGCTAAGCTACAGGACTGTTTTGCTAGCACAGACTGGAACATGTTCAGGGATTCTTCAGACAGCATTGAGGAGTACACCACATCAGTCACTGGCTTCATCAATAAGTGCATCGATGATGTCGTCCCCACAGTGACCGTACGTACATACCCCAACCAGAAGCCATGGATTACAGGAAACATCCGCACTGAGCTAAAGGGTAGAGCTGCCGCTTTCAAGGAACGGGACTCTAACCCGGACGCTTATAAGAAATCCCGCTATGACCTCCGACGAACCATCAAACAGGCAAAGAGTCAATACAGGTCTAAGATTGAATCATACTACACTGGCTCTGACGCTCGTCGGATGTGGCAGGGCTTGAAAACTATTACAGACTACAAAGGGAAGCACAGCCGCGAGCTGCCCAGTGACACAAGCCTACCAGACGAGCTAAACCACTTCTATGCTCGCTTCGAGGCAAGCAACACTGAAGCATGCATGAGAGCACCAGCTGTTCCGGACGACTATGTGATCACGCTCTCCGTAGCCGATGTGAGTAAGACTTTTAAGCAGGTCAACATTCACAAGGCCGCAGGGCCAGACGGATTACCAGGACGTGTACTCCGAGCATGTGCTGACCAACTGGCAAGTGTCTTCACTGACATTTTCAACATGTCCCTGACTGAGTCTGTAATACCAACATGTTTCAAGCAGACCACCATAGTCCCCGTGCCCAAGAACTCTAAGATAACCTGCCTAAATGACTACCGACCCGTGGCACTGACGTCTGTAGCCATGAAGTGCTTTGAAAGACTGGTCATGGCTCACATCAACAGCATAATCCCAGAAACCCTAGACCCACTCCAATTTGCATACCGCCCCAACAGATCCACAGATGATGCAATCTCTATCGCACTCCACACTGCCCTTTCCCACCTGGACAAGAGGAACACCTACGTGAGAATGCTATTCATTGACTACAGCTCAGCATTCAACACCATAGTGCCCTCAAAGCTCATCACTAAGCTAAGGATCCTGGGACTAAACACCTCCCTCTGCAACTGGATCCTGGACTTCCTGACGGGCCGCCCCCAGGTGGTAAGGGTAGGTAACAACACATCTGCCACACTGATCCTCAACACGGGGGCCCCTCAGGGGTGCGTGCTCAGTCCCCTCCTGTACTCTCTGTTCACCCATGACTGCATGGCCAGGCACGACTCCAACACCATCATTAAGTTTGCCGACGACACAACAGTGGTAGGCCTGATCACCGACAACGATGAGACAGCCTATAGGGAGGAGGTCAGAGATCTGGCCGTGTGGTGCCAGGACAACAACCTCTCCCTCAACGTGACCAAGACAAAGGAGATGATTGTGGACTACAGGAAAAAAAAGAGGACTGAGCACGCCCCCATTCTCATCGACGGGGCTGTAGTGGAACAGGTTGAGAGCTTCAAGTTCCTTGGTGTCCACATCACCAACGAACTATCATGGTCCAAACACACCAAGACAGTCGTGAAGAGGGCACGACAAAGCCTATTCCCCCTCAGGAGACTAAAAAGATTTGGCATGGGTCCTCAGATCCTCAAAAAATTCTACAGCTGCACCATCGAGAGCATCCTGACTGGTTGCATCACCGCCTGGTATGGCAACTGCTTGGCCTCTGACCGCAAGGCACTACAGAGGGTAGTGCGTACGGCCCAGTACATCACTGGGGCAAAGCTCCCTGCCATCCAGGACCTCTATACCAGGCGGTGTCAGAGGAAGGCCCTCAAAATTGTCAAAGACTCCAGTCACCCTAGTCATAGACTGTTCTCTCTGCTACCGCACGGCAAGCGGTACCGGAGTGCCAAGTCTAGGTCCAAAAGACTTCTCAACAGCTTCTACCCCCAAGCCATAAGACTCCTGAACAGCTAATCATGGCTACCCGGACTATTTGCACTGCCCCCCCACCCCATCCTTTTTACGCTGCTGCTACTCTGTTAAGTATTTATGCATAGTCACTTTAACTCTACCCACATGTACATATTACCTCAACTAGCCGGTGCCCCCGCACATTGACTATGC
Organism: Coregonus lavaretus; assembly: GCF_964263955.1. Lineage (NCBI taxonomy): Eukaryota > Metazoa > Chordata > Actinopteri > Salmoniformes > Salmonidae > Coregonus > Coregonus lavaretus. The sequence goes on from NC_140024.1 coordinate 15,136,324, forward strand.
AACGGTACCCCCCTGTATATATAGCCTCCCTACTGTCACTTTATTCTATTGTATATATAGCCTCCCTACTGTCACTTTATTTTTTTACTTCTGCTCTTTTTTTCTCAACACTTTTTTGTTGTTGTTTTATTCTTACTTTTTTTGTTTAAAATAAATGCACTGTTGGTTAAGGGCTGTAAGTAAGCATTTCACTGTAATGTCTGCACCTGTTGTATTCGGCGCATGTGACCAATAAAATTTGATTTGATTTGATTTGACTCACACCCATCTTTCTTTCTATCCCAGGTGACTCTGAATAACGTGGAGGTGTGTAGTGAGAACATCACCACTCTGAAGAGGAACCTGGAGGTGAGTTAGGTGACTGTTTATATAATCTCTTTAGTTTTCTGATGAATAACATTTCAATAAGACACTATGTATAGTATACCACAGATAATGAAGTTTTCCCCTCTCTCTCTTTCTCAGAGTGATTGCTCCAAGTTGTTCACTCAGGGGGCGGGATCAGGAGAGCAAGCTAAGATTGACAGCTGTCTGTCAGACCTCGTCAACACGTCCAGCAAGTTCAAGGATCTCTTGCAGGTTGGAGGATACACAAATAAACTCAGATCAGAGAGACACATGATCTGTATCTGTGCAGTTGTGTTAAGGGGGTCTTTGACCTCATTGTACAATAAATAATAGTAACAGTAGTAGTACTAGCAGCAGCATTTATTTGTAAGTCACAGTGATAAACTGAATTGTGTACCAATTTACATGCATAGACAATATACAACTACAAAACCTCACCAGTGTGTCTAATCTGTATGGAGTAGAACTAACTCAGTTGTGACCCTCAGGAGGGCCTGACGGAGCTGAACACCACAGCCATCAAGCCTCAGGTCAAACCCTGGATCAGCAGCTTCCTGTCCATATCACACAACATAGAGGAGGTACACACACACACACACACACACACACACACATTTTACATTTACATTTTAGTCATTTAGCAGACGCTCTTATCCAGAGCGACTTACAGTTAGTGAGTGCATACATTTTTTTTTTTTTTTTTTTTTTTTTTTCACACACACATACTAGGCCACACCCTTTCACCGCAGTGTGTGACTGTGCTGTTTTGTTGTGCAGGAGGAGTTTAATGAGTACGAGGCCAACGACCCCTGGGTCCAGCAGCTCATCGTCAACCTCCAGCAGCTCATGGCAGAGTTCAAGGTAACCATACTTCTGCTTAGCCTCAGGAATACATCTCTTACATTAGCATTTTACAAACTCTTTCTTTTTCTCTTCTCCCCCTCTCTATAATCTCTCTCTCTTGTTCTATCAGGCGGGGCTCTCTTCAGTTATCTACGACACACTGACCAGCCTCATGACCAGTTTGGTCTCCATGGAGATGGAGAAGACGGTCCTGAAGTGCACCTTCAGCAGGGTGAGATATCCCAGGCCTGACCACAGGGTGGCATCACACCTACCGCATGCACATCTGTGATGTAATGAAAGAGGCCTTCTTTTAATGTTTTATTTATGATTCCAGAAGGATGGTAGATTAAGCTTTTTTCCCCTTGGCATCTGCCTCTTTAAGCGGTGTGTGTGTGCTGTAATTTAGTGCAACTACTAAATCATGTTATTGCAGGCCATGTATCAGCACTTTCTTTTTCTGGGATGTTCTCCATTTGATCCTTTTTGATGTGGTCTATGTTTAAATATTTAATTGCTTGTCTGGATTCCTTTTTTCTGTTTCATGCTCTTGATTTGAACCCCTTATTGCACCTGTCTCTTAGCTGGGAGGGCTTCAGTTTGATAAGGAGCTGCGTTCTCTGGTGGCCTACCTCACTACTGTCACCACCTGGACTATTAGGGACAAGTTTGCTCGGCTCACTCAGATGGCCACCATCCTCAACCTGGAGCGGGTAATCTGCAGTGTACACACACACACACACACACACACACATTTCTCAACCCACAAGCAATCCTCAACCCACAAGCAATCCTCAACCCACACACAATCACATAGATGGGGTCACATACTGTGCATTCGGAAAGTATTCAAACCCATTGACTTTTTCCACATTTTGTTACGTTACAGCCTTATTCTAAAATGTTTTTTTAAGAATCCTCATTAATCTACACACAATACCCCATAATGACAAAGCGAAAACAGGTTTTTAGAAATGTTTGCAAATGTATTAAAAATAAAAACAGAATTACCTTATTTACACAAGTATTCAGACCCTTTGCTATGAGACTAGAACTTGAGCTCAGGTGCATCCTGTTTCCATTGAACATCCTTGAGATGTTTCTACTCTACAACTTGATTGGAGTCCACCTGTGGTAAATTCAATTGATTGGACATGATTTGGAAAGGCACACATCTGTCTATATAAGGTCCCACAGTTGACGTCAGAGTAAAAACCAAGCCATGAGGTCAAAGGAATCGTCCGTAGAGCTCCGAGACAGGATTGTGTCGTGGCACAGATCTGGGGAAGGGTACCAAAAAATGTCTGCAGCATTGAAGGTCCCCAAGATCACAGTGGCCTCCATCATTCTTAAATGGAAGAAGTTTGAAACCACCAAGACTCTTCCTCAAGCTGGCCGCCTGGAAAAAACTGAGCAATCGGGGGAGAAGGGCCTTGGTCAGGGAGGTGACCAAGAACCCGATGGTCACTTTGACAGAGCTCCAGAGTTCCTCTGTGGAGATGGGAGAACCTTCCAGAAGGACAACCATCTCTGCAGCACTCCACCAATCAGGCCTTTATGGTAGAGTGGCGAGACGGAAGCCACTCCTCAGTAAGGCAGGACAGCCCACTTGGACAAGTCTCTGAATGTCCTTGAGTGGCCCAGCCAGAGCCCGTACTTAAACTCGATCGAACATCTCTGGAGAGACCTGAAAATTGCTGTGTAGCGACGCTCCCCATCCAACCTGACAGAGCTTGAGAGGATCTGCAGAGAAGAATGGGAGAAACTCCCCAAATACAGGTGTGCCAAGCTTGTAGCGTCATACCCAAGAAGACTCGAGGCTGTAACCGCTGCCAAAGTTGCTTCAACAAAGTACTGAGTAAAGGGTCTGAATACTTATGTAAATGTAATATTTCCGTTTTTAATTTTTAATAAATTTGCAAAAAAAACAAAAACCTGTTTTTGCTTTGTCATTATGGGGTATCGTGTGTAGATTGATTAGGAAAATTTTTTTTTAAATCAATTTTAAAATAAGGCTGTAACATAACAAAAGTCAAGGGGTCTGAATACTTTCTGAATGCACTATCTATTTACCACTGACCTCTCACTTTGTAGACTTTCATGTCTCTGTATACACAGGCCTGTTCTCAGAACTGTGTGTATGTTTTTGTGTGTCTAGGTAACAGAGATCCTGGATTACTGGGGCCCGAACTCTGGTCCTCTAACGTGGCGTCTGACCCCAGCGGAGGTCCGGCAGGTTCTGGCGCTCCGCATCGATTTCCGCAGTGAGGACATCAAGAGGCTCCGCCTCTAACCCTGCTACCCAGAGACTGTGCTGGTGCACATGTTACATGGGACTAGACTCATGCTGATTGGTCTTTGAGGAAAAAGAGGAGTGTGCAGGTGGATCCCCTGAGAGGAAGTCCCTGCTGCTTCTGACGTCTGCTGGCCTCATAACAGGAAGAGGTTGCCCCTAACTACAGATACAGGGATATATATTTGTTCAACCCCCAAATGGTTAGTTAGGTTTGAGGGTAGGGCGTTCTGATCCTAGATCTGTAGTTAATGCTACTTCTACCTCTAGCGGCCTCATCCAGCCAATCAGAGCTAGGAGTAACAGCAGTAATGGGATTGTGGAACAGTGGGATTATGGATTTTAGCCTTTTGGCTTGGATTAATAAATATTATGTAACATATTAAATGTAAAATATTAAAGTGTTCTCTCAAAGATGTGTTTTTTTGTCATTAATTTATATTGAAAGCCCAGCCTTTTAACGGAATCCATCATATTGAAACGGACAGACGAGCGCTATACTCTCTGGCGGAGAGCAGTGTGCCTATGTTTTCTGACACTGAAATGACCCAGTAATGAACATAGAATCCATTAAACTGACAGAACCAGGTCAGACGGCTGATCAAGACTCATCATTCAATATATAAATAACACATTTTAACTGATGACAAAGACCACTATCTTCTAGATTAGACTGTCTTAGAAAATGGAATTCTGTTTATCTGCTACTTTCCAATATTTCCTGACATGGTGTTCCATACATATGTAGATGGAAAAGTCTTAGGGCTAGATTCAATCCAATCTGCCCTTTTTGGCCATGCACCTTTTAAAGGCAATGTTTCCGTTTTCGTGGAGACCGCATTCACGGTAAACGCTGCATATGTCGGCTCAATCGGAAATTATCTTTAAATGTCAATGGCGCTATAACGCAGATTGGATTGAATCTAGGCCTTATGCTCTCATGAAGCATATAAGACCTGTTTTCAGTCTGAAATCTACCCCTGGACACTTCTGGTAGATCTGAGAGGATTAGACATGTAGGCAGTATGGAGGAAAGTCCACCGATCCAACCATAAGAGTCAATGGAGCTATTACCATATTGCACCCATCCGATCATTTCAGATCAATGAGAATATGAGAAGAGCTTGGGGGTTGATTTCAAACTAAGCACTGGGAAAAAGACAGACATGAAAAAGATTCTCAATATGGCCGTGGGAATAGTTAGGAAAAGTGTGGCTTTAATGTAAACACAACATTCGATTGGCTCAGCACAAACATTCCACATGAGAGAGCAACCAATAAACTACGGAGGAGGAAGGAGTGCAGAACAAAAACATTCACAGTAAAAAAAAAGAAATCTGGTATAATCATATATATACAGTACGGTGTTTAAGGTGAAAATGGAAAGGGGGATTGAGAGAAATGAGGAACGACACGTGATAGAGGGAGTATAGAGGGATGGGGGGATAGGATCTTCAGGTGAATGAGTGGAGAGCAGTACTTTTCCTCTGTGAAAAGAGAGAACGTGACAGCCGGGGTTTGACTGTGGCCTGCTCAGGGTTAAGAGGTCAGGGGGTAGGGGTTATGGTTAACCCAAACTCCCCACAGAGAGACTGCTGCTAAATTCCAACTCTACCCCAGCCCCTGCCGCTTTGGCACGCCTGTAGATCTAAAACTATTGGATATATATATATAAGCAATGTGGCAAAAATACCACCCACTCTATCAGAAGAGAAGGTGACGCAATTACCATATTGCCTAACCCATTCATGTCCTTGTACTATATTAAGTACAATATCAAACTGTGCCACTGAACAAATTCTATTTGGTGTTAATGCATTACATTTGGTGTCAACATAATTAGTACAAGTGTATAGACAGGCCACACTGACATTTTAAGATTGTCATTATCTATCATACTTCCAAAGTTGGGATTTTGAGACAATAAAAATCATTCAAATGACTTCAGCATATGTATTTTGAAATACATTTCAGAATTAAATTGTTTAAAAACATATAGTATTGTTCTTTGACCTGTTTAAGCCCAAATATGCCAAATAGATGATTCAACTCATTGTTGTTTGTGAACTACAGCCGTTTCTGTATTGTACTATACTTAGTCTTTGGACACATGGGGTTACTGTATTTTACACATTACACAAATCATGTCATGTTCAAATGATCAGATCTTAATACTTTTTGGTATATAGATTGTCCGGACCAATATAAATATGAAAACAATATCGAAATTATCCACACCCACTCTCTCACACACACACCCCAAGAGTACATGCAGTACTTGCAAATCCAATGGAGACTGCAGAGAGAAACATTTTACAACATTTTCTCTCTTTCTCAGATCTTAAACATGTTCAGATCATAATAATATTTGATATATAGCTATAAAAACAACATCTAAATAAATCCACAAACTCTCACACAGACAACCCTAGAGTATATGCAGTATAATTCAAATTCAATGGAGTCATTTTATCAGCGTATTCGTATCTTTCTCCCAAGCACACGTGTACACACACATACCACAGACATACACACACACACAGGTGTGCATTGACGTCTGTGGTGTGTGTACACGCGTGTGCTTGTGAGGAAGAGAAATAATTATGTAGCAGGCCTCACTCGCCATTGACTTACATTGGATTTGGTTATGCTGTATAATATACTCTAGGAGTGTCTGTAGATTTCTTTGGATATTGTTTTTAGATATATTGGTCGAGACAATTATTAAGATTTGAACATGTTTTAGATCTGAGAATCAGATAAAAATCTCATAAAATGACTCCATTGAATTTGCTTGTGAGATAGAGGGTGTGGATTTATTTAGATATAGTTTTTATATTTATATATTGGTCCAGACAATCTATATACCAAAAATGATTAAGATGTGAACATGTTTAAGATCTGAGAAAGAGGGAGAATGCTGTAAAATCACTCACTCTGCAGACTCTATTGACTTGTATTTGATTTGCTTATCCTGCATGCACTCTAGGGGTGTGTGTGTGGATTTCTTTAGATATTGTTTATATATATATATATATATATATATATATATATATTGGTCCGGACAATCTATATACCAAAAATGTAAAAGATCTGATCATTTTAACATGTATTCACAGGACTTGATTCATGAAATGTGTAAAAACAGTAACCCCATGTGTCCAAAGACTAAATATAGTACAATATCAAAAACTCACATTGTAGACAAACGCTTTGGCCGATGTAAAATAAATCTTCAGATTTGTCCATCAGTAAACTCAGAGAACATGTATACTAAAGGAAATTATACATTTCCGTTATGGATATGAAAAGGTTAAACCAATCAAATCCTTTCAAATCTACAGGAATGCCTAGAGGGGGGAGTATGGATGGATTTGGAATTTAGCATGCTTGCTCACAAGGGTCATCCTGAGCTAAGCACTGTGTGGCTTATCTAATCTACAAATTACCTCAACTTCCAAATAACTGAGCATTCACATATTAATGTTTTATTACATAAAGAGCACCTAGGAAGACCCTTTTGAACAAGCAGAGCGACTGGTCAGTGGTCTGTGGCTGTCCTCTCCTAAAACTACAAATATGTAAGGACTAGTGAGTGAAAACAACATGGTGGAAACCTATCCAGTCCTTTCATCTCAGTGATAAGTGATAAGTGAGAGGAGACCAGGAGACAAGCATATGATACATCACTGACCAGTGGACTTGAGTGTGCAAGTCTAAAATGATAACCTATTCCCCATATTATGTACTACTTTTGAAGAAATAGTACAATACATGGGAGGTGACATTTGAGACGGTCCATCAGAGCAGCTCTAAACCCTCTGAAACTGAGACAGGAAGTGGTGTTCCACCGGTCTGACAGGACAGGAAATAAATATGTGGCACGGGATTCTAGGAGGTAGGAGGAAGCAAGGAGGGCATGAGGTTGAAATAAAATCCATAAATAATTTGATGATAATAAAGCGTACGCGTCCCTTCAATTACGTTATATTGTAAAGATAGTGTGAAAGTGATCAATGATCTCTAATTATATTCCCCTATCTGTCATGCTCAGAAGGTTGGCACTGATATCACACTTTCCCGACACAGATATATCATTGGCTGACAGGCATTTCATCACACTGCAGGAGGCCAATGGCAAAGCCTGCCACACAAACAGAACCGCCCACCCTTCTGGATGTTTGAAAGAGAGAGGAATAAAACCGAGCAGAAGGAGCTCATGTAGAGCAGCCCTGTGTGAGTCCAAAAGAGAGGGGTGTTCTATCCAACGCTGGACAGAACCCCAACTACGAGCCCCAGCCACCAGTACAACACCTCCCCTATTACATCCTCACCTAGAGCACAACATCACCTCTGCAAATGGAGCACCAAGGGGTACATTCAGTGGGGCTCAATGTTCTGGATGTTGCAGATAGAGATGTTATGTATAGAATGGACACAAATCTCTATCACAAGGAAAATAGGACCTTCTCTGCTCTATGCATAACATTTCTATCTAATTTGTTGCGAAACATGGCACGAAAACTGAATATACCCCTTGGACCTCCCCTTTTCTGATTTACAGCTTACAGTTGTTCATACAATCAACAACAAAACATGAAAGACATTCAGTAGGAAACATGTTGATAACAAATAAACAAAAGAGGGGTGGTGGAATTCTGAAGAAAAAAAAAGGAATAGAGGAACAGAACATGGCAAAGAATCCGTCGTGGTGTCTGGCGGCAGCTCTTTGGGTCCCTTTGGACATGTAGATTTACATAATTATGCCTTTTAATATCATCAAAATTATTATTATTATTAACCACCTCACACCCTCCAATGCAACCTCTGTGCAGGGCTGGGCCTCAGTATAAGCCACACCCCCTCAGGTTGTTGGCGATGATGATGTCAGTGACTGCGTCAAACACTACCTGGATGTTTCCTGTGTCAGTGGCGCAGGTCAGGTGACAGTAGATCTCCTTGTTGGGCGAACGGCTCTTACTCTCAAATTGCACCTGAATGTATGCGGTAGCATCATCATAAGTGTTAGCACCTATGGGGAGATTGGGAGGAAAGGTGGGTGAGGGCGAGAGAGAGGAGAAAGAAGAGTGGGGGAGGAAGAGAGATACAGCGCCAGAGAGTGAGAGAGACTTACTACCATCTGTTCTGCATGTGTGTCTGTCTGAGTTTGTGTGTATGCGGACTGGAGGGAAGTCTTACCTGTATATTCAGGGAAACAGATACTTAGTGGTGACTTCTTGATCTTCTCCTCGAACAGATCCTTCTTGTTGAGGAAGAGGATGATGGAGGTGTCGATGAAGAACTTGTTGTTACAGATAGAGTCGAAGAGCATGAGGGACTCGTGCATGCGATTCTGCAGAAAATACCAAATAAGACAGATGAGATGTATGTTTGAGAATATGTGTGGCGTGTTTGTGAGTAGTATGAAGTGTGTGTGAAGTACTTACAGTTGTTTCATCCTCATGCAAAACCTGATCATAGCCACTTAGCGCCACACAGAAGATAATGGCCGTCACATCCTCAAAGCAGTGGATCCACTTCTTTCTCTCTGACCTCTGACCTCCAACATCAAACAGCCTGAAAGAAACATGAGAGTTATAAACGTGCCATAACATACATGTTACACAAAGTACGTTACTTTTTAGGTGTCCACAGGTTTCCACCTATACTTGCAATAACTGGGGACATGGGCTGGGAACCCTGTGAGATGAGATGGAAAGCATTATGGTGAGACTGGAATAGACTGTTGGATATGCCAACTGCCATAGGGGGAGCCTGGGCAACTGAAATGTCTGACCTTTTTCAACAGTCTGACTATGAAAACCAAATTAAGGGAGACATACAGTTGAAGTCGGAAGTTTACATACACTTAGGTTGGAGTCATTAAAACTTGTTTTTCAACCACTCCACAAATTTCTTTTTAACAAACTATAGTTTTGGCAAGTCGGTTAGGACATCTACTTTGTGCATGACACAAGTAATTTTTCCAACAATTGTTTACAGGCAGATTATTTCACTTATAATTCACTGTATCACAATTCCAGTTGGTCAGAAGTTTACATACACAAAGTTGACTGTGCCTTTAAACAGCTTGGAAAATTCCAGAAATGATGTCATGGCTTTAGAAGCTTCTGATAGGCTAATTGACATCATTTGAGTCAATTGGAGGTGTACCTGTGGATGTATTTCAAGGCCTACCTTCAAACTCAGTGCCTCTTTGCTTGACATCATGGGAAAATCAAAAGAAATCAGCCAAGACCTCAGAAAACAAATTGTAGACCTCCACAAGTCTGGTTTATCCTTGGGAGCAATTTCCAAATGCCTGAAGGTACCAAGTTAATCTGTACAAACAATAGTACGCAAGTATAAACACCATGGGACCACATAGCCGTCATACCGCTCAGGAAGGAGATGCGTTCTGTCTCCTAGAGATGAATGTACTTTGGTGCGAAAAGTGCAAATCAATCCTAGAACAACACAAATGACCTTATGAAGATGCTGGAGGAAACAGGTACAAAAGTATCTATATCCACAGTAAAACGAGTCCTATATCGACATAACCTGAAAGGCCGCTCAGCAAGGAAGAATCCACTGCTCCAAAACCGCCATAAAAAAAGCCAGACTACGGTTTGCAACTGCACATGGGGACAAAGATCGTACTTTTTGGAGAAATGTCCTCTGGTCTGATGAAACAAAAATAGAACCGTTTGCCCATAATGACCATCGTTATGTTTGGAGGAAAAAGGGGGAGCTTGCAAGCCGAAGAACACCGTCCCAACCGTGAAGCACGGGGGTGGCAGCATCATGCTGTGGGGGTGCTTTGCTGCAGTAGGGACTGGTGCACTTCACAAAATAGATGGCATCATGAGGAAGGAAAATTATGTGGATATATTGAAGCAACATCTCAAGACATCAGTTAGGAAGTTAAAGCTTGGTTGCAAATGGGTCTTCCAAATGGACAATGACCCCAAGCATACTTGCAAAGTTGTGGCAAAATGGCTTAAGGACAACAAAGTTAAGGTATTGGAGTGGCCATCACAAGGCCCTGACCTCAATCCTATAGAAAATTTGTGGGCAGAACTGAAAAAGTGTGTGCGAGCAAGGAGGCCTACAAACCTGACTCAGTTACACCAGCTCTGTCAGGAGGAATGGGCCAAAATTCACCCAACTTATTGTGAGAAGCTTGTGGAAGGCTACCCGAAACGTTTGACCCAAGTTAAACAATTTAAAGGCAATGCTACCAAATACTAATTGAGTGTATGTAAATTTCTGACCCACTGGGAATGTGATGAAAGAAATAAAAGCTGAAAGAAATAATTATCTCTACAATTATTCTGACATTTCACATTCTTAAAATAAAGTGGTGATCCTAACTTACCTAAGACAGGGAATTTTTACAAGGATTAAATGTCAGGAATTGTGAAAAACTGAGTTTAAATGTATTTGGCTAAGGTGTATGTGTAAACTTCCGACTTCAACTGTAGATATGATTAAAATACAACTGTTGATGCAATATGAAAAGAAATGGGTGGAGGAGATTAATCATAAACCTAAATTGAGAACCTTTTGTTTGATTAAGGGTGAATTCGTGTGTGAGAGATATATTATGTATAACTTACCTAAAAGCAAGAGATCGCTATGTGCACAGGTAAGATCAGGGATATTGCCTCTGCGTATTGAAATAGGTCGGTATTGTGGTGAAATGGAAGAGGAAAGACTATGTAACTATTGTGACCTCGAAGAAATAGAGAATGAAACTAATTGTATCCTCTATTGCCCTTTCTACCACGATATACGCTTGCTCTTATTCCAGAAAGCCCACCAGATATACCCTGGCATTATGTGGCTGAGCGATGAGGAGAAACTAAAATGGTTTTTTGTCCATTGTGTATTTCCGTTTGCGGAATATTTAGATAAAGCCTGGAATAAAAGAAAAAGGGCTACCTATAATTAAATTGTAAAAATATTTAGCTTCTGTGTGGTAAATGGCACGTGTGTGTATATACATTGTGTATAGGCTTGTCTCCCATATGAATCTTCTCTTGGTGCCAGACTGGCTTCAAATGCCTTCTGTTTCTTTAGTTTTCTGTATTTATTTATCTGTATATGTTATGTATGTATGTGTATATATACAGTGTGTATGTATGTATGTATGTATATTATTTTACTGTTCTAGGGATATAATTATTGTTTGGATAACCTTATTTACTATTATGTATTGAATTTTACCGTACATTTTTTCACTCTTTATGCGATGCACAATGCAGAGAACACCGGAAGAAGAATTATCATTTAATTACCACAGTGAATTATTGTAATGTTTGTTTATGTGTCAATTAATCCCATAAGGGATGGGTTGCCAATTGGCGATTTGACACGAAAATAAAATTTAATTAATTCATTCATTAATTCATTCATTCATTAATTCATTCATTTATTCATACACTACAAATATGCTACAAACAAATATACTGGACTGGTTGTGTACTGTATGTGTAAATCTATGTGTGTGGTGGGTTTAACCTAAAGTGCAGGTTTTTGAAGGTGAAATGGGTCTCCACGATTCCAGTGGTCTTGACTCGGGTTCTCAGGATGTCCTGCTCAGTGGGCTGGTAGTCACCAGCACCAATACGGTCTAAACTGTCCAGGTAGCTAATGAGAGAAAGAAGGAAGGAGAGGGGGAAATGGAAACAGGAGGGAGGAGGGGGAAGCGAAGGAGGGAGGAGGGGGAAGGGATAGAGAAAGGAAGAAATAGAGCTTCAGTAATACACTCTTAGAAAAAAAAGGTGCCATCTAGAACTTAAAAGGGTTCTTTGGCTGTTCTCATTGGAGAACCCTTTAAAGAACCCTTTTTGGTTCCAGGTAAAAACCCTTTTGGTTCCAAGTAGAACCCTTTTGGGTTCCTTGTAGAACCCTTTCCACAGAGGGAACCAAAAAGGGTTGTACCTAGAACCAAAGAGGGTTCTCTTATGGGGACAGCCAAAGATCCCTTTTGGAACTCTTTTTTCTAAGAGCGTAGCTACAAAAATACAGTGCGAAGACTAACCTTTGCACTGTAAAGACTAACCAACGCAGTCACTGCAAAGACTAACCTTTGCACTGTGTTACTGTTCAAGAACAGACAGCTAATGGAGTCAAATTCCAATTTTCTGTTTATGTGAGTGTGTTATGAAACTGGAACTTTCTCACAAATCTCCCATTGATGTCAGTGCATGAATTATGCTTAATTTCAAGTTTCATGCATTCCGATATGTTTGGTCCCTTAGTGTGTACTCACTAGGCAGCGGAGTCATTGAGCTGGTACTCCCTGGCCCTGTTGAAACACTCCTGGGTCCCGGCATCGGCCCACAGACGCTTCATAGCTGTCAGCAGCTCTGCAGAGTAGGGCTCTGTGTCCTCCATACGAGTGACCACATCACACACCAGCTTAGCATCCGCCTGGACACACACATACATTGGATATTATGTACAAAAGATATGACCATGCATCACCACACATGAACAAACACACACACACACACACACACACACAAACAAACCCATGAGCACACACGTACACAAGCACACATACACAAACAAAAAAACATGCATAGATTTATTAAGACACATATGAGCTGAAGACTGTATAGCTGAATTCCTGGATGTGTACCACCATACTCCACTGGAATCCTCATTGAGGTCTGCTTTACAGTACACTTTGAAGTAAGGTTTTGAAATTGCCATTGGTTGTACACTATGGATGAACCCTACCCTGTACAGGGAGCATGTACCCACCTTTCTGTCCTTGTCAGCATACTCGATGCCCAGAGAGTCCATAGCTCGGAGGACGGCAGCCAAGCTCTGGATGGTGTTGCTGTAGACCACAGGCTTATACTGCTTCACATCATCCCCAGAAAAACCATCCTCATGGATAATCCTGCACACACACACACACACATCAGTACACATACAAAATAACACACACGTACTGTACGTAGGCTAAGTGTGCATGCATGAGTGCACACACACAAACATTCACAATTCAGTGAACCCACATTGCAGCAGACGCTTTAGTGTATGTGCCTGTGTGCTGGTGTCTCTAGTGTACGAGCGTGCATGTGACCAAGAACAGGGTTGTCTCTGAGCTCTGAGTGTCAAGCAGCGCCTGCTCCTTAGCACACACCCAAATACACGCAGCGCATCACTGGGTACCACTCCTCTTCTCTTTTCTTCTCCCTTCCACACACAAACACTCACACATAAGCAGCAACATCAGCAGCAGCCAATATAGCCACTCTAGGTTTGACATTTGTAATGTCAAAGGTGGTCTGTACATTTAAACCACTCTTAACAACATTGACGAGAAATGCTCTGATATTGAGGATCGGATTATAAATCCATTACACCAGTAACAACCACATCATCGCTGAGAACACACAACTTGAGCCTGTACTCAACTCTGCAGCCTAGTCTGGAATACACTTCAGAAGTATACCATCGACTTAAAAAGGTGCATAACCCATATGTATGAAGATCTTATTCTTACAAAGTAAGGTGGTTCACACATTACGTAACAAAGTAAGGTGGTTCACACATTACGTAACAAAGTAAGGTGGTTCACACATTATGTAACAAATTCTTGTAAAATGTTCAATTACCTTTTCTTATATTTTCTTATTTTCACAGATGTTCAAGCTGTATATCCTTCCTCAGTATGTGCCTTTCTTAAATGTGTGTGTACCACTTTGCTAGTCTGTACTAGTACACTATAATCAAGTTCTATTAAAACATTCAGAGGAGGGCCTTGCTTTTTAATAATACAGATTGCTGTATACCATTATCAATATACCTTGCTACATACAAACACACACACACACACACACAAACGTTTTTCTAATTTGGCACAGAGAAACTAGACGCCATGATTAACTTGGTCAAAAGAAGGCACCGATTGGCCTATAGGTGGTGCTGTTATAAGCAGTCTCACTTAAACCCTCATATCCGCCCCGTTTGACCTAGTGACGTGAAACTTTGCATGTAGGTGTCTTTCCGCAAGCTGAACAAATTTGCCGCAAGGACCCATTAGGTCCGTCGGGATAGATTTTCCTCCATCTTGGAAATTTGGGAAAACCTTTAAAAAAGATATTCTCATGAACCATAAGTCCAAATAACAACTTAGTTTGAGAAAAGCTAAGGGATTGGTTAAGAGACGGCTGAGTTATTGATACATCCACTTCACAATAGCCTATCAGCTTGAAACTTTTTGTGGTCATCAAATACATTACCATGATGAACCATGTTAAGTTTGGCATTGATGTCTTTAAAAAAAGAAGGAAACTATTAACAATTCACTTTTTTTTTGACTATGTAACGCTAATGCTTAAAATAATCATAAAAAATCTTCTTCTCATGGACTAAACGTCAGATTCACTCCAAATGTGGTCTTTGGACTCATCACAATAGACCCTAACGAGTTTGAGAAAATAACATTGATGCATTCAAAGATGGCCACACTATACCAGTAGATGCATATTAGCTCAAACGCTAATATGCTAAAATATGCAAAAAATACTTCAAACATCTTCTACTCATGAACCATAGGACCAAATGACACCAAATTTGGAATGTAGGCCCATGGTACTTTGAGAAAAGGTCAAAAGATGGCTGAATCTGTTTTTATGTGTATATTTAAACCACTGTAAATCCACTTTGATCTTGTGTCCTTCCTGTCATCCTGAGAACCCCGTTCATTGCTGCTCGCTACACTACAAGTATGTGGACACCCCTTCAAATTAGTGGATTCTGCTATTTCAGCCACACCCGTTGCTGACAGGTGTATAAAATCGAGCACACAGCCATGCAATCTCCATAGACAAACATTGGCAGTAGAATGTCCCGTACTGAAGAGCTCAATGACTTTCAACATGGCACCGTCATAGGATGCCACCTTTCCAACAAGTCAGTTTTCTTCAAATTTCCTCTGCCCTGCTAAAGCTGTCCTGGTCAACTGTAAGTGCTGTTATTGTAAGTGCCGTTATTGTGAAGTGGAAACGTCTAGGAGCAGCAACGGCTCAGCCGTGAAGTGGTAGGCCCCACAAGCTCACAGAATGGGACCGCCAAATGCTGAAGCACGTAATGTGTAAAAATCGTCTGTCCTTGGTTGCAACACTCACTACTGAGTTCCAAACTGCCTCTGGAAGCAACGTCAGCACAAGAACTGTTCGTCAGGAGCTTAATGAAATGGGTTTCCATGGCCGAGCAGCCGCACACAAGCCTAAGATCACCATGCGCAATGCCAAGCGTCGGCTGGAGTGGTGTAAAGCTCACTGCTATTGGACTCTGGAGCAGTGGAAACACATTCTCTGGAGAGAATCACGCTTCACCATCTGGCAGTCTGAAGGACGAATCTGGGTTTGGCGGATTCCAGGAGAACGCTACCTAACCCAATGCATAGTGCCAACTGTAAAGTTTGATGGAGGATGAATAATGGTTTGGGGCTGTTTTTCATGGTTCGGGCTAGGCCCCTTACTTCCAGTGAAGGGAAATCTTAACACTACAGCATACAATGACATTCTAGACGAATC
Source organism: Coregonus lavaretus (assembly GCF_964263955.1). NCBI lineage: Eukaryota > Metazoa > Chordata > Actinopteri > Salmoniformes > Salmonidae > Coregonus > Coregonus lavaretus. The sequence continues at coordinate 15,152,371 of NC_140024.1, forward strand.
TGTCCATCCAACTTTGTGGCAACAGTTTGGGGAAGGCCCTTTCCTGTTTCAACATGGCAATGCCCCTGTGCACAAAGCTAGGTCCATACAGAAATGGTTTGTCAAGATCGGTGTGGAAGAACATGACTGGCCTTCACAGAGCCCTGACTTCAACCCCATCGAACACCTTTGGGATGAATTTGAACGCAGACTGCGAGCCAGGCCTAATCGCCCAACATCAGTGCCTGACCTCACTAATGCTCTTGTGGCTGAATGGAAGCAAGTCCCCACAGCAATGTTCCAACATCTAGTGGAAAGCCTTCACAGAAGAGTGGAGGCTGTTATAGCAGCAAAGGGTGGACCAACTCCATATTAATGCCCATGATTTTGGAATGAGATGTTCGACAAGCAGGTGTCCACGTACTTTTGGCCATGTAGTGTATATTTATTATTATTATTATTATTATTATTATTATTATTATTATTATTATTATTATTACACTCCTTTGGAAAACAAGACTCCTTTGTAAAACATGATGGGGTATCTCAAGGGGTTTATCGTGTCAATAAAATTTGAGCAAATAAACATACGGATGTAAGCACATCCACACACACACACCATTATCAATATACATACAAAACTACACAAATGCACAAATATGTGTACACACACAAGGAAAAATACTAGCTCAGCTCCAGGATCAGTTTTCCCTGTCCCGATCCTGGCATTATATAATATAACCAATGTAACATATGTAGTTCACAACAGAAGCGGCTCCTGAGAGATGCCTTTGGGTAACTGTCTGTACCGCTAGGGAGAACCCCCAGGATAATTAAATATGGAGAGAGTGCTAGAATGGAAGGAAACAGAGTGGAGTGGAGGGAGCAGTGTGTGTGATGGAAAAAGCAGGGTGTGTGTGGGGCAGATGAGTGTGTGCTGAGGTACAGTGAGTGCACAGAACCCAAAACAATTTAAATTGTGGATTTTTGAGAGGATGTCTGCATAGCAACAGCCATGTTTTATTATGTGCATGAAAATATTATATAATATGCTTTTCTGGTTGGGCCCTGGATACAGAGTTCTTCTTTAAAGAAGAAATCTAGCAACAGGGTTTAGAAAAAGAACAGTGATTTAGATAAGAGAGTGGTTTAGATGAGAAAGGGAAAGGTTTAGATGAGGTTTTAGATGCCATATTTTCTGAGTAAATCCGCTTTATAGGCAAAGTACTTTGGGCGATATCAGGCACTTAAAGCCATTAAGATTAAACCAGAGATATTTGCTAATGGAGCTGTAGTGACATCACTAATACACACATACAGGCTGCACACAAACACAGACACACACACACAGTCACAAACACCCATGTATACGCCCTCCCTCTTTTTCGATAGACACATGAAAAACCTCTGGGTAAATTTCAGCACCATATCAGTGGACAGCACCCCGGCGGCCTGCTACTGACCGTGAGCACCGCCTCCGATTACCGTCTACAAGAGGTGTTCGCATCACCAGCAGAGGTACGGCCTCTGAGGAAACATGGCGGAGCCAGCGGCTCAGCCTCACTATGGGCAGGGGAGGCGCAATCTCAGGCCTCGTCAAAGGCGCCTATATCAGAAAAAAAAAGCACTTACTTCATCTGTTTGACGATGGTGCTTTTGCCCGATTCTCCTCCCCCTAAAGGGAATAGAGAGTAGAGTGAGAGTCGGTTGTCTTTAGGGTGACATGACATCAGGACCACGGAGAGCGCCTGCCGCCCCGGCCCGGCTCTATGCAATCTACATCAATATCAACCGAACCGTGCAGAACGGGCAGCCCCGTTATAAACGGTGTCTTACCAAGCAGTAGCAGTTTCACCTCCTTTGCGGCAGTGACTCCATCATCCTTCAGGTTTTTCTCGATGGCTTTGCTCCTGTCCAGAGCAGCGCGCTCCTCGGCGCTGAGTGTACATCCCATGGCTAGAGCCGAATGAACAATCCCTTCTTCTCCTCTATTCCGCCCTGTCCCTCGCCGACTCAATCTGTGTGTTTGTCTCTCTCTCTCGCTCGTTCAGTCTGCTACAGCATGAGGCCCGGATTGAGGGCAAATGAAGCCGGGTCCGAGCAGGGTTTTTTCTCCGTCCCTCTTGGATCGGGGGGTGGGGTCGTTGTGTTCGAGCCTCGGGGCTGAGGGGTCTCTATAGGGCGGCACTGATGAAAGCGAACGCGAGCGATCTCATCGTTCAATCTATTCACAATAACCGACCGAGAGAGGAGGCGAAGGGAAGGCAGTGAGCGCGAGACTCACCTAGTGCAGACAATCTCGTTGACGTCAGAGCCAAGGCAGGCGCTAATCGTCCGATGCGACCACATTCAAAGGGGGATTTTATAGACACATTTTGCTTTCGTGGAATAATTTCGCTAAATCTACAATGTATAATAGGCCTTTTTATTACATAAAAGGCGTGGTCTAGCACGATACTGGAAGCGGGCTATTCTTGTCTTCCGTGTCCTTATAAATAGGCTGTGTATGATCAACGAGGAGTGGGTAAACATTAGACTTTATTACATTTGACATTTTAGTCACTTAGAAGACACGCTTATCCAGAGCGATTTACAGGAGCAATTAGGGTTAAGGGCCTTGCTCATGTAATGTCAACAGAAACAATAGGCTACACAAGGTAGTCCAGCACAATATCATTACATTTCAATTGTATTAATTATGAATCTAGCAATTGCTTTTATCCTGTGTGTGTGTGTGTGTGTGTGTGTGTTATGTTGCTTGCATGTATGCATTGGTGAGTGTATGTGCGTGTGTTTATGTCTGCAGTGCAGTATGTGTAAAAGTGAATGTGTGTGTATCTGTGTGTGTCTCTGTGTCGGTGTCTCTCTGTGCATGTGTGTGTAACTCTATGTGTGTATGTGTGTACACATTAAAAGCTTCTAATCCACATGTGCAAAGAGTGGAGTGGTAAGGTGGGAGGGTTTTTACAATGGACTATACTGACACCAAAAGCCTGAATTATCAGTTAAACCTACAGCCTTACAAGTAAATTCCGCAACAACCTTCCTCGGTTGAACCTATAGCCTTCATAAACTAAGCCCCAACAATTCAACTCAACTCTCCTGCTCTTACCCTAATGCAACAGGACATACAGTGAGCTCCAAAAGTATTGGGACAGTGACACGTTTTGTTGTTTTGGCTCTGTACTCAAGCACTTTGGAATGATACAATGACTATGAGGTTAAAGTGCAGACTGTCAGCTTTAATTTGAGGGTATTTTTATCCATATCGGGTGAACCGTTATGTTGAGAAATAATCCCATATTCCTAGCACGTAATGATTACATCAAGCTTGTGACTCTACAACTTGTTGGATGCATTTGCTGTTTGTTTTGGTTGTGTTTCAGATTATTTTGTGCCCAATAGAAATGAATGGTAAATAATGTATTGTGTCATTTTGGAGTCACTTTCATTGTAAATAAGAATATAATATGTTTCTAAACACTTCTACATTAATGTGGCTGCTACCACGATTACGGATAGTCCTGAATAAATCGGGAATAATGATGACTGAGAAAGTTAGACACACAAATATCATACCCCCCCAAAAATGCTAACCTCCCCTGTTATTGAAATGGTGAGAGGTTGGCATGTCTTGGGGTATGATATTTGTGCGTCTGTAACTTTCTCAGTCATCATTATTCACGATTTATTCAGGCCTATCCGTAATCATGGTAGCATCCACATTAATGTAGAAGTGTTTAGAAACATATTCCTTACTCACTCTATGTGTGTATGCACACATACAAACAGAGTTACACACACACATACACACATAGTTACACACACACACATTCACTTTTACATATACTGCACTGCAGACATAAACACACACACACACTCACCAATGCATACAGTACCAGTCAAAAGTTTGGACACACCTACTCATTCAAGGGTTTTTCTCTATTTTTACTATTTTCTACATTATAGAATAATAGTGAAGACATCAAAACTATGAAATAGCATATGGAATCATGTAGAAACCAAAAAAGTGTTTAACAAATCATAATATATTTTATATTTTAGATTCTTCAAAGTAGCCACCCTATGCCTTGATGACAGCTTTGCACTCTCTTGGCATTCTCTCAACCAGCTTCATGAGGTAGTCACCTGGAATGCATTTCAATTAACAGGTGTGCCTTGTTAAAAGTTAATTTGTGGAATTTCTTTCCTTCTTAATGTGTTTGAGCCAATCAGTTGTGTTATGACAAGGTAGGGGTGGTATACAGACGATAGCCCTATTTGGTAAAAGACCAAGTCCATATTATGGAAGAACAGCTCAAATATGCAAAGAGAAACGACAATCCATCATTACTTTAAGACATGAAGGTCAGTCAATACGGAACAAGTGCAGTCGCAAAAACCATCAAGCGCTATGATGAAACTGGCCCTCATGAGGACCACCACAGGAAAGGAAGACCCAGAGTTACCTCTGCTGTAGAGGATAAGTTCATTAGAGTTAACTGCATCTCAGTTTGCTGCCCAAATAAATGCTTCACAGATTTCAAGTAACAGACACACCTCAACATCAACTGTTCAGAGGAGACTGCATGAATCAGGCCTTCATGGCCGAATTGCTGCAAAGAAACCACTACTAAAAGACACCAATAAGAAGAAGAGACTTGCTTGGGCCAAGAAGCATGAGCAATGGACATTAGACCGGTGGAAATCTGTCCTTTGGTCTGATGAGTCCAAATTTGAGATTTTTGGTTCCAACTGCCATGTCTATGTGAGATGCAGAGTAGGTGAATGGGTGATCTCCGCATGTGTGGTTCCCACCGTGAAGCACGGAGGAGGTGTGATGGGGCTTTGCTGGTGACACTGTCAGTGATTTATTTAGAATTCAAGGCACACTTAACAAGCATGGCTACCACAGCATTCTGCAGCGATACGCCATCCCATCTGGTTTGCAATTAGTGGGACTATCATTTGTTATTCAACAGGACAATGACCCAACACACCTCAAGGCTGTGTAAGGGCTATTTGACCAAGAAGGAGAGTGATGGAGTGCTGCATCTGATGACCTGGCCTCCACAATCACTCGACCTCAACCCAAATGAGATGGTTTGGGATGAGTTGGACCGCAGAGTGAAGGAAAAGCAGCCAACAAGTGCTCAGCATATGTTGGAAAAGCATTCCTCATGAAGCTGGTTGAGAGAATGCCAAGAGTGTGCAAAGCTGTCATCAAGGCAAAGGGTGGCTACTTTGAAGAATCTAAAATCTAAAATATATTTTGATTTGTTTAACACTTTTTTGGTTACTACATGATTCCATATGTGTTATTTCATAGTTTTGATGTCTTCACTATTATTCTACAATGTAGAAAATAGTACAAATAAATAAAAACCCTTGAATGAGTAGGTGTGTCCAAACCTTTGACTGGTACTGTACATGCAAGCAACATAACACACACAAATGTGTCCAACGAGTTTGTAGAGTCACAAGCTTGATGTAATTATTGCGTGCTAGGAATATGGGACCTATACTAAACTTTTACTACTTTTAATACAAATAAGTGAATTTGTCCCAATAATTTTGGTCTCCTAAAATGGGGGGACTATGTACAAAAAGTGCTGTAATTTCTAAGCGGTTCACCCGATATGGATGAAGATACCCTCAAATTAAAGCTGGCAGTGTGCACTTTAACCTCATAGTCATTGTATCATTTCAAATTCAAAGTGCTGGAGAACAGAGCCAAAACAACACAAAATGTGTCACAGTGTGTGTGTGTGTGTGTGGGGGGGGGGGGGCTGAGTTTCCCCAAATATGCCCACAAGGATAGTAAAACAAGGAAAATTCTCCCTCGTGGGGACATCTCCCAGGTCCCCACGAGCACAGAGGCTGTTTTAAACTTAAGAGTTAGGTTTAAGGTTACAATTAGGGTTAGAATTAGAGTTAGGAGTTAGGGTTAGGTTTAGGGGTTAGGGAAAATAGGATTTTGAGTTGAAATCAATTTTAGGTCCCCACAAGGATAGTACAACATTTGGTGCGTGTGTGTGTGTGTGTACATGGATTAGATCCTGCCCATTTCCCAAAGTTGACAACTTTTTTACATGGGGGGTACTGTAGGCTATTTCAGAAAGCAGGATCAACAGGTTTCCTAAAGATTCTACGTAATCCATAGTAAAAGGTTTTATCAGGATCTTGGATTGTGCTAAGTGAAATACAACTCTCGATGTGAATGAAAGCAATTGGCAATTCGTTTTTATAAACCCAACACTTTATTTGGATTTCGGAACAAATATTCCCCAATACCATTACAAATTGTTCAATATCAATCTAGTTTTTGTAATAACTAATGGTTATTGGTAGAATGATCAAATCCATGAATGGTCCAGTCTGTGGTGGAGAAAGGGGGTTGGGTTTAAAGCGGAAAAGAAAAGGCCACAGTGATTTCAGTTTGCTCTCCAACCAGAGACAACAATGACGTGATATAGCAATTATGAGAACTATTGGTTTTGTAAGAAGTAAAACATTTTTACTCAAATAAAAAAACATACAATCAAGCTCACAGACCCAAAGCTCACACAGAACAGACACATGGTAGCACCTAGGTAAGTTGGTGCACACACGTTTCTGCTCACACAAGCAATGCCACCCACACGTTACCACTCTTTCACACATACACACATAGGCCAACACACACCCCCAGACAGTGTGACAGACAGTGTCACTCCCTGGGCTGGATGTCCAAAATGTTCTCAGCCAGGATGGTGAGTTTGCTTTCTTCCAGTGCTCTGACCAACCGGCCCAGCCGTGCTGCCCTCCCCTCCGCCTGGATGAAGCGGCTCAGCAGCTGATAGGCCTGCTCGTACAGCCCCTCCCTCTCGTACTCGTAGGCCAGGTTGTCTATGGCCGGCCCCTTCAGCGCACGGCAATTCTTGCCCAAGGCCCGCCCCACTTTCCTCCAGTCCCGCCCAACGCCGTTGGAGAACCGCTGCAGGTCCCCCGCCGCCAGCATGCGGTCCTCTGATAGGTCAGGAGACAGAGTGGGAGGGGCTGTTAGAGACATGTATCCAGAGTCTATATATGGCTCTGCATGTAAGACGTGGTGTAAGTAAGTAAAAAACAACAGCAACCTTCCAGATACTGGCCCTCCTCTCTTACCTCTAGGCTACCCTGCTGTCCCGGGTGTACTAGATGACCCATAATGAGTGTCCTCTATACCAGAGATTGGGCAAGCTATAATGGTCCTCTTCCTCAAAGGACCACTTAGATTAAAACCAGCACTTGAGCTGACTAAAAGTGTCATCAAACTATTTGAGGCACAGGTCAATAACCTTCCATAGACCAGTGGTGGTCTACTGACCGAGAGGTGAGAAACACTGTTCTATGCCAGTGTATGAATGTAGAGGACCCAGGGGACATAGAGTCCCAGCTCCCCGCTGAACCCCCACTGATGATAAGAAGCAGCCATGGCAGTCAGAGCCAACTCACCAAACACCCTCTTCTGGAACAGGAAACAGTTGCTGGGCACGGGGGGCTCTTCCTGTGTAAGGGTGGGTGGCTGGGGTACGTGACCCAAGGCCTGGCTCTGCAGCTGCTGCTCCAGCTCAGCAATCTCATCATGCCGTAGGCGCCCCGGCTGACAGGAAGTGACATCAACATTTAGAACACCTCATAGTGAGTCATAAGACATAAGGCACAGCAGAGCACCTGACAGGTATACACTATATATTGTGATCTGTTTATCATATATTACCAGTAACAACACCATTATATATGGATTATAACCTGTATATAGTATATTACCTGTGACTGGTGGATGTGCTGCAGACAAAGCTCCAGATCGTCCAGACAAAAGTCCAAAGTGTGCGTCCCGGCTTTGAGCTGGGTTTCCACGGCAAGCTCCTGTGGGCCGAGGAGGCGGCAGGTGTGCTGGGTGAGGGACTGTTGTACGGCACCGGAGCCATAGCTCTGCAGGAACCTGCGGCACGCAGCCGCATCCACAAACTTCAACTCCACACCCAGCAGAGGATCTGCATCGTGCAGCTTCAGGATCTCGTACCCCTCCAGCCCCCCCACCGAGTCTGGGACACAGACCAGGTAAGGTCAAAGGTAGGAGGTTAGAGGTAACCATAGCAATTCACTGGCACAATAGTCATGTTTTCCACAGTGACCATAAAACAAATATAACCTGACTGTGTCTCCCTCCACTACTCTGGTCCAGGCAGAGCTCTGAGCTCAACCGTGTTATGACTTCCTAAAAGATCTCCCTGCGTTTATGTGACAGCAGTTTTTCATAAGCTTTTAACTATATTCATCCCCTCAGTCGATAAGCAGGTCACCCTGCAACACAAGCCCCTTTTCACTCCCCATGACCACCAAGCTTTTCTTTCTATCAATAATACATCTGCCTCAACCAATGCTCAGCATGCTCCCCACGCGAGCTGGAGACCGGATGGCCTGATGTGGCTCACCTGTGAGTGTCAGCTTGAGGACTTTGAAGACGCTGAACTTGCCCTGCTGGTCTTTGTAGAGAGAGAGCAGGTTCACTGCGGGACAGGAGTGCAGGAAGAGAACCGCACATCCTGTCCACGGGCCATCCTCCACACTCAGTGCCACCATTTTCTAAAATATCACATGGAACAACATCCCATACAAGATTAAAGTTCATAATGCCTCTGCTCTGTATACTACTATTCAGACATTATGCTGAATTTTGTACAGCACAGGTGCTTGTACTTATAGCTATATTCTTACATGCACAGTACACACACACTCCCCACTTGACATTATCACACGCATGCGCAATAACAGAAACAGACATGCATGTTCTCCTATAAATAGTTAATGTGAACTGTCTCTGTCCCTGCCTCGTTTCCTCTTTCCCTCTCATACATATCACACCTCCTCTCTCCTGCCTCTCTCCTCCCGTGTCCTCTCAAATAAACATACAGTACCTTTTCATCCATTATGTCCATTGTTTGGTCATTCCCGTCATCTGACCTCAGCTGTCACAAGCTTCTTCTATGTGTTCTCTTCAAGCCTCTTCCTTCCTGCAGAGATATAACAGATATATTACTCAGACGATCAACAGTCTGAGTTCAAAGGCTAATACACATCAATCAAATCCATCCTGGTATTAAAAAGAGTCAGGATCCAGATGCAGTCACAATACAATGCAACCCAATACAACCCCTCACTTTATATTATCTCACTCCACTATCCTTACCATACCCTATCTTACCTTCCCTATATGTCATTACATTAATTCACAAAATATATATATATATTTTTTAAATAACTAAAAAAAAAAAAATATTGTAAAGTGGTTATCCCACTGGCTATAGGGTGAATGCACCAATTTGTAAGTCGCTCTGGATAAGAGCGTCTGCTAAATGACGTAAATGTAAATGTAATTCTCTCTGCACCATCTACTTTTCTGTTGCTGTCTCTGTGTCTTGTTTGGTGTGTTTCTTTAGTTTTGCAATCCAAAACGGTCAAGGGGATACTGGGGTAGCTTAACTTGTTTTGGGCTTGTGTCTGGGTTACCTAAATCATCCTCTTCCCTACCATTTGCCCCTGGCTGCTGCTGTTCTAATTGCTCCACTGGCCTGCTGTTCTCATCTGTCCTCCTTCTTGGCTCATCTGAAAGGTAGCAAGGTAGAGGTGCAGCATGTCATTAGTTAGTTTTGAAGGGCGACTGCACTTCCTGATTTGGCCTCGTTTTAGATTTGGTTCATTAAGAAATGCTAGCGGCCATGACTGAATTGAAACGTGAGTTGGTTTTGGGGTGTGGTTTGATGTGGGTGTCTCATGTGCGTGTTTACAGGTGGGAAGAGGTAGCCAAATTATATTGCCAATTAGCTTCAGCCAGCTGGTGCGCGACCTGACTTTGACTTTGGATAGCCTATCTCCGGGGATAGTTAGGGACAGTAAATAAATTACACAACGTAAATGAGACAATATTTTCATGTTGCACACCTTTTAGTTTTCTCATTAAATTATTAAAAAATAAAAAAGTTATGGAACAGTTGAAAACCTGTAGAGGAACGGGTAGAGGAGGCAAATGCATTTTGCCCCCCAGGATAGGGAGGAGGATGGTGAGAGAAGCAACAAAATCCCCAAGAATCACTGTGAAAGAATTGCAGGCCTTGGTGGCGTCTTGGGGTCACCAGGTTTGAAAAAGCACCATCAGATGCCACCTCCACAACCACGGGCTCTTTGGAAGGGTTGCCAGAAGAAAGCCCTTTCTGACCCCAAGACACAGACGCAAGCACTTGCAGTTTGCCAAACGTCATTTAAATTATGACTGGAAGAAGGTGCTCTGGTCAGATGAGACCAAAATTGAACGTTTTGGTCAGATACAGCATCGGCATGTTTGGCATCGAAACAGAGATGCATACAAGGAGAGGCACCTCATACCCACGGTGAAATATCTTGTTTCTTATGGTCTGAGAGTCTTTAGGTGCCTTTTGGCAAACTCCAAGCGGGCTGTCATGTGCCTTTTACTGAGGAGTGGCTCCCGTCTGGCCACTCTACCATAAAGGCCTGATTGGTGGAGTGCTGCAGAGATGGTTGTCCTTCTGGAAGGTTGTCCCATCTCCACAGAGGAACTCTGGAGCTCTGTCAGAGAGACAATCGGGTTCTTGGTCACCTCCCTGACCAAGGCCCTTCTCCCCCAATTGCTCAGTTTGGACGGGTGACCAGCTCTAGGAAGAATCTTGGTGGTTCCAAACTTCTTCCATTTAAGAATGGAGGCCACTGTGTTCTTGAGGGCCTTCAATGCTGCAGAAATTTTTTGGTACCCTTCCTCAGATCTGTGCCTCGACACAATCCTGTCTCGGAGCTCTACGGACAATTCCTTCGACCTCATGGCTTGGTTTTTGGGACCTTATATACTCAGATGTGTGCCTTTCTAAATCATGTCCAATCAATTGAATTTACCACAGGTGGACTCCAATGAAGTTGTAGAAACATCTCAAGGATTATCAATGGAAACATAATGCACCTGAGCCCAATTTCCAGTCTCATAACAAAGGGTTTAAAACTTATGTAAATAAGGTATTTCTGTTTTCACTTTGTCATTATGAGGTATTGTGTGTAAATTGATGAAAAAATAATATTTTATCAATTTTATAATAAGGCTGTAACGTAACAAAATGTGGAAAAAGTCAAGGAGTCTGAATACTTTTTGAAGGCACTGTATGTGTGGGGTACAGAGATGAGGTAGTCATTCAAAAATCATGTTGAATTATTATTGCACACAGAGTGAGTCCATGCAACTTATTATGTGACTTGTTAAGCATATTTTTACTCCTAAACCTATTAAGGTTTGCCATAACAAAGGGGTTGAATACTTATTTACTCAAGACATTTCAGCTTTTCATTTTTTATTAATTTGCAAAAAATTCTAAAAACATAATTCCACTTTGACATTATGGGGTACACTGTGTAGGCCAGTGACACAAAATCCAAATGAATCAATTTTTAATTAATGCTGTAACACAACAAAATGTGGAATAAGTCAAGGGGTGTGAATACTTTCTGAAGGCACTGTATGTGATCGTTTCCCAATGTAATCAAGGTTTGAAATGATTCTGTTTTTTGTCAAATACTATATATGTTTGGGATTCATGCTGTCAATTTGCAGTGTACAAATTATTTATAACTATGTTCCGGCCCCCCGACCATCCGCTCAAGGAAAAATCGGCCCATGGCTGAATGTAATTGGGGACCCCTGGCCTACATGTAATCATAAGCCATCATTATTACATTCATACACCGGTAGTGTCATACATTATTTAAAGCATACCATAGAGCAGGGTTCTTCAATTCCGGTCCTGGAGGGCCGAAACACTTCTGTTTTTTATTTCTACCTGGTAGTTAATTGCACTCACCTGGTGTCCCAGGTCTGAATTAGCCCCTGATTAGAAGGAGAGGATGAAAAACAGAGGTGTTGTCACGCCCTGGCTCTGGGGACTCTTAAAAGTTGAGCCAGGGTGTGTAGTGTCTATGTTGTAGTTTCTATGTTTTTGTTCTAGTTCGTGTTTTCTATGTTGGCCAGGGTGGTTCCCAATCAGAGGCAGCTGATTCTCGTTGTCTCTGATTGGGACCATACTTAGGCAGCCTGTGGGCACTAGTTATTTGTGGGATCTTGTTCTGTATAGGTTTGTGTTGGTGAACCTTTAGACGTCACGTATCGTTTTGTTGTTGGTGTCAAGTACTCATTAAAAGATGTACGCCTATCACGCTGCGCCTTGGTCTGCCTCTTATAATGATCGTGACAGAAGATCCCACCAGAATAGGACCAAGCAGCGTGTGCAGGAGCAAACGCCGGGTATGGAACAGGAGGTTACTCTGGTAGATGTCCTCCTCGGTTGGGGGAGAATCACAGAGGAGGAGGCCGTCCACTACCGGAGGGCGATGAGGGAGGATGCCCAGGCAGGAGAGGAGAAGCGGCGCCAACCGGGCCGTCGTCGGACAGGCGAGAGGCAACCCCAAATAATTTTTTTGGGGGGGCACACGGCATGGACGACGGGGCTGCTGGAGGCAGCTACAGGGCGAGTTTGCGGACTAGGAGAGGAGGCCACCAGGTTACGGGGGCCATTGGTCATGAGGGGGAAGGAGAGTGTAGAGGCACGGCGAGAGGTACTGGGGTGTGTTACCAGTCCGGTCCGGCCCGTTCCTGATCCCCGCACAAGGCCAGTGGTGTGTGTTCCCAGTACGGTCCGGCCTGTTCCTGACCCTCGCACCAAGCCTGTGGTGCGCGTCGCCAGCCCGGTCCGGCCCGTTCCTGCTCCCCGCACCAAGCCAGTGGTGCGCGTCGCCAGCCCGGTCTGTTCCTGCTCCCCGCACCAAGCCTGTGGTGCGCGTCGCCAGCCCGGCCCGTTCCTGCTCCCCGCACCAAGTCAGTGGTGCGCGTCGCCAGCTCGGCCCGGCCCGTTCCTGCTCCCCGCACCAAGCCAGTGGTGCGCGTCGCCGGCCCGGCCCGTTCCTGCCCCTCGCACCAAGCCTGTGGTGCGCGTCGCCAGCCCGGTCCGGCCCGTTCCTGCTCCCCGCACCAAGCCAGTGGTGCGCGTCGCCAGCCCGGTCCGGCCCGTTCCTGCTCCCCGCACCAAGCCAGTGGTGCGCGTCGCCAGCCCGGTCCGGCCCGTTCCTGCTCCCCGCACCAAGCCTGTGGTGCGCGTCGCCAGCCCGGTCCGGCCCGTTCCTGCCCCTCGCACCAAGCCTCTGGTGCGCGTCGCCAGCCCGGTCCGGCCTGTTCCTGCTCCCCGCACCAAGCCAGTGGTGCGCGTCGCCAGCCCGGCCCGGCCCGTTCCTGCTCCCCGCACCAAGTCAGTGGTGCGCGTCGCCAGCCCGGCCCGGCCCGTTCCTGCTCCCCGCACCAAGCCAGTGGTGCGCGTCGCCGGCCCGGCCCGTTCCTGCCCCTCGCACCAAGCCTGTGGTGCGCGTCGCCAGCCCGGTCCGGCCCGTTCCTGCTCCCCGCACCAAGCCAGTGGTGCGCGTCGCCGGCCCGGCCCGTTCCTGCCCCTCGCACCAAGCCTGTGGTGCGCGTGCCAGCCCGGTCCGGCCCGTTCCTGCTCCCCGCACCAAGCCAGTGGTGCGCGTCGCCAGCCCGGTCCGGCCCGTTCCTGCTCCCCGCACCAAGCCAGTGGTGCGCGTCGCCAGCCCGGTCCGGCCTGTTCCTGCTCCCCGCACCAAGCTAGTGGTGCGTGTCGCCAGCCCGGTTCGGCCCGTTCCTGCTCCCCGCACCAAGCCAGTGGTGCGCGTCGTCAGCCCGGTCCGGCCCGTTCCTGCTCCCCGCACCAAGCCAGTGGTGCGCGTCGTCAGCCCGGTCCGGCCCGTTCCTGCTCCCCGCACCAAGCCAGTGGTGCGCGTCGTCAGCCCGGTCCGGCCCGTTCCTGCTCCCCGCACCAAGCCAGTGGTGCGCGTCGTCAGCCCGTCCGGCCCGTTCCTGCTCCCCGCACCAAGCCAGTGGTGCGCGTCGTCAGTCCGGCACAGCCCGTGCCTGTTCCACAGCTGCTCCACACCGGAGCCTGAGCAATCCGCTCCACCGGTGTCCAGTCCAGCTCCGGCCAGCGGGACCAGACCAGGGACGCTACGGTGGGGTAGCGAGAGAGTGGTGGTCACGCCCGGAGCCAGATCCGCCTCCGAGGCGGAATGCCCACCCGGCCCCTCCCCTATTGTGTTTGGTTGGCGCGGTCGCAGTCCGCGCCTTTGGGGGGGGGGGGGGGGGTACTGTCACGCCCTGGCTCTGGGGACTCTTAAAAGTTGAGCCAGGGTGTGTAGTGTCTATGTTGTAGTTTCTATGTTTTTGTTCTAGTTCGTGTTTTCTATGTTGGCCAGGGTGGTTCCCAATCAGAGGCAGCTGATTCTCGTTGTCTCTGATTGGGAACCATACTTAGGCAGCCTGTGGGCACTAGTTATTTGTGGGATCTTGTTCTGTATAGGTTTGTGTTGGTGAACCTTTAGACGTCACGTATTGTTTTGTTGTTGGTGTCAAGTACTCATTAAAAGATGTACGCCTATCACGCTGCGCCTTGGTCTGCCTCTTACAACGATCGTGACAGGTGTTTCGGCCCTCCAGGACCGGAATTGAAGAACCCTGCCATAGAGTGTATGAGGATTATGTCATCATCAAGAGTTTAATAATACAACATTTAACATCCACCACTGCAGCGTCAAATACTAAAATTATCCTGCCATATGTCAACCAAAGGATTGCCTGGACATTGGGTTAATTCAGTGAATGCCATTCCTTTGATTTGGATGAAAACGAGAATCAGTCTACAAGGTACAGACTGCCAAACAAGTTGAATTGGTTGGTTTCTTTTTTTGTAGTGAATATTTATATTGTACAGTCTATAGAGAGCAATATTAATGGTTAGTTTGGCAAAGCTTACGGGAAAATGAATGGAGTTTTTGTAGGGTTTTTCAATAAACGCAGAAAATAAGGCCTGTGGTAAACACAGACTTAGGAGATCTTATTTGTTTTGTTCTATGAGATAATTTTTTATTTATCAGCTAACGTCCCTTTTTGTGAATTTTGAAGCATTTACGGTATAATAAACACATAACACACATAAATGCTTCATAATTCATAAAAGCCATGTTAACTAACTAATATTATCTCATAGAACAAAATGTATAAACTCTCCTAAGCCTGTGTTACCTCAGACTTTATTTTTTGGTGTTTATCCCAAAATCCAATTATTTTCCCATTAATTTTCCCCATAGGAATGGCTGAATGAAACAGAGTTAACTCATTTCCGGTTTTTAAGACTACAAACTAGCGAGCTAGACTATATACTAGATGACTGACAGGGGGCGCTGTTTTGAATCTACAAACATTTTAGAATGCATTTATTAGTTTTTGACACGTTTATTCTATTACAGACACCTTAATGCATACTTTTGAATCATATTATGTGAGCTAAGCATACCAATAAAAAATGAAAATATATCAAAACATTTTCCTTAAAGTATCATTTTTAGAATGAGTGGCGCAGTGGTCTAAGGCACTGCATCGCAGTGCTAACTGTGCCACTAAAGATCCTGGTTCGAATCCAGGCTCTGTCGCCGCCGGCTGCGACCGGGAGACTCATGGGCGGCGCACAATTGGCCCAGCGTCGTCCAGGGTAGGGGAGGGAATGGCCGGCAGGGATGTAGCTCAGTTGATAGAGCATGGCGTTTGCAACGCCAGGGTTGTGGGTTCGATTCCCACGGGGGGCCAGTATAAAAAAATATGTATTCACTAACTGTAAGTCGCTCTGAATAAGAGCGTCTGCTAAATGACTAAAATGTAAATGTAGAAAGAACTACAACAAAATACTTGAATAAATGTAATTTTGCCCTTGAAACATTTAAATGAAATACTGAAGAATTCCATTAATTCCTATGTAAATACTGCTTTTCTGCAGAGTGCCAATATGGCCAACCGGTGGCTTCAAAGCCTCTAATTGGCCAATACATTGCATCAGCAATCTCGGGTTTATATACATCATTGGGTTAGACTACTGGGCCTACAAGACAGGTAGCACTATGGGATATGCAGTTCTGTGAAAACGCGGGTCCCGTGAGTCACATGTACATGATGACAGGAATTTAATTACATTCTCTATTGCTATGAGACAAGAGTATGACACAGCAGACTGGTCTCATAGACTAGACGTAGCATAGTAAATGTAAATCCGTATCACTCAAATTAGTATGATATGTTACGTTTGGTATTGTGAAAGACATGGAGACCCGCACACTGTCGAAAAAATGAATAAATCCAAAACTGAGGCTTGAATGCAAAATAAAGATGTTAGAACATCATGGTGCCCAAATAAATGAAAGGTATATTTACACTGAGAATGGCCTAAGGCCGAAACTTTGGTGTTTTGTTAGATTTTTTGGCCATCATAATGTTCTAATAAACATATATATTTAGCATTCAAGCCTCAGTTTAGGATTTATTCATTTTTTCGACAGTGTGCGGTTCTCCATCTCTTTCAGTATTCTTATTTTGACTCCTACGCACCTGGAACCAACACTATTCAGTAGTAAGGACATTAAAAGAGCACAGACAGCTTCTTATCATTTACATTTGGTATGGTTACATAAGATAGGTTACTTAAGGCAAAAACTAAAGGAGGGTGGTTGGTCGGGGTGGATGGGTGGGCGTATAATGCGAACGTGTTCGAATCTCACTGACAACTTTAGCATTTTAGCTAATTAGTAACTTCCCCTAACCATAACTGTTTTAGCGAAACCTTCCCCTAACCTAACTCTTCCCTAACCCTTTAACCTACCTCCCAACCTTAACCCCTAACCCTAACCCCTAGAGCTAGCTAATGTTAGCATTAGCCACCTAGCTAACTTTAGTCACAACAAATTGAAATTTGTAGCATATCATTCATTTTGGAAATTCAGACCATATTGTATGAATTGCAATTCGTAACATATCATATTAATAGTCATTAGTAACATATCATACAAAATTGATGATGGCTTCCACAAATTAATACATACCATACGAAATGTAACATGTCATTCTAAATGGATGGAGCTTCTCGCATTTACGTACAGAATAATACGAAATGTTCTGAGACCACGTTGGACACAGTGCGGTTCAGACTTTTAGGAAACTAGAAAAGTAGGCCTACTTTATAGTAGATTAAGCTCCACCAAACACCGCCTATTGAACTTCAATAATACAAAAGTCTACTGGTGAAGTTTTAATCATTATACATTAAAGTTGTTACAAAACAGTAGCCTAATCAACAATAGAAAGGAATCATAGCAACTTGAGAACATTTTCTTTCATGATTGACTTGTACTGTTATGTATTTGTTTACTGTCATTTGTGGCATTAACTGTTGTATAGGCTGTAATTTCATTTTGGGTTTAAAGTAAAATCATAATTGTATTGTTAACTTACCTTACAAGAAAAAAAACTTTGTAAGGACTGCAACGCGTCCTGACCAGAGGAACAAGTACAGATACAGTAATAATTTCCTGACAGGCGATTGGCTACAGGGGAACCTCGAGGCACTGTGATTGGTGAGAAAGAACATGCCGCTTCCCTATTGGTTAGAATCACGTATCTCTACGGGAAGGAAGTAGCTTTACTGCTGTAGCCATTTGCTTGCAACTGTGTAGCTAATTACAATGTTGAAATGATATCATCACTAAAGGCAAAAGGAATCGAGTGAGAAGGAAAATACAAAATAAGAAAGAGGTTATTTTATTTAGGCCTATATAGATATATGTACTGTTATTTTGGGTTTTTGGAACCAGGTCCAGGGGTGATGTTATTAATTTGCCCGGTTTAAATGCTGTTGACATGTATAATCCTTCCTCAAAGTAATCACTGCGCCATTTTGAATGTAAGGAGGTGCCTTACATGCACATCCATTGTCAGACAAGTGATTATTTCAGAGAAGGTAGGATACATTTAACAAGGAAATAAATGTTATCTTTCAAATGAAAACCTCTGTTAAAGACTGAAACTATGGCAACTGCTTGGGGACAAAAACAGGCCAGATGGAGGCTATAACAGAATAGAAAGGAGCAATAACAAAAAATGAAGTGAGCAAGGCCCACATAAGGTCTGACAGTAAACTGTAGGTCTTATCTAGGTTTGACAGGAAATGGCCTCACTATTAATCAGAGAGCCACTTCCAGGAAAATTCCGATAGGTGAACTCAAAATACAGACTTTAGCCCTCCCTTCCTCTCTCAGAATCTGATATGCCAGTGCTTCACAGTGTGCAAAGCTAAAATATCAGGATCGATGAATAAACCCTAGTGCTGAAATATAGCTGTGGTGCTGTGTTATTGTCAAACACCCACACACATTAAACGGGTTAGACTACTGTTCATCCTCAAGTATCCTCTTTGATCACAGCTGCAAAATTGTAATAATCACAAACACATTCTCTATATTTCACTGTTGATCCTAGCTACAGATATAGCCAATCGTTTATCATCCGCACACGGGCTTGAAAATAACCGCACCAGTTTAAGCACCGCCTTCGCCCAATCTTGATTCGTCCAAGTAATCAATGATGAAAACACAAAACCAGGAACTACTGCTGCTAGTAATAACAACATTCTGTGAGCCTTGACAGTTTCTCGACATTTCATCTGTCCACGAGAGATTATGCCGCTTTCACATGCTAGTTGGAACTAGGAAACTCATACATTTCCAATTTGCTAATTCGTCAAAAATCTCCCCGTTTCCTAGTTGTCATGATGACACACCTATCTCGATCGATGGGAGAATATTTGAAATATATAAGATTGCGGTTTACACATCGTTAGATTACTTAATGGAGCAAAACATGTATTTATAATGTAGCATTTTCGCACCACTTGCAATTGGACACAGACATTTTAGAAGATACGTTTGTCCGAATCGAGAACAAAGATAGTGTCGCAAAGTTAAGGTTGGTCAAAAATTCTCTGTGCTACACCAAACAGTACCTAACCTGTATCTCCCACTAATGGATACCAAAAAACTCTGGTTAACTCACATTATCTGGTATAACAATCTGTAGCTCCATCCTTTGTCGAAATTTAACAGTCAGATTGCGACCATTATTTCAATATTTTCACTAAGGTGACTGAAAACTATATAATGTATACCGATGTGTTTAAGAACTATGCAATGTATATCAAATAACTATATTTTGCTATGTAACTACTGTGTATAAAAAAGTGCCATGTATGTAAAATATGAGTCATATATAAATGTAACAACAACAAAAGCTGTAAGAAGAGGGGATGGGCCAATAAAAAATAAATACAAAAGTTTAGTGAAATCAGATATCTGCCAAACATCTAGCTGTTATTACTAATTTGTTATTCAGTTTGGTATCCAAGTGAAGAATTTAACATGGGAGTGGACGGTGTTCAATCACTGGTCTGTAGTTTACTTTCCTTGAAGACAGATTCATTTTTACAGTGACAGCATGAACACTGTAAGATAGTTTGAATACATACTACAGACACATACAAATAAGCTAGCAATATATAATAATAATATTATATTCCATTTAGCAGATGCTTTTATCCAACGCGACTTACAGTCATGCATGCATACATTTATGTCTGGGTAGCCCCGGGAAACAAACCCACAACCCTGGCGTTGCTAACGCCATGCTCTACCAACTCAGCCATACAGCGCCACAATAATGACACACGATAATGAACACAAAATGCTACCAAATGCTGTCACTGTAGACAATTTTTTATCTGCGTTACTCTGTGGCTACCGACTAAAACCAGGTAACCATGGTAACAGGGTATCCCTGCCTGTTCACTTTAATGAAGAACACATGACATCATGGAGCTTTAGAGTAGACCAACCACCCCTCACAGTGATGTTATATTACAAACACACACACCTCAACACCCACACAAAAACTCATTCATAATACACAAAGGAGAAGTCATAAACTGCTCTCCTACAAGGATCACCAATAGGTAGGGTGGAGCTTCTGTGATTGATATGTTTGACAAATTTGAGAGTCTCTTTGTCCCTGTATACAAGAGCCAGGGAGTTCTCCTCTGGATACACCGTCAGGAGCTGCGGACAGGAGGACACCGATGAGAAATGACAACCATGACAATCATAGGAATCTAGTTAATCAGTTGCCATTTGAACAGTGACATCACTCACCTCCTCATCCTCTTCATTAGCAACGTAAGAGGTGAAGCCCCCAAACTCAGTCTGCCAGTCTGATAAATAAAAAGACAGTTATCACACTTTGGAGTTGATATTGTGTATGAAAACATTTGCACTTACAACTTTGCAAATAGTTCCTAAAACTATGATTCTAACCTACATTGTGTGTCTGTGTGTGTGCTTAAGCATGAGTGTCTGATTAAGCGTGTGTGACTGACCAGGACAGCTCAGGGGCAGCAGTAGGTCAAGGGCGTACTCCGCTCTTGATGCGTCTCCATCGTGCAGTAGTGTGTAGCCCCCGTGAGCCCAGCGCCGTAGCTCTCCAACACACACCGGCGTGCTCGGCTCTTGAGGATACACACAGAGGGGTCAACACATATTTACAAAGGCATATTCAGTCCTGAGGAGGTACAGAAAGGTCAAGGCTCACAAACACACAGATCTGAGGATACACACAGGGGTCAACACACATACACAAACCCACACACACAAAAAAACACATACAGACACAAACAAGCAACACACCTTTGTTATTCTTATTAGCTGATGGTGTGTCCCCAGATGACCCTGTGGCTTCTCTCTCTTCCTCATCTTCTTGGTCCTTCTCTTCCTCCTCGTCTTCGTCACTGGGGCTGAGGTAGTGCAGTCTCAGGCCAGTGAAGTTGGACAGAAGCAGGAAGAACGCCTCCGAGCACAGCAGCTCCCAGCATGCATTCACACACTGGGGGAAGGACTCTAACGAAGCCACTTCATAACATCTGCACAATGCACATACACACAAAAATATTTACACACATCATATACATTTACACGCATCATAACACCTTAGGGATATCTCTCTCACTCACACAAACAAATTACTGGACAGGCTCACCTCCTGTTGGGAGGACCTCGCTTGGTCCACTGGACCTCAGTCGATCGCAGTGCTTCACTCACCTCCTTAAACTTCTCCTCCTGTAGAGAGAGACACTGTCAACCAGGAGAGAGGCAGCAGGAGAGAGATGGAGAAATGAAGAGGTAGAGTAATGGGTTACTTTGAGGAAATTCTTGAGCTGGATCTCAGAGCTGTCCTCGAACTCTTGCTGAACCTGTGACTGGTAGTCAACGTCCAGATACAGTGGATTCAGCCACTCTAGCAGCAGTGTCTCCTGTGAACAGACACAAAATACACACTCAGGTAAAATGCACACACACACGCACATTTATTTATTTCATGTGACTACATCCTTGCTCTACGGCTGTGAGTTCACTCTTTCAGAACAAACACACACTTACATCTCTGGGAAGGTGGGGGCTCCTTGGGAAGGGGGGCTCGATGTGACGACGTGGTCGCTCCAAAGACAGCCCGTGAAACCAGCCACTCAGAGAGAGACGACACTTATCCTCTGACAACACCTCTGCAACCTGGACAAACACACAGAGAGACAGCCATCCGTAGATTGCACTACTGCTACCTGGACAGGTGAGAAGCGTGTGGTTGTTACCTGGTGGTATAGGAAGAACTACCTGGTGGAAGGAGACGGGTGAAACCTCGAAGAGAACCAGAGTGTTCCAGCTGGGCACCAGAGACTTCACCACACTATGGGGCTGGAAGTGACCTATGCACAAATTAGATTATAAGTTAAAACACTAATTATTTCACTCACGCCAACACACACACAGCCACACACCAATACTTACCATCTGTGCTGAAGAGATCCAGGGTTCCTCCGTCGCTGCACTCCCATGGAGGGACAAGGTAGAGGATGAAGGCAACACGCCTCCCCTCCAACTCATCATCATGACACAACAGAACATCTACCGACAGAGAGATAGAGAGGGCATAGATAATATAATATATAATATACCATTTCGCAGACACTTTTATCCAAAGCGACTTACAGTCATGCGTGCATACATTTTTTTTGTGTGTATGGGTGGTCCCGGGGATCGAACCCACTACCTTGGCGTTACAAGCGCCGTGCTCTACCAGCTGAGCTACAGAGGACCACAATAGATAAAGAGAGAGAGTGATTTGTAACAGACAGATCATGCATATTTCATCATTAATTCCAGAAATATGCATGTCCATATAGACTAAATATGCAGTGGGCAGAACAGGATATCTTGAGGGATAGCTAAGTGCTTCTGCTCTTTTCTTCTATAGCTTTATTAGAGATGGAGGAGGAGCATGCTAATATAAAGGCTTGCTCATTTCTTTTTTGAAGAGTAGAGATAAAAACATGTGGCTCACCAGTGTATTGGTACTTGGCACAGGAAATGTCCACTGTGGGCTCCAGTTCTACCCCCAACACTTCCCCCAGCCAGGATCGAAACCGCCCAAATAGTGCTGCCCTGAAAACACACACAAAGCTCAAAAACAGCCAAACTGAGAGCATGCACATGTAAAGGACATCACGCTGCTTGCTTAGTGAGTACAGCTTTCCCCTGATTCAGCGCATAACGAGGCTCGAACTCAGGACCTCTGCCTCGCAAACACGTGACCGCCCTCCTGAAGCGTCTTACCCAGTCGTGCAAATGGTACACGCGCAAATGGAGACACTTCAGGCTGAGGAATGAGTTTCACAGATCCCCATCTGCTACACACACACACACAAAGCAAACATGTTCTCTCTACCTCCCTAAATCACTCTCACACACACACACATACAAATTACCTCAAGCCTGTGATGTGAGGCTCTTTTCTCTTTTTCAGGTCATCTGACTGTAAGATAAATTGTCAATGAGTGTCATAACTCCCAATGTCATAACTCCAAAAGGCAGAGTAAAGAAACATTATGAACAAGAAGTAACCCGTTTCCAAACTGTATTCCTATCTGTTTTCCTTTTTCACCTGATTAAATTTGTACAGGTCGTTGGACTTCTCATGGAAGTTGAGGTCTAGAAGCTCCCTCTGTAGGTTCTCTGTAAAGCTCTCACTCTGGATGAAGTTCCTGATGATGCAGTGAGGGAAAGTGTGGCAGTCCAGCTCCAGGCCCCCTTAAGAGGAACACCAGAGGAACACTCAACGAGTGGTCTAGCAATATAAACAATGTTTTAACACTAATTATGTGTACAAATGTAACATTAACTAAAGTATGTCTTATAGAGCTAGTTGTTGCCTCTGGCTCATTTTCGTTTGAGGTTATAACCAGTTCTAACAGCACATAGGAAGCTGGTAAACCTTCTCAATACTCCAAAAACATACTTTTTTGTGACACCCTTTTGTGACTTCCCTTTGGGTGCCATATATATTACTTTTAATTTTTAATTTTACTTTACTTTTTTTTTTTTTACTTTAGTTGTGTTACTTTTTATTTATATATATATATTTTTTACTTTAGTTTATTTAGTAAATATTTTCTTAACTATTTATTGAACTGCATTGTTGGTTAAGGGCTTGTAAGTAAGCATTTCACGGTAAGGTCTACGCATGTGACAAATAAATTTTGATTTGATATACAGTACCAGTCAAAAGTTTGGACACACCTACTCATTCCAGGGTTTTTCTTTATTTGTACTATTTTCTACATTGTAGAATAATAGTGAAGACATCAAAACTATGAAATAATACATATGGAATCATGTAGTAACCAAAAAAGTGTTAAACAAATCAAAATATATTTGATATTTGAGATTCTTCAAATAGCCACCCTTTGCCTTGATGACAGCTTTGCACACTCTTGGCATTCTCTCAACCAGCTTCACCTGGAATGCTTTTCTAACAGTCTTGAAGGAGTTCCCACATATGCTGAGCACTTGTTGGCTGCTTTTCCTTCACTCTGCCGTCCGACTCATCCCAAACCATCTCAATTGGGTTGAGGTCGGGGATTATGGAGGCCAGGTCATTTGATGCAGCACTTCATCACTCTCCTTCTTGGTAAAATAGCCGTTACACAGCCTGGAGGTGTGTTGGGTCATTGTCCTGTTGAAAAACAAATGATAGTCCCACTAAGCCCAAACCAGATGGGATGGCATATCACTGGAGAATGCTGTGGTAGCTATGCTGGTTAAGTGTGCTTTGAATTCTAAATAAATCTCAGACAATGTCACCAGCAAAGCACCCCCACACCATAACACCTCCTCCTCCATGCTTTACGGTGAGAACTACACATGCAGAGATCATCCATTCACCTACATCTCACAAAGCCACGGCGGTTGGAACCAAAAATCTCAAATTTGGACTCCAGACCAAAGGACACATATTTCCACCGGTCTAATGTCCATTGCTCGTGTTTCTTGGCCCAAGCAGGTCTCTTCTTCTTATTGGTGTCCTTTAGTAGTGGTTTCTTTGCAGCAATTCGACCATGAAGGCTTGACTCACACAGTCCCCTCTGAACAGTTGATGTTGAGATGTGTCTGTGACTTGAACTCTGTGAAGCATATATTTGGGCTGCAATTTCTGAGGCTGGTAACTCTAATGGACTTATCCTCTGCAGCAGAGGTAACTCTGGGTCTTCCATTCCTGTGGCGGTCCTCATGAGAGCCAGTTTTATCATAGCGCTTGATGTTTTTTGCGACTGCACTTGAAGAAACTTTCAAAGTTATTGACATTTTCCGTATTGACTGACCTTCATGTCTTAAAGTAACGATGGACTGTTGTTTCTCTTTGCTTATTTGAGCTGTTCTTGCCATAATATGGACTTAGTATTTTACCAAGCAGGGCTATCTTCTGTATAACAAACAATGACGAGTCAGCCTACAGGGAGGAGGTACGAGAATTGGCATTGTGGTTTCATGACAACAACCTCTCCCTCAATGTCAGCAAAACAAAGGAGTTGATTGTTGACTTCAGGAAGCAGAGGAGGGAACACGCCCCGATCCACATCAACAGGACTGCAGCAGAAAGAGAGTCACAAGTTTTAAGTTCCTTGGCGTCCACATCACCGAGGACTTGTCATGGACCAATAACACCACCTCTCTTGTCAAGAGGGCGCAACAGCGTCTCTACTTTCTAAGGCAGCTGAAGAAACCCGGCATGCTGCCCCAGGTCCTCTTCAAATACTACCGCTGCACCATCAAGAGCGTCCTGACCAGTTGCATCACAGCCTAGTATGAGAATTGCTCCATCTACAAACGCAAGGCCCTCCAGCAGGTGGTGAAGATGGCCCAGTACATCACTGGGACCGTGCTCCCACCCATCCAGGACATCTATTCGAAATGGTGTCTGAGGAAGGCACGCAGCATCATAAAGGACCCCACACACCCCAGCCACGAGGAGACGGTAACGGAGCATGAGGTCAGATACCAACAGGCTCAGTGACAGTTTCTATCTACAAGCCATCTGACTGCTGAACACTTGAACTGGACTGACCACCTGTTCTGATTCTCCGCATCTTAGCACACATGCACACACCCACACAGACATACACATATACAGTGCATTCGGAAAGTTTTCAGACCCCTTGACTTTTTCCACATTATGTTACAGCCTTATTCTAAAATGGATTACATTTTTTAAATCCTCTTCAATCTACACACAATACCTCATAATGACAAAGCAAAAACAGGTTTTTAGAAATGTTTACAAATGTATTACAAATAAAAAACAGAAATGCCTTATTTACATAAGTATTCAGACCCGTTGCTATGAAACTTGAAATTGAGCTCAGGTGCATCCTGTTTCCATTGATCATAATATTATAATAATATGCCATTTAGCAGACGCTTTTATCCAAAGCGACTTACAGTCATAGATAGGAGTAACAGTAGTGACACATACCCTCAATGTGAATCCTTGAGATGTTTCTACAACTTGATTGGAGTCCACCTGTGGTAAATTCAATTGATTGGACATGATTTGGAAAGGCACACACCTGTCTATATAAGGTCCCACAGTTGACAGTGCATGTCAGAGCAAAAACCAAGCCATGAGGTCGAAGGAATTGTCCATAGAGCTCAGAGACAGGATTGTGTCAAGGCACAGATCTGAGGATGGGTACCAAAAAAATTTCAGCAGCATTGAAGGTCCCCAAGAAAACAGTGGCCTCCATCATTCTTAAATAGAAGCAGTTTGGAACCACCTAGACTCTTCTTAGAGCTGGCCGCCCGGCCAAACTGAGCAATCGGGGGAGAAGGGCCTTGGTCAGGGAGCAAGAACCCGATGGTCACTCTGACAAAGCTCCAGAGTTCCTCTGTGGAGATGAGAGAACCTTCCAGAAGGACAACCGTCTCTGCAGCACTCCACCAATCACTACTTTATGGTAGAGTGGCCAGATGGAAGCCACTCCTCAGTAAAAGGCACATGACAGCACACTTGGAGTTTGCCAAAAGGCACCTAAAGGACTCTCAGACCATGGTTTGATGAAACCAAGATTGAACTATTTGGCATGAATGCCAAGCGTCACGTCTGGAGGAAACATGGCACCATTCCTACGATGAAGCATGATGGTGGCAGCATCATGCTGTGGGGATGTTTTTCTGCGGCAGGGACTGGGAGACTAGTCAGGATCGAGGGAAACATGAACGGAGCAAAGTACAGAGAGATCCTTGATGAAAACCTGCTCCAGAGCGCTCAGGACCTCAGACTAGGACGAAGGTTCACCTTCCAACAGGACAACGGCCCAAAGCACACAGGCAAGACAACGCAGCAGTGGCTTCGGGACAAGTCTCAATGTCCTTGAGTGGCCTAGGCAGAGTCCGGACTTGAACCCGATCTAACATCTATGGAGCGACCTGAAAATAGCTGTGTAGCGACAGTCTCCATCCAACCTGACAGAGCTTGAGAGAATCTGCAGAGAAGAATGGGAGAAACTCCCCAAATACAGGTGTGCCAAGCTTGTAGTGTCATACCCAAGAAGACTTGAGGCTGTAATCGCTGCCAAAGGTCTGAATACTTATGTAAATGTAATATTTAATTTTTTGATTTTTATAATTTTTTCTTCGTCATTATGGGGTATTGTGTGTAGATTGATAAGAGGAAAAAACTATTTCATCCATTTTAGAATAAGGCTGTAACAAAATGTGGAAAAAGTCAAGGGTTCTGAATACTTTCCGAATGCTACACACACATCACAACTGCTGCTACCAGACCCCCCCATATAAGTGTACATATTGGCTATAAATTGTGCCTTCATTAATTATACTTATGCTAAAACATGTTTTTCTATTCTACGGAGCCATTTACTTTATGTTCTTTCCTTATTGTTGTTTCATTGTCGAGAAGGAACCTGCAAGTAAGCATTTCGTTGGATGATGTATACCATGCGTATTCCGTAGATACGACTAATAAAAACGTTAAACTTCATGAAAAGTGATAATTGTGGAGGTAGATAGTTTGACCCACATCTTCTAGTGTTTTCAGATCAGTGGTCATGAAAACAAAGTTGTGACTAAAGCTTTGCACTTGACTGACAATATTGATATGTAGGGAGACTAATAGCTTATCAATTAAATAACCATCTATGTAACGAGAGAGAAACAAGACTAGCCAAAGCATGTGCTTGGTGTACACATGTAGCTAAGATAGCTAGCAAGTAGCTGACCATGAGAGTACTGCGCTCGCTGCGACCATGCTTCCTTCACTCCCCTCTTCACATCTTCGTCCTCGAGTAGTGGAGAAAGTGCTGCTATCTCTTCACGTTTCTTTCTCTTCTTTCTTTTCTCTGTATTGTCGCTATCGTCTCGCTGTCGTTTACAATTCATTTTAGTAGAAATAAGAGTCGCGGTTAAATTGCGTCATAAAAACGCAGCAGGACGTTGGTGGTTCATTTGGCTCCTTTCACTTAAAAGAGCCGGCCCACTTCGCTTCCAAACGGCTCTTCGTTCAAAATGCTTAAAAATCGAGGGGACACTGTGGCCTCATCCAAAGTTACCCGGACAGGGCAAACAAGGCACGATATAACCCCACCCACTTTGCCAGAGCACAGCCCCCACACCACTAAAGAGATTCCAACAGGCCACTAACTTACTAACCTAAAACAAGGCGGAGTATAGCCCACGAAAATCTTCCCCACCACAAGAGCCAGAGGTCAGGAAGGTGGGAGAGCGCGAGCAAGCCAGTGACTCAGCCCCGGTAATAGAGTCAAAGAATCCCAGTGGAGAAAGGGGAGCCGGCTAGGCAGAGACAGCAAGGGAGGTTCGTTACTCCAGTGCCTTGACGTTCACCTTCGCACCCCTGGACCAGACTAAACTCAATCATAGGACCTACTGAAGAGATGAGTCTGCGTCTCTTACATAGATCGGCAATTTAGCTCTATAGGTGAAAGCCCTGCCTCCAGCGGTTTGCTTAGAAATTCAAGGAACAAAAAGGAGGCCTGCGTCTTGTGACCGTAGCGTACGTGTATGTATGTAAGGCAGGACCAAATCGGCGAGATAGGTAGGAGCAAGTCCATGTAATGCTTTGTAGGTTAGCAGTAAAACCTTGAAATCAGCCCTTACATGAATCCAGTGTAGAGAGGCTAGCACTAGAGTAATATGATCACATTTTTGGGTTGTAGTCAATATTCTAGCAGCCGTATTTTAGCACTAGCTGGTTTATTTAGTGCTATCCGGGTAGCCGGAGAGTTGAGCATTGCAGTAGTCTAAAGTTTCAGATTTTCGCAATGTTACTTAGATGGAAAAAGGCTGCTCTTGAAATATTTTTGATATGTTCATCGAAAGAGATCAGGGTCCAGAGTAACCCAGAGGTCCATTAGTTTTATTTGAGACTGCGCAACCATCGATATTCA
Source organism: Coregonus lavaretus (assembly GCF_964263955.1). Classification (NCBI taxonomy): domain Eukaryota; kingdom Metazoa; phylum Chordata; class Actinopteri; order Salmoniformes; family Salmonidae; genus Coregonus; species Coregonus lavaretus. The sequence continues at coordinate 15,181,158 of NC_140024.1, forward strand.
TTTTCAGATCCGACAGCAGATCTCTAATGTTTCTTGGGACCTAGAACAAGCATCTCAGCTTTGTCAGAGTTAAAAAGTAAAGCATTTGCCACCATCCACTTATGTCTAAAACAGAGGCTTCCAGGTTAGGCCATTTTGGGGCTTCACCATGTTTCATCGAAATGTACAGCTGTGTGTCGTCTGCATAGCAATGAAAGTTGACATTGTGTTTCTGAATGACATCACCAACAGGTAGTATATATAGTGAAAACAATACACCAAAACCAAGATGTCATCAACACACTTGTTATAAAAGACAGTCTTCATGAAAAGCCTAATTTATTTTTGAAAAAATAAAATAAATCATGATGTAATACAGGTTAAAACAACAGGAAACGCAATGCTGTTGTTTCTTTAATCAAAACAAATGTATTCGGCTGCAAGAGCATACAATCTGATTCTTGAGACACTGGGTTGCAGTTTAATCATGTACCAAATGACTCACATTTTCCAGATCCAAACAAAAAGTCAGACAGTATTTTTTTCTTCCATCATTGTAAACAGCACATTTACAGTCCCTTCTCCTGAGGTGGTGGGTTTTTTGTTCAGCCTTACCGGGAAGCCAGAGGTGAGTAGCTTTGTGTCGCTTTATTTTGATTGCCCCATTGTTTTACTTCCCCTCCATGTCTTCATTTCACCCATATATGGCTGCACTCACAGAGACAGCCAGCCACTGTGCCCATTCTCACACCATTTAGTTGTAGATAAAGTTGAACCTACAGGAAATAAATATTTTTCAGCACTGTATGAATATACAGCATACCTGAGCTCTCACACACGCACACACACCCTTTATACACTCACATACTCATTCTAACACAAACATGCTTTAGACACAATATAAAACACACACACTACCTGCTTAGTAGCTGCGGTAGGCTGGATATAATTGGCCCATAGCCAGGGGCGTTGTCATAAAGCTCAAACAGAGGGGCTGCCACCAGTTTGTAGTTCTTTGGGACTGCAAACAGAGCTGAGACACACAGAAGCAAATATCACACAATATATTTGTGTGTAGAGTATGTAGAGAAGATTTTGACTAGCTAAGGGGCACTTACCTTTTTCCTGCAGTTGAACCAGGAAGAGCTTTTTATGCTCCTTGGGTTTAGTGATGTGGGCTGGAATGTAGGGATACTGCAGTAGAACAGACACAAACACATATCTAACACACGTTTTTACTGCAGGCTCAATATCTCCTCCTTGATAAATGTCAGTGTAAGGTGTGCTGTGTGTTGGTTTGTGCTCACCTGTGGGGGTTCAAAGTTGGGGCGCCACCAGTTTCCGATGGAGTCATCGATCACCCAATCCTGCTTCACCCCGTCCTGCCGGCCCAGGATCTGACAAAGACACAATAAAGACAATCACTATGGCATCACTGCATCCTGCAAGATCTTAGAGAACGCTACCCCATTCATAGACATTAACTACTTTAGCGCCTATTGACGATAGTATCTTTTGATCGGGGGAGTTTTGTTAAGAGCCCCTGATGCTTGCTCTAAACATTAACACGCATCACTTGCGGTACTGTTTTGGAAACAAGGAATGGATCTTTCATATACCATATATAAAAAAAGGTAAATTACTACACACTATTATAGGGTTAGGTTTGTGTTCCCACGCGGCCATATCTCCATGTTACAGCGCTTGTTTACTGAAGACAGACGGAAGACATAGGCCGCCACCTGTGCTAATTAGCTATCTAGCGTGCTCCGAACACCTCTGTGTAAGCTAACTGGGGAGGAAGTGTAGTTCATCAACTGGAGGCACACAGTGTATGGATCTGTGCAAAACTGTTCCAGTACGTTTTTTTTTTTTGAAAGATTCTTTCTCGAAAGCGATGATTGACATTTCTAAACGTTAAAACACAGCATCCAAATTGTAGTTTACACAGAGCCAAATGTAGGCAAATGTAATGGCTGAAAACCCTACATACGGAGAAGAAGGGTTTTCGAGAGCTAAGAGAATGCTAGGATGGATGTAATCTCAAGTTATGATTCCAACTCTGTTTGGCCGGCCTCCTTTGACTGTGTGTGTGATGTGAGTGCATGTGTATCGTACCTCTGTCATCAGGCGTTTCAGCCCATCCACCTCATCCTCCCCCGGGCTCAGCTCTCCACCTGGCCTGCAAGAGAGAAAAAGACAACCCTATAAGAGAACCATACAAACACGCATGCACATACATTAAAAACAAACAGACTGTTGGTGTAACTCCTGCAGGCTGTGCTTGGCTGGTGGTAGTGCTTACAGTTTGAAGAAGGTGGTTCCCAGCTGCAACAGCAGTACATGGGGCAACCTGTGCTCATGGACAATAAGCACTCCCTCCACCGCCCTCCGCATGCCCAGCTTGTCAAACTCCTCCCGCATCCTCTGGAACCGCGCTGCCACTGAACTGTCCTTCTCATACAGAGGCTCCTTGGTCCCGAATGTGTAGTTGGTGAGAGGGTATCTGAAACACAATGTCATGAATACCATTTTTTAAATGTGCACATCCCATAGCATGCCTCTACTAACATGCACACACTACCCAGCACAGGCGGTTGGTGGCTCCTTAATTGGGGAGGAAGGTCTCGTGGTAATGGCTGGAGCGGAATGGTATCAAATACATCAAAACACATTGTTTCCATGAAAATGTTCAATGCCATACCAATCGCTCTGTTCCAGCCATTATTATGAGCCGTCCTCCCCTCAGCAGCCTCCACTGCTACCCAGTCACCCACCCACAAACACACACACTGTATAGCTTTTGAATGAGGATGCATCTACAGGACGATAGGCTAGCGATTCATCATAATTTTTTGTCACAAACTGGGCTGTCAAATTGGACATAGAGCCAGCTGCAAAGCTAGCCAGAATCCGAATAGACATCGTTCTCTCTCTAGTCGGAACGTGGCTATGCAGCGATCAGGAAAGCGCGGAGCTGGCTCGAGATATTGCTTGGAAAACGTACCTCAATCCAGGGATGGGAGATGGCAATGTACTACTAATGATCTCATCATCCCAAATGACAAATCAAGAAGATTGAAATACTGCTAGTCTTTAATGACTGCTTGTTTTTTGTTAGCATGCTAGGCTAGCTAATGCTATAGCAGCCCATTAGATTCGACAACACTTCCGGTAGCTACTCACCCCAACGCTAAGCCAGAGACAGTAGAGAAAGCAAGACACCCCACTCCCTAATTGTTTCTGATTGGGCGGGGCCACTCTGGTCTACTTATTGCCCCCGCCCCAAGGGTGCCCCAGGGTGAGACATCTCACTGGCAAATGTTTTATGGGCGGGATGGGTGGGGCAAAAGGGAGGAGACAATAAGTAGACCAGAGCCAGCTCAAAGATAGAAGAATGTGCCAGAAGAATGAGCCAGATATTTCACCTGATGTATAAATGTGAAGCATCCAGTTGGCGTTTCCACTCACTACCAAATATGGTGATGAGAGGAAGCCCAGTGGCTGGCAGTGGGAGAAGATGGAGCGAAATGGATTTTGGCAGACATTCTGCTAATTTTCTCATCGATTAAAGATTTGATCACCATACAGTTTTCTGTTTCCAAAACTATAATCTGTAACAGAGTGGACTGCGTTTTGTAGACTTTAGCCTTTACCAAAGTTTCAAAAAATGCTATTGTTTAGGAGTGCAAGGGCGAATTGAGTTATTGCACACGCACACTTCAGAGTAGGCGTTCCTTAACGGAAATATGCAAATACATGCTACAACGCGCCAATAGGATCTCACTAGGGGGTGTTGAGTGGTAGTGTTCTGTCCTCTCAGACCGGTGGTCTGGAGTAGGATTAGATAGGGTTAAATAGTGGAATGGGGTGGTGTTTTTGTTGTTGAGAGGGCTAATAGTTGGAGGGGCAATTTTCCTTTTCCCCAATTTTGTACTACCGTATTAAGAATTTAATGTAGGTAGGCCGTGAATGGTCTCACACCAGTGCAGTAGGTGGCGGGGGTATGCACCTAAAAGTTGGATGCGATCTGACAACCCAAATCCTAAAGAAGAAGAAAGATCTCTCTAGCTCATTCTTGTGCTTTTTTTGTTTAAAATAATCTTTTTTTCCCTTCACATTTTACAAACACAATAGATTAATTTATATAAATACAAATCTGTTTTCACATTAATGCATGGGTTTATTATGAGGCTACTTAACATAATTTACATATGTAATAGTGTCAATGGAAGTTTTTGTAGGTCAACTTGTTTTTTGGAGTCCAGCTTTCTTCTTTTTAATTCCGTTTTGATTTGTTAAAAACTAGAACTAAAATCCCACCTCCTTGTTTTTTCTGCCCACTATGCTTAATTAGCTCCCACTGTAAACGACACAGATTAACTATCATGGTTAGTTATAAATATAGTGGCGCAGCATCTCAGTGCTTGAGGCGTCACTACAGACCCCCTGGTTTGATTCCAGGCTGTATCACAACCGACCGTGATTGGGAGGCCCGTAGGGCGGCGCACAATTGGCCAAGCGTCGTCCGGGTTTGGCCGTTATTGTAAATAAGAATTTGTTCTTAACTGACTTGCCTAGTTACATAAAGGTAAAAATATATATATTATGGAGGAACCATGAGTTCACGCGGGGAAAGTATGCTCACGCGAGAGATGAAACGCCCATTTACACAGACAGGAACCGTAACCATTTTCAATGGTAAACGGCCTGAGTAAACGATCTTATTTATCCACCGGGCTACTATAGCATTAGCCTAGCATGCTGACGAAAAAACTAGTAGTCATTAAAAACTAGCAGTATTTCAATCTTCTCGATTTGTCAGTTGGAATAATGGGATTGAGGTACATTTTCCGAGCCATAGTTATCGCCTACTCTGCGCTGTCCTGATCGTGTCATTGCAGCGTTCCGACTAATGTAATGAAAGTCGGATTCTGGCTACTGCGAAGCTTGCAGGGCAGGAACTTTTCCATACAATTGAATGAAAGACGGGTATTTTAGTAGTCTTTGCAAAACCACGTAGTCTCCCCCCCCCCTATTCATTCTGTTACTCACAAATTGATTGTTCTCTCCAGGCTGAGCGGCTTTGCAGGCGCGCTCATGTATTTGTTCCCGCCGAACTGACTGACCCCGCGCGGCCAGCCGGCGGATGAGCGATTGGGAGCAGGCACACTCGACATTGCTCCAATACCACTATACAAAATCTAGCTCCAAAATCCTCAGGTAGAAATGCAATGCAAAACATATATCAGAACAATAACAAAGAAAAATGGAAGGACGTAACCATGCGCAAACCGTCTTCTCGTTCTCCTTTTCCTGTTCCGTGTTTGATGCAGTAGGTATACTTTGACCATTGGGGCATTACCGCCACCTATCGTGCTGGAGTGTAATAACCAGTAAATACTAAAGTAGCTCCTGTAGATTAAAATCTTACTTAAGAGACTGAATTTTGAAGTGGTTAAACTCTCCAATTGCTTTGCCCTTGCCCAACATACCCCAAAGGTTCTGTTAAATGTAAAAACTCTAATCCTGCATGGATAAGGTAATGATTGTTCATCAATAAAAGCACTTTCCTCCATTAACCTCTGTTGAGGTTTTCCTGTAACTCTCAGGGGTCAGGAGGCTATACAAGAGAGTGTGTCATGTTGGTAGGGGTTGGTAGAGTGTTACCTGCAAATAACACAGAGCTGTACACAGGTTGTATATTCAAAACAGGCCCGGCCCAGAGTCACACACAGGTATTCTTTGTTCACAGCATATCATCACTACCACCAGTAGTTAAGACAACCTGGGGAACGACTCAGAGCTTAGTGTGTCTCAGTCAGCCCAGCCAGACGGAGGTAATGAGACATCCCTGTTGAGTTTCTAACCAGCATTCCCTGTGGATTTTAACAGTCTGGACAGTTCGGCCCCATGCAGCACCCAGAGTCCTTTCCTTACTGGCACATGACCCGCGTGATGCCCAGTGTGATCATGGGCTTCTGTTGCATGGTGGGAATCCCTGGAAATGTGGTGGTTCTGATTGTCGTGGGACGTAAATTTGAGAGTGGGAACTTCAACATGCGTCTGATGCTGAACCTGGCACTGTGTGACCTGATGGTCTTGCTGTGCCTGCCTCTAGCTATCAATAACCTACTGAGGGACTGGGATCTGGGACCCGCCACCTGCAAGCTGCTCTTCTTCCTGATCTATTGCAGCCTGAACGGTAGTGTGCTGACCATCACCCTGCTGAGTGTGCAGCGCTACGTCCAGGTGCTGTACCCCCACAGCTGGGCGCGGCTGGGGCGTATGGGGGAAGAGGCACTCCTCCTGTCCCTGTGGGGGCTGGCAGGGTTAATTGCCTCTCCCACCTTCTCTGTCTGTGACGTCAAGACATACGAAAGCCACCCATCCTGCAGAACGCACTACCAGAGCCCCGGACAAGAAATGGCCATCCTACTTGTCCAAACACTGCTGGGGTTTGTAGCTCCCTGCTGCATCCTGGTGACGTCCTACTTCTACCTCCACAAGAGGGTGAGCCAGGCGACCCTGTTCAGGCAGCGGAGGCTGACCAAGCTGGTCACCTGCATAGTGGTGTCCTTCTTCTGCTTCTGGACTCCGCTGCACCTGTTCAACCTGCTGGCCCTGGTGAACTTGGCCGTGAAGAACAAGGATGTGGAGTTTGTGTGTGACTCAGCTTGGAATGTCCTCATGAGTTTCACCATCATCAACAGCTGCCTCAACCCTTTCCTCTATGCCTTTGCCTCTTCAGGTTTCCCCAGGGCAAGCCCCCACACCACCAGCACATGACACTGGCTTCCATTGAGTAAATATCATTAATTGTTTAAAGCAGTATGTACAAGCATTATGTACCTGTGACTATTTTTGTTGTGCTTATATTTAGTAAACATTATTCTAGAGGACATCTGATATGATTTGTATTTTATTATAGCAGCCAGTGAATGTTTGCATAAGGAAATAAGTGCATGTGTGTTATTCAAAAGTCAAATTAAGGAAAGAACATCTGTGAGTAACTGACAGAATAAAATGATCTTGCTGTTGACAAATTAAAAGTTGATAAGTTCACATTTGCCTGCTTCTCAGTAGTTGACACAATTCAATTACTAATTGATATTTATTTATCAATATTCAGAATGTTATATAAACATAACAATAGAGATTCATTAAAAAACAACGTACACTCTGTACACTATGAATTCAACACAATGGGAAGATGGGGACGATGACCTCAGGTTGTCAGCTGGGGTGAGCCTGGGGTCGCAGCTGTGTATCCTTGACAACATCCGTCTGCATGGAAGGGACCAGGTACCGTACAGCCCAGTGCAACATGCCATCAGGAATCCTGCAGGATACACACACAGTTAAGCATCGTACACACGCACACACACACACACACACACACACAGCTTACTCACTTTAAATAGCTTAGATCCTTCGAAATGCGGCCACACAGCTGATAAGAATATGAGAACAAAGTGCCATCACTGTGAACCTGAAAGAGCAAGACAGATAATTTACTTCACACCAATCTAACAAAATGGACAGGTTCCAAATTCCACTAAATGGTCAATATATATCCAATTTCTTGGTTGAAAATTGGTCGCCCTTACATTGGAGGGCCTCTGGGGGGCTATTGCAGCAACTGCCTTCTGTTTGCAGCTGCTTCCCTCCCCAATCCTGGGAATCTCCTGAGTTTCAAACATCCAGGAGGGCGGGCTGCGGTTCTTCTGCATATCTTCTTCCTCCCAGGTGATATCATTATCCTGGGGGGTCCGCACAGAACTCTTCCTTTTAGCCTTCCTACAACTCTTCACAACATTCTCCTCTTCCTCCACCTGATCCTGCTGCTCCATGATTGAAAGTTGATGTGTTGTGGTTGAGCCACTGTGGTGGAGTTTCATGCCAGAGTGTTGGTGCTTTGTAGATAGACTCACAGTGGAGGAGGAGCCACTGGAGGGGAGCAGGCTGTGGGAGGGGCCTGGTTTTTGATAAGGAGGAAGGGAGCGTTCGCCTGACCTTTGGGTGGACCCAGGGGTCAAGGATGGCACCTGGGTGCTGGTTGCCAGGGGAAACGGTGCAGGGGTGACTGGTTGTGGAGTGGGGTCGAGCAGAGACTGGCTCTTCTGGAGTGGGAGGGGCTCCGAGGTGATGGATTCTGTCAAGGAACCAATGAGAGACAGAAGTCAGAATATCTGTACTACGGCGCAAAGACAAATGTGCATGGTGTGGTGTGTGCGTAGAGGTTGATAGATTGAAAAGTTAAAATGAAAGGAGCACACCGTCAGATGCAGAGGAGGTCCTGAGCAGCTCAGCTGCTGGAGCAAACATGTCCCATGGGCTCGCCACTGCTCCTCCAGTCACCCCTGACACCACCTCTCCATCCATACTCTCCTCTAGAGAGAGGGAGAGAAAAATATAGATATTTGTACACACACTGTCACACTTGGGCTCTATTATGCTAGCAGCATACTTCAGGTAGCAGTAACTGATAGCAAATACTTAATTTACAGCATGGACCAGTTAACAAACATAACACACGAGAATGTGTGGGCTCATGGGCAGGATGTCTTCTCTCCAGAGGTACTGGCCTGTCGGTCTGACTGCTGTCAGCAGCAACAATTGGTTGATCTGTCTCTGGTGGGTCTGTCGGTCTGTCTTCAGATGGAGGGACCAGTCCACTCTGTGTTTCACTGTTGTCTTCTAAATAAAACACAACGGTCAGCTCAGAAAGACAGAACAGGTGTAGGTGATTTTCAGGTGTGAGAGAGAGGGTGAGACACCCTCAAGTGTTACCTGAGGGTGTGTGTAGTTTCTGACTCAGATTGTCTGGGATGTGTAGGTGAGACACAGGGACATTGAAAGTATCCTCCCTCTAGGAAAAAACAACAACCTTCTTGTAAAGTTGCAGATTTCCTACTGTTTTCTTACATTTAATAGATTGGTCACACACACACACACCTTATATCTGACCCTTTCAATAGCCCATCTGGTGCCAGTGTGTGTGAGGGCATTGGAGGTGGAGGGCTGTGGGGAGGGGGGATTTGTGGGCGTCCTCAGGAGTTCCATCACATCCTCCAACAGAGACTGGCGCCAGTCATGCTGCCACTCCCCCAGCAGCTCTGACAGACTGAACTCTAGGAGACAGGAAACACAGTCATATACACAGGTGTGGCAAACAATACGGATACAAATCAGCAATGGTGTGCAGAGTGTAAAGAGTGCTGTACCAGACTGTGTGTTCTGAGTATGGACAGAATCCTGTGCAAGCAGGGATCTGGGGATAAAAGAAAACACATGATCAACAACTACAATTTATAAAGTAATGTACGCATGCATTATATGCACAAAAAATTTGCAAACACAGACACTTACACACACCCCATGCTCACCTCCATGTTGTACAGATATGTTGTCTGACTGAGTTGAGCGATGTGCTGAAACAAAAGCCAGTTGGAGAGTCACTAGATTTAATGTGTGTATCACAGGAGGCTGCTGAGGGGAGAACGGCTCATAATAATGGCCGGAACGGAGCAAATGGAATGGATCAAACACCTGGAAACCATGTGTTTGATGTATTAGTTCCCATTTCACTCAATCTGCTCCAGTCATTAGAACGAGCCTGTTCTCCCCAATTAAGGTGCAACCAACCTCCTGTGGTGTGTATGTGTTGGTGTCTGGATCTAGAGGCCAGGAGGTGCGTCTCTCACCAGCAAGGGGTGTTGTCTTTAGCAGCCCCAGCTGATGTGGTGGTCAGCTCACCAACCGATAAGTAAAACTGGCTCTTTGTCTGAGGAGATGAGGACACATTTATAGTAAAATATGAATGGTAAAGAATAAAGAACAGGAGCTGTCTCTCCAAGACCAAAGGACTACTAGTACCAGTATCATAGGATCATTCACACACACCTGTTCAGGGGCCATGTTGAACTGTAGGGTGTATGAATACACACACATTGTGCAATTGATGAGACTGGAGAAGCACTCACGGTCCTCCTGCCTGCCAGAGGATACAGATAGATTGAAATGCATCACCATTTACTGTATGGCTTTTCATTTTCTTAATACGTTTTGTCTCGTCTTGTTTCTCCTTTGTTGGCTGTTAGATTTGTACTGGGCTTAACAAGATATGGTTTATAGATGGGTTTTAGATATACATGTCATTTAATATGATCTCATAGGCCTCTTGGCTTGTCCTAAATGTTTACTCACTCCTGAAGAGTCTCCCAGGCGTCCTGGGTCAGTATGGCGGGGATGTGCACCACTCCATCAGAGAGGTACAGTAACGTTGTCAAACCCTCAGTCTGCCGGGCCTGGGACTCTGACATCCGCCCGACCTATAGAGAGAGACAGAAAGGTGTGAGCAAAATAAGCTCTCTCTTGTGTGCGCACACACACACACACACAACTGTACAGTCAGATAGCTTCTAAACTTGGAACACAGGCCTAGCATGAAGTGTATGTAATAGATGCCTCATTACCCCCACAACATGCGCTTTCATCAGAGTGTTCTTCTTCTCCTCCTTTGGCTCTGTGCCGTAACTCAGGATGATCTGCTCTATCCAGGGCTCCAACTTAGTCCTCCTAGACCGAGGCATGGCCACACACCCTAAAACACTGGAGACAGGCATGTACAGAATAATGTGACAGTTGAGAGTTGATGGCACTAGTCCCTTATATTATACTATTTTCAGTATACTAGCTAGTTACTAGTTATCTGTTATTACATTAACTGGTGTGGTGACTATAATATCCATACACAATTGTGGATTTATTAGCTAGCTAAACATTGCAGTGAAAAAAGGCTCTCATGGTACTAACTTTTCCACACATAACTAGTTTACAAACTAAACTAAGACAAATTACAACTAGGCCTAGCTCATAGAATAGATCAGATCGAGAAAACATCAATATTAGCTATAACGTTACTTAGCTAGCTAGCTTTGTTGTGAACTGTACGGCAAAGTATTCCTCCTACTCGTGTGAACTGTACGGCGAGGTCTTCCTCCTACTCGTGCAAATTTAGCTGCCTACACCTAACCTTAGCTAGCTACTGTAGATCCCCTAGGTCAGTGGTTCATAACCTTTTCCCGTTACTGTACCACCAACTAAATTTTGCTTTGCCCGGAGTACCCCTGAAGTACCCCCTTATGTGCATTTGACCAGTAGGCCTATGGTCTCATGAGTCTTCTCAAGTACCCCCTGTGGATAGGCCAAGTACCCCCCCCTGGTTGGGAACCACTGCCCTAGGTCGTCATGTCGCTCAGATTTACACTATTACATTTAGTTACAGAGGCAATTAGATATTGCAACTCACCTGATAGTAAAACAACGACAACCACTTTTGAGCCTGGTTGAATGTAGCGGTTCCACTGAGTGATGTTACTTTATTTACGTTCCGTTGATGAACATTTCCACAGCAATCGGTTCCCACTGCAGTCCCCTATCATGGGAAACACTGTTCACGCCACTTCGATACCCAAGTCCCGTCCCGTCACACTGCAGACACACACACGTTATATACCTTTCCTTGTCCATTCATGACCCCTTATCTAAAATGTCTGTATTAAAGCACTTGTGGAGAACACCTATCCAGTCCCTTCATCTACCCTTAACAAATAAGGAAAGGAGATGAGGGAATTATGCCTATAGGAGTATTGGGAGCAACATCCCCTAGTGTAATTGCTCCCCTCCCTCTGCCCTGGACAATTTGTCCTTGGAGACAAGTGATGGCCAGATATGGTTCTTCTACCACATATTGCCTTCATCAATCCAATAATTTCTGGCCCTCAAGGTGCGTCGTCAAGGTCATATGGGAATAGGGCAAGGATTCACTCTGGTACTACTATGAAGAAACTCTTCTATCTCAGATCTTCTCTCCTTCCACCACCTTTTGTCATACATTTCTGGTTTAGGCTTAGTTATAGACATTCCAAAGAGATTGGGAGCCAGGAACTAACAGATGGACTGAAGCATGATAAAGACATCATGACATATTGAATATTCCTTTTAATAATCATAAGTAAGTATATGTCTCATATCCATCTATTGTAAACATATTTCACCACAGTTGTTGTATTACATAATTATACAATACATGCAATGCAAATGTAAACATGGTCGAAAAAAAGGACACTGTGCTGGGTCAGTCCATTTGTGTCACACAGAGGGGGTCTCAGTTCTTTGGTCCGATGTTCCACCCTCTGCGGTTTGCTGCTGTGATGTGGTCCCTGTACTCAGTCCCATGGACTCTCCCCCCGTTTCTTTTACTGTGGTCTCCCCTGCCTCTATCACAGTAGTTGGTCCCTTGTTTGTCTTGCTCTCTACCGCCTCCTTAGTTTTGAACTCTTTTTCATCTGACACATTGGTCCCTCCTTCCCTCTTTTTATCCCCATCCTTTTTACACAGCTCTCTTCCCTCATTTGATTTGGTCCCTTCTACTCCCTGCCTCATGATCTCATCCACCTTCTGCAGACCCTCTTCCCTCTCCTCTTTTATGGTTTCTCCTATGTAGTGCGCCAATGATTTCTGTTCTTTTTCTTTCTCTGTGGCCCTCCTGCCATCTTCTTCCTTGCTACTTGGCTCCTTCTCGTTCTCCTTGTTCCACTCTACCCTCTCAGCATTCAGGTCGTCTGTAGGAGAGGAAAGGGAGGGAAAAAATATGTTATTTTCAACAGGTTACTTCCACATTTCAAGCAATATTATTATTATTATTATTATTGAACACACATACTTACTTGTACCCTTAGTCATGGACAGCAGTCCCATTGCAGGATTAGAGCTAATTCTCTCCTCAGGTGATGGTTGAATAGTATTAGTTGGTGTGGGGCTAGTAGAGTTAGTGGGGGTTGGACTGGAAGAGTTAGTGGGGCTATGAGTAAAATAGTTAGTGGGACAATGAGTAGCAGAATTAGTGGGGATTGGGATAGTGGTGTGTGTAGTAGAGTTAGTAGGTTTATTGGTGTTGGTGGGATTTGAAGAGTTAGTGGGGGTGCTGGTAGTAGAGTTAGTGGGGTTGAGGGTACTGATGGGGACAGAAGAGTTAGTGGGGGTGCTGGTAGTATAGTTAGTGGGGTTGAGGGTACTGATGGGGACAGAAGAGTTAGTGGCAGTGGTGATATTAGAAGGGCTTGTAGAGATAGTGGTGACGGGGATAGAGTTAATGGGGGTGGGGGTAGTGGCCAGGCTAGTAGAATTAGTTGGGATGGGACTAGTAGTGTTAGTAGAGGTGTGAGTAGAAGAGAATGTGAGGGAGGAAATATTGGTGGAGTTAGTTGAGTGAGTGGCAGTGGGGATAGAAGTGGCAGTGGGGGAGTGAGTAGTAGAGAGAATGGGGATCGGACTGGTAGGGATAGTAGCAGTGTGAGTAACGCAGTTAGTGGAAGTTGAGCTGGTAGAGCAAGTAGGGATAGGACTAGTAGAGTTAGTGGGGCTTGAGGTAGAAGTGAAGTTGACAGAGTTAGTTGCGCTGGTATTGTTAGTTGCGGTTTGGGTAGCGTTGGAGTCAGTAGAGTTTATGGGGATATGGGTAGGGGTGGAAGCACCATTCATAGAATTAAGGGTAGAGGTTGTTATAGTAGTAGCAGATGATAGAGGTGGGGTAACTGAGTTAGTAGTGAGGGTAGTTGGGGTGGGACACAGAGAGTTAGTGGAGGTGGGAGTATAAGTGTTGTTGGCAGCAGAAGCAATTATGGAGTTAGAAGTATTTAGTGTTGGAGTTGTCGAGTCAGTAGAAGTTGAGGCAGCAGTATCAGTAAGGGTAGGGGTAGAAGCATTAGTGGTGGGGGTTGTTAATGTAGGGGTATCAGTATTAGTGTTAACAGGTGTTGGGGCAGTAATGCTTGTAATGGTGATGGTGGCTAGATTAGGGAAGGCAGACGTAGAGGTGGTTGGGGTGGTGGAGTCAGTGGAGGTAGGGGAAGTTGGGGTGGGGTTAATAGTGGGGATAAAAACAGTGTTAATGTCAGAAGGGGGGCTGGAAGTTGTAATATTCATAGGGGCCGATGTAGTTGTGATGGAGGTAGTGGTTGTGGTAGGGTTAGTACTGGGGATAAAGGTGGTGGTGTTGGGGGTGGGGGCTGTAGTATTGATAGGGGTAGGTGCAGACGTCGTAGAGGTGATAATGTCATTGGGGGTTGTATTAGAGGAAGTAGCGGTAATAGAAACTGGGATGGAAGAGTTAGTGGGTTCAGGGACAGGGGAGGTGGAGGGGATGATGGTGTCAGTAGGAACAGAAGAGTTAGTGGGATCTGGCACAGGGGAGGGAATGATGGTGTCAGTGGGAATAGAAGAGTTAGTGGGATCTGGGACAGGGGAAGGAATTATGGTGTCAGTGGGAATAGAATAGTTAGTGGGATCTGGGACAGGGGAGGGAATGATGGTGTCAGTGATAATAGAAGAGTTAGTGGGATCTGGGACAGGGGAGGGAATGATGGTGTCAGTGATAATAGAAGAGTTAGTGGGATCTGGGACAGTGATGGGAATAGTGGCTTCAGTGGGGATAGGTTTAGAACTGGTAGGGGTATCAGTGATACTAGGGGTGGGGTCTGTGGGGGAACATGCTTCTCCTTCCTGTATTTGGGCTAGGTCATTCTCAGGGGTGAGATGACCGGAGATAGTGGGAGGTGGGGTTGGGCCTCGCTTAATTATTGGCTTAGGAGGCAGAGCAGGTTTCCCAGCTGACTCATGTGCGGACACACTCTGTCGGACCGGACGTCTCGTATCTAAAGACAAAGAAGATGAGTATAAGATACACAAAATGGTATGCAATAGTGTGTGTGTGTTTGTCTGTGTGTGTTTGTGTGTGTGTGTGTTACCTGATGAGGTGGACATGGTCCGGGGCTTCATAAATGTGGGTGGGGGCTCAGGTTTATTATCGATGATAGTACCTGAAACCAAGACAGAAAATGAACGAACACACACATCCAACACCACACACAGACTCGCACATATACTGTAGCAAGTGTTATATGAGTAAAGGGACTTACCCTCTGATTCAGCTTTTTTCATCTCTCCCTCCTGACTCTGTAGAATGGAATAAGAAATGTTTATGTTTTCCTTATAGACACACAACCACATACATATAGACTCGTACATACACACTCAGATAAATGCACATACACACCTGTGTTTCTCCTGGCTGAGCTTTGGACACACCAATACGTTGTAGCACGAGTTGGAGGCGCTGCTCAAAGCCATGATGGCCGTCAGATGAGTGTTTCTGAAACCAACCAGGACCAAGGAGAAGCAGTCAGTGCCGATAAGAACCAATCCGAACTAAAGAATAATCAAAATAAAACAAAAAAATAAGAGCGATCCTCTCATAGGCTATGTAGAATTTTTTACCAAATTGCTTTAACTCATCACATTTTTTCAAGGGTCAGTTTTGAATACATTAGAATACCTACCTTCCCTTGTGCAGTGTTCTTGGTGTTCCCAGTGTGGGTTGCGGATCCAGAGAGCAGAATGAGAGACTGTGACTTCCCCTCTCTTAGCGCACGACGGGGTGGAGCCTCAGCCCTCAGTGGAGTGGGACCATCAGAAGGAGGGGTTTCTGCTTCCACTGAATCTCCTGTCACAACGCTGTCATCCACACTCTCTTTCTCCTTCTCTTTTTCATTCTCCTTCACTTTATCTTTTTCAGCTCTGGCGGCCTCCCTGAGAGGCCGGATCAGGTCAGCGATGGAGGTCTTCTTGGCCTTCCCCTCTTGGCTTCCCTCTGACTTCACAGCTCTCCGCTTTTTAAGGGTGAAGAACTCGCCCAGTTTCCTCCTTAGGGTCCTGGAAGGGGCGGGGCAAGGGGCGGCGCTAGCAGGTGCTACTTCCACTTCCTGTTCAGTAATGGGAGGTTCCTCAGCCTCATTCTGTGTTTTCCTGGAGGAAGAGTCAGAGTAGCACAGGACCAGCATGTGTGTGTTTGTCAATCATAGGGCCCTGAGTCTTTCCTGGCCATGTGGCCTGACCTGGACAAGCTAGGGCCTGCACGCAGGTAACGTAGTCAGGAAAATGTTGCGTATTATATTTATTGAATGTACTTATTGTAGGTTTTTATGAATATGAGCATCTCATAAATGACTCAAATTTAAAGAGGTTTACTGTGAGCTGGTTAAGATGTGTTGGGGATGAGATAGTGAAGAGTGAGATTGTCTAGGATGAGTTTGGTCAGATACTCACAGAGCGTCGACAGGAAGGACTCGCTTAGTAAAGAACTCCTCAACTCCCTCATCAACTCGCCCCATGTGATCAGGGACTTCATTTTCATTGTCAACCACCGATTCCTGTGTCAAACCCATGCACACACGCACAGAGAAAGAGATGATAAGTGTTACGGTATCTGTGATTATTAGGTGTATGTGTGTGAGTGCAGTTAGACTACCAGAGAAATAGAAAGCGAAAGAGTTTCCAATTGGTGGAAAGAGTGCTATGTTGGATATCAGGAGGTTACTGAGAGCAGTTTCTTTCATATAGCACATAGTAATTATTACATAACATTGTTACTTCATGGGCTCAGACTTCCCTGACACACAGAATATACACAGACACATCAACAACACCTCAGACATGTATCCCCTAGATCTACATTATCACACTACCATTGGTATGTACAATTACCAATGACTGACTCAGAAAACAAGTAAGACCTTATGATGTCATGTCCTGTGGCACTAAGGCTGCCCATGTGATTGATTAGGTTTGGTTTAGTTCATCCAACAAAACCAGCATCACGTGTTAACTCTGATCGTGACTGATACAGCGCCAATGGCAGGAGGCATACAATAGATAAGGTGATGATGGCTAAGGTAGAGAAAATTCACACACACCTACCAAGAAAAAGCCCGCCAGCTTTCAGAGGAAGCATTATATAGCCCTAGAAATTAGCCACATACAGTCACAATCCTATACACAAATGCAATCCCCCCAAACACACTATTGGTTTTGAATACGCAAGCAGCTGGTTGCTGTTGCGATCCAAGTACCTTGAATCAAACAGGCACCAGGCATCTTCCCTCCTTCCATTCCCCCTGCCTCTCCCCACTGTACCCTATCTCCCCCTCCTTTCCATTATGCCTCTACACAGCACCCCTTTTTCTCCATCTCTCTGTACCTGTGGTCTGCTGGGGCGGAGGTGTTGGTTTTGTCGGTGTGGTCTAGGTCTGCTGCGGGTGTAGTGCCTCAGCGCCGGCCCGCCCAATGGAAGCTCCATAAGGGGAGACACGGCACTCTGTTGCCGTGGTGCTCTGTTGCCGTGGCTCTGTTGCTGAGGCACCGTTGCTAAGAGCACCAGCAGCAGTATCCACTGCCTCCAACAAGGTAGGAGGGGCCAAGCTGGCTAGACTGACAGATCTGACAACAAGGGGCCTCGCCTTTCTCCTCCCCCCCTCCCTCTGAGAGAAAGCGAGCGTGAGAAAGACAGAGAGAATGGAGAATATAGAGCTTGTGTTAGAGGGAGAGCAGTGCAGGTGCACAATGCAGTCTAGTATATATTCATTTATAATATAAATTAAGGTTCATCATGGAACTGACCAAAATGCAGGAAGGGAACAAAATGTGCTAAAATTACAAATAAATAATTGATTTTACATGGATGGGTTAGAAAATGCAGGGGATGACTGGTGATCTAGGCAATTGGTTTCTGGTGTGTCTCTCCATGAAGTGATTACAATATCAAGCAAGGGAAAACCAGGGAGGGGACTAAAATTGTGTTTTAATGAAGCACTCAATATCAGAGGAAACTTCAAGGAACAACCATTATAGTCTAGTTCCTCTACTACTCTGAACAGGTTTCTAAAAAGAGACTTGTGGGCATAAGCCTTTCAGGTGTCAGAAGAATGTAGCAGATAATACTCTAGTCTAAACATGATGAAACATCCTAAAGTGTCTATATATCAGTACTACATGCCATGCTAAATAAGCCTAATCAAGGCTGAAACTGAAGCAATTTGACTCATGACACCCCAGTAGGTTGATCTTTTAATTTTTAATTGACTGTACAGTCAAACATTCTCTCACCCCTCCAATCATATAATTGCCATTCAAGCCCCCTAGCATTTCATTTCCATGGTACAAAAGAAAAAAGCATCAAACCAAAAAACAAATCAATTCTAAAAGCTTTAACATGAGCAAGGTATTGTGTTTCATTTGAAAACAGCATAACATTTTGTAAAAGCAGAATATTTCAGGTCATCCCTAAACTTTGATCCCCTAACAGGGTGAAAGCACATCATTGTTTTTAGACAGACAACAGAGCACGAGGAGAGGGCCAACATGAGATCAAATGTGGGCCAAAATATGCTACAGAGAAAGCATTCTCTGAGGGCCTATAGAACATAATTGACAGCAGAATGAGCACATGATTTATGACATAATACATTATCATGATCTAAACCACACCCCCTCTCCTTACATCTTTTCCAGTGACAACAGTCTGCATAATGTTATCTAGATTTTGTATACACACATAATTCAACATGAGGGTGTAAGGTGTTTCGCAGTGGGATGTAGATAGAGATCACAAGAGAGAGAGGAAAATAAGCTCTTAAAAAAATAGAATGGGCTAAAGGTATCTTTAGACATGTCCCAGGCATTATCATCAACATCAGAGAGAGAAAGATCTAAGGTTACGTAACTAGGGTGTATATGTGTGGTATACGTGTATGGTGTATGCGAGGGAAGGTACGTGTGTTGTGTTTGAGAGTGGGTACATGTGAGTGTACAAACGGGACAATTTGTATTGCTGGATGCAGACAGAGGCTCCGTCTTCATCACCGGTCCATCATGCTGAGAATCATCTCAGGAGTGAGGTCACCGTTGGGCGGAGCCTCTGTGACCGACAGTGCCACTTCCTGCACCACCTCCTCCCCCTGGAATGACTCTTCTACCTGATTGGAAGGCTCTCCTTCAGCATGCTCGACCTCTACTGCCGGCTCCTCATCCACGACAGCTTCTTCCTCCTGGCTCGCCTGCTCAGCTTTCATCTCTTTCTTCACAATGATGTCATCCACCTCGCCTGTGGTCTCATCCTCCACACGGATGATTGCCGCCGCTGAGGGAAGAAGAAAACACATCTGTTCAGCTGTTTTGGGACTTTTGAGTCCTTTGGGATACTGATCAGTTATCTGTACCTGATTAAATACAGCGGGGAAAAAAGGTATTTAGTCAGCTACCAATTGTGCAAGTTCTCCCACTTAAAAAGATGAGAGAGGCCTGTAATTTTTATCATAGGTACACGTCAACTATGACAGACAAAATGAGAAAAGAAAATCCAGAAAATCACATTGTAGGATTTTTAATGAATTTATTTGCAAATTATGGTGGAAAATAAGTATTTGGTCAATAACAAAAGTTTCTCAATACTTTGTTATATACCCTTTGTTGGCAATGACACAGGTCAAACGTTTTCTGTAAGTCTTCACAAGGTTTTCACACACTGTTGTTGGTATTTTGGCCCATTCCTCCATGCAGATCTCCTCTAGAGCAGTGATGTTTTGGGGCTGTCGCTGGGCAACACAGACTTTCAACTCCCTCCAAAGATTTTCTATGGGGTTGAGATCTGGAGACTGGCTAGGCCACTCCAGGACCTTGAAATGCTTCTTACGAAGCCACTCCTTCGTTGCCCGGGCGGTGTGTTTGGGATCATTGTCATGCTGAAAGACCCAGCCACGTTTCATCTTCAATGCCTTTGCTGATGGAAGGAGGTTTTCACTCAAAATCTCACGATACATGGCCCCATTCATTCTTTCCTTTACACGGATCAGTCGTCCTGGTCCCTTTGCAGAAAAACAGCCACAAAGCATGATGTTTCCACCCCCATGCTTCACAGTAGGTATGGTGTTCTTTGGATGCAACTCAGCATTCTTTGTCCTCCAAACACGACGAGGTGAGTTTTTACCAAAAAGTTCTATTTTGGTTTCATCTGACATTCTCCCAATCCTCTTCTGGATCATCCAAATGCACTCTAGCAAACTTCAGACGGGCCTGGACATGTACTGGCTTAAGCAGGGGGACACGTCTGGCACTGCAGGATTTGAATCCCTGGCGGCGTAGTGTGTTACTGATGGTAGGCTTTGTTACTTTGGTCCCAGCTCTCTGCAGGTCATTCACTAGGTCCCCCCGTGTGGTTCTGGGATTTTTGCTCACCGTACTTGTGATCATTTTGACCCCACGGGGTGAGATCTTGCGTGGAGCCCCAGATCGAGGGAGATTATCAGTGGTCTTGTATGTCTTCCATTTCCTAATAATTGCTCCCACAGTTGATTTCTTCAAACCAAGCTGCTTACCTATTGCAGATTCAGTCTTCCCAGCCTGGTGCAGATCTACAATTTTGTTTCTGGTGTCCTTTGACAGCTCTTTGGTCTTGGCCATAGTGGAGTTTGGAGTGTGACTGTTTGAGGTTGTGGACAGGTGTCTTTTATACTGATAACAAGTTCAAACAGGTGCCATTAATACAGGTAAGGAGTGGAGGACAGAGGAGCCTCTTAAAGAAGTTGTTACAGGTCTGTGAGAGCCAGAAATCTTGCTTGTTTGTAGGTGACCAAATACTTATTTTCCACCATAATCTGCAAATAAATTCATTTAAATCCTACAATGTGATTTTCTGGAATATTTTTTCTCAATTTGTCTGTCATAGTTGACGTGTACCTATGATGAAAATTACAGGGAGTGGGAGAACTTGCACAATTGGTGGCTGACTAAATACTTTCCCCCCCCCCCACTGTATGCCAAAGTATTCACTCTATTGCATGTCTGCATGAAAAGTGATTCCTTCAAGAAATTAAGTAGGGAGGGTGGTATTTTTTAAGTATTCCAACAGGGTACCAGTGAGTGTGACTCACTTGGGGCAGGTTTGGGCTTGGGAGGTCTTCCACGTTTCCTCTTGGCTGGCGGGCCCACAGGGGCAGGGACAGGGTCAACAGGTGGTGCCTGCTCCACCTCAATCTCAGCTAGCAGCTCCTCCTCATCCTCATCCTCCTCAATGTCATCCAGCTCAGGCTCTGTGGAAGAGAAGAAAGTCCTGATTTTAACGCTGTACCCTTAAGATACACAGTACACAATATTATTATTGCATTGTATAAGAACAAGAAAGTGAAATGTGACTTGGTCGTACCGGTGTCGTCGTCATCGTCATCCCGTCTGGAGCGCATCTTCCTTTTCCTGCCGCGGCGGCCTTTCTTGGGCGGGGTTCCGTTCTCGTTGCCGGTGTTCTCTCCGTTACAGTTCTCCGCGTGACGCAGCATGGTGTTCTGAGGAGCAAACGGTCATATACAGTGCCTTCAGAAAATAGTGAGATACCCAATGGGCTGGACGATTCTCTTCATCACTCATCTTTAGAAAATGTATACTAAAAACATAGAAATCAGTCATTAACATAACGGAAAACAATGCAGGTACTAGGGATGGGGGTGTGAGCATGTGGGCAGATGAGATGTAGTATTTTGTGTGCGTCTAAGTTGTTGTTCGTATGTGTATGTTTAACTGGTTTCAAAATAATAATGAAACACACAATACCCCATAATGACAATGTGAAAACATGTTTAGAAATGTTTGCACATTTACTGAAGATAAAATACAGAAATCTCATTTACATAAGTATTCACACCCCTTTGCTATGACATTCCAAATTGAGCTCAGGTGCATCCAATTTTCTTTTGATCACATTTGAGATGTCACAACAACTTGGAGCCCACCTGTGACAAATTAAATTGTTTGGACATGATTTAGAAAGAAACACCAGTCTATATATGGCCCCACAGTTAACTGTGCATTTCAGAGCAGAAACTATACCATGAAGTCCAAGGAACTGTCCGTAGCTCTCCGAGATAGAATTGTGATGAGACATCTGGGGAAGGGTATAAAACAATTTCTAGAGTGTTCAAAGTTTCAAAAGAGCACAGTGGTCTCCATCATTGTGAAATGGAAAAAATATGGAACTACCCAGAATCCGCCTAGAGCTGGCGGTCCAACCAAACTGAGCAACCATGCAAGAAGGACCTTGGTCAGGGGGGGATGACCAAGAACCCAATGACCACTCTGACAGAACTACAGAGTTCCTTGGCTGAGATGGGAGAACCTGCCAGAAGGACAACCGTATGTACAGCATTTCACCAATCTGGGTTTTTTGGGAGAATGGGCAGACAGAAGCCAGCACGCTTGGAGTTTGCAAAAAGGCATGTGAAAGACAGATAAGGCAAAAGATGATGTGGTCTGATGAGAAAAATGGAACTATTTGGCCTGAATGCAAAGCGCTATGTTTGAAGAAAACCAGGCACAGCTCATCACCCGTCCAACACCATCCTTACCGTGAAGCATGGTGGTGGCAGCATCATGCTATGGGGATGTTTTTCAGTGGCAGGGCCTGGAAGACTGGTAAGGATAAGAGGGAACAATGAATGGAGGCAAATACAGGCAAATTCATGATGAGAACCTGCTTCAGGGTGAAAATGACCTTAGACTGGGGTGAAGATTTACGTTCCAACCGAAAAATGACCCCAAGCATACAGCCAAAGGAACCCTGGAATGGCTTCAGAACAAGAAAGTGAGAGTCCTTGAGTGGCCCAGCGAAAACCTAGACTTGAATCACATTGAAGATCGGTGGAAAGACTTGAAGATTGCTGTTCACCGCCGCTCCCCATCTAACTTGTAGAGCGACTGCCTTTAAAAATCAACTATTCCCTTTGAAAACGACCTATGTGGCATCGATGAGTCAGAAACTAGTGTCAAAATTATCAACTAAGTGTAAATATGACAATTTGGGACATAAAGTCAGTCTAAAACAGAGTTTGAAACATCCATGCACCACACAGATAAATTAAAATTGGGGTTTGATTTGACAATGTCCATTTGCCCACTAACATGGGATGAACAGCTGCGGTGATTGCTCTCTATCCAATAGCATAGACAGTGCGACAGACCTGCTCAGCAGCTCCGACTGTTCACATAAGACAACACGTCGCACATTTTTTTTTAAACTTGAGAAATACTGCACCAAAATTGTGCAACTAAAACATCCTCGGCAAAAACGTAACCATTTTTTACAGATTTATTGAGTTCTTAGATTAATTCAGTGACTCGTGGGGGACAAACATCAACCAAATGCGGAATCGGTCAGGAAACATCTCCAAGACTGAAATCTCATTTTTAATGAGCAACAGAAAGACACACATGCCAATCGGCGTGTTCAGTGGCTCTTTAACAAAGGTTAAAGAAATGGGAGAAAATCCCCAAATCCAGAAGCTGATACAGACATACCCAAGACGACTCATGAAGCTGTAGTCGCCACATAATGTTTCTGCCACGCCACATGTTTCTGCCACCGTCTCTTATGACCGGAAAGAGCTTCTGGATATCAGGACAGCGATTACTCAACTCATACTGGACGAAGATTTTTTCTTTAACGAGTCGGACGCGAAGGATTTACTTCAAACAACCAACAACGCCCAAATCCCCGTCATTCGCATGAAGAAGAGATGGGGATATCGGGGACGTAGGTCGGGGTGCCTTGTAAGGATCCGACGGTGAGTGGGTAATCTGCCTCTACCATCAGTCCTATTAGCCAACGTACAATCATTGGATATTAAAATGGATGAGCTCCAATCAAGAACATCCTACCAGCGGGGCATTAAAAACTGTAATATCTTATGTTTCACAGAGTCGTGGCTGAACGACGACATGGATAAAATACAGCTGGCGGGGTTTTCGGTGCATCGGCAAGATAGAACAGCTGCCTCCGGTAAGACAAAGGGTGGCAGTCTGTGTATATTTGTAAATAACAGCTGGTGCACGAAATCGTGAGGTTTTGCTCACCTGAGGTAGAGTATCTCATGATAAGCTGTAGACCACATTATTTACCAAGAGAGTCTATATTTTTCGTAGCTGTCTATTTACCACTACAAACCCATGCTGGCACTAAGACTGCACTCAACAAGCTGTATAAGGCCATAAGCACACAAGAAAATGCTCATCCAGAGGCGGCACTCCTAGTGGCTGGGGACTTTAATGCAGGGAAATTTACATCCGTTTTACCTAATTGCTACCAGCATGTTAAATGTGCAACCAGATAAAAGATAGAAACAAACTATTTTTGTTTTTGAAAAAATCTCTAGACCACCTTTACTCCACACACAGAGAAGCGTTCAAAGCTCTCCCTCGCCCTCCATTTGGCAAATCTGACCATAATTATATCCGCAAAAACTAAAGCAGGAAGTACCAGTGACTCGCTCAATACAGAAGTGGTCAGATGACGCAGATGCTAAGCTACAGGACTGTTTTGCTAGCACAGACTGGAATATGTTCCAGGATTCTTCCGATGGCATTGAGGAGTACACCACATCAGTCACTGGCTTCATCAATAAGTGCATTGATGACGTCGTCCCCACAGTGACTGTACGTACATACCCAAACCAGAAGTCATGGATTACAGGCAACATCGCACTGAGTTAAAGGGTAGACCTGTCGCTTTCAAGGAGCGGGACTCTAACCCGGACGCTTATAAGAAATCCCGCTGTGCCCTCCGACGAACCATCAAACAGGCAAAGCGTCAATACAGGACTAAGATTGAATCGTACTACACCGGCTCCGACGCTCGTCGGATGTGGCAGGGCTTGCAAACTATTACGGACTACAAAGGGAAGCCCAGCCGCGAGCTACCCAGTGACACGAGCCTACCAGACGAGCTAAATTACTTCTATGCTCGCTTCGAGGCAAGCAACACTGAAGCATGCATGAGAGCATCAGCTGTTCCGGACAACTGTGATCACGCTCTCCGTAGCCGATGTGAGTAAGACCTTTAAAACAGGTCAGCATTCACAAGGCCGCAGGGCTAGACGGATTACCAGGACGTGTACTCCGAGCATGCGCTGACCAACTGGCAAGTGTCTTCACTGACTTTTTCAACCTGTCCCTGACTGAGTGTGTAATACCAACATGTTTCAGGCAGACCACCATAGTCCCTGCGCACACTAAGGTAACCTGCCTAAATGACTACCGACCCGTAGCACTCACGTCTGTAGCCATGAAGGGCTTTGAAAGGCTGGTCATGGCTCACATCAACACCATTATCCCAGAAACCCTAGACCCACTCCAATATGCATACCGCCCCAACAGATGATGCAATCTCTATTGCACTCCACACTGCCCTTTCCCACCTGGACAAAAGGAACACCTACGGGAGAATGCTATTCATTGACTACAGCTCAGCGTTCAACACCATAGTGCCCTCAAAGCTCATGACTAAGCTAAGGACCCTGGGACTAAACACATCCCTCTGCAACTGGATCCTGGACTTCCTGACAGGCCGCCCCCAGGTGGTAAGGGTAGGTAACACATCTGCCACGCTAATCCTCAACACGGGGGCCCCTCAGGGGTGCGTGCTCAGTCCCCACCTGTACTCCCTGTTCACCCACGACTGCATGGCAAAGCACGACTCCAACACCATCATTAAGTTTGCCAACGACACAACAGTGGTAGGCCTGATCACCGACAACGATGAGACAGCCTGTAGGGAGGAGGTCAGAGACCTGGCCGTGTGGTGCCAGGATAACAACCTCTCCCTCAACGTGACCAAGACAAAGGAGATGATTGTGGACTACAGGAAAAGGAGAACCGAGCACGCCCCCATTCTCATCGACGGGGCTGTAGTACGGCAGGTTGAGAGCTTCAAGTTCCTTGGCGTCCACATCACCAAAAACCTATCATGGTCCAAACACAGCAAGACAGTCGTGAAGAGGGCACGACAAAGCTTATTTACCCTCAGGAGACTGAAAAGATTTGGCATGGGTCCTCAGATCCTCAAAAAGTTATACAGCTGCACCATCGAGAGCTTTGAAAGTTTCTTCAAGTGCAGTCGCCAAAACCATCAAGCGCTATGATGAAACTGGCTCTCATGAGGACCGCCACAGAAGGTACCTCTGCTGCAGTTACCAGCCCCAGAAATTGCAGCCCAAATAAACGCTTCTGAGTTCAAGTAACAGACACATCTCAACTACAACTGTTCAGAGGAGACTGCGTGAATCAGGCCTTCATGGTCGAATTGCTGCAAAGAAACCACTACTAATGGACACCAATAAGAAGAGGAGACTTGCTTTGGCCAAGAAACACGAGCAATAGACATTAGACCGGTGGAAATGTGTCCTTTGGTCTAGAGTCCAAAGTGGACATTTTTGGTTCCAACCGCTGTGTCTTTGTGAGACGCTGTGTGGGTGAATGGGTGATCTCCGCATGTGTATTTCCCAACGTAATGCATGGAGGAGGTGTTATGGTGTGGAGGTGCTTTGCTGGTGACATTGTCTGTGATTTATTTAGAATTCAAGGCACACTTAACCAGCATGGCTACCACAGCATTCCGCAGCTACCATCCCATCTGGTTTGGGCTTAGTTGGACTATCATTTGTTTTTCAACAGGACAATGACCCAACACACCTCCAGGCTGTGTAAGGGCTATTTTACCAAGAAGGAGAGTGATGGAGTGCTGCATCAGATGACCTGGCTCCACAATCCCCCGACCTCAACCAAATTCAGATGGTTTGGGATGAGTTGGACCACAGAGTGAAGGAAAAGCAGCCAACAAGTGCTCAGCATATGTGGGAACTCCTTCAAGACTGTTGGAAAAGCATTCCAGGTGAAGCTGGTTGAGAGAATGCCAAGAGTGTGCAAAGCTGTCATCAAGGCAAAGGGTGGCTATTTGAAGAATCTCAAACATAAAATATATTTTGATTTGTTTAACACTTTTTTGGTTACTACATGATTCTATACAGTGGGGGAAAAAAGTATTTAGTCAGCTACCAATTGTGCAAGTTCTCCCACTTAAAAAAATGAGAGAGGCCTGTAATTTTCATCATAGGTACACGTCAACTATGACAGACAAAATGAGGAAAAAAATCCAGAAAATCACATTGTAGGATTTTTAATGAATTTATTTGCAAATTATGGTGGAAAATAAGTATTTGGTCAATAACAAAAGTTTCTCAATACTTTGTTATATACCCTTTGTTGGCAATGACACAGGTCAAACGTTTTCTGTAAGTCTTCACAAGGTTTTCACACACTGTTGCTGGTATTTTGGCCCATTCCTCCATGCAGATCTCCTCTAGAGCAGTGATGTTTTGGGGCTGTCGCTGGGCAACACAGACTTTCAACACCCTCCAAAGATTTTCTATGGGGTTGAGATCTGGAGACTGGCTAGGCCACTCCAGGACCTTGAAATGCTTCTTACGAAGCCACTCCTTCGTTGCCCGGGCGGTGTGTTTGGGATCATTGTCATGCTGAAAGACCCAGCCACGTTTCATCTTCAATGCCTTTGCTGATGGAAGGAGGTTTTCACTCAAAATCTCACGATACATGGCCCCATTCATTCTTTCCTTTACACGGATCAGTCGTCCTGGTCCCTTTGCAGAAAAACAGCCCCAAAGCATGATGTTTCCACCCCCATGCTTCACAGTAGGTATGGTGTTCTTTGGATGCAACTCAGCATTCTTTGTCCTCCAAACACGACGAGTTGAGTTTTTACCAAAAAGTTATATTTTGGTTTCATCTGACCATATGACATTCTCCCAATTCTCTTCTGGATCATCCAAATGCACTCTAGCATACTTCAGTCGGGCCTGGACATGTACTGGCTTAAGCAGGGGGACACGTCTGGCACTGCAGGATTTGAGTCCCTGGCGGCGTAGTGTGTTACTGATGGTAGGCTTTGTTACTTTGGTCCCAGCTCTCTGCAGGTCATTCACTAGGTCCCCCCGTGTGGTTCTGGGATTTTTGCTCACCGTTCTTGTGATCATTTTGACCCCACGGGGTGAGATCTTGCGTGGAGCCCCAGATCGAGGGAGATTATCAGTGGTCTTGTATGTCTTCCATTTCCTAATATTTGCTCCCACAGTTGATTTCTTCAAACCAAGCTGCTTACCTATTGCAGATTCAGTCTTCCCAGCCTGGTGCAGGTCTACAATTTTGTTTCTGGTGTCCTTTGACAGCTCTTTGGTCTTTTCCATAGTGGAGTTTGGAGTGTGACTGTTTGAGGTTGTGGACAGGTGTCTTTTATACTGATAACAAGTTCAAACAGGTGCCATTAATACAGGTAACGAGTGGAGGACAGAGGAGCCTCTTAAAGAAGAAGTTACAGGTCTGTGAGAGCCAGAAATCTTGCTTGTTGTAGGTGACCAAATACTTATTTTCCACCATAATTTGCAAATACATTCATAAAAAATCCTACAATGTGATTTTCTTTAGGAAAAAAATCTCAATTTGTCTGTCATAGTTGACGTGTACCTATGATAAAAATTACAGGCCTCTCTCATTTTTTTAAGTGGGAGAACTTGCACAATTGGTAGCTGACTAAATACTTTTTTCCCCCACTGTATGTGTTATTTAATAGTTTTGATGCCTTCACTATTATTCTACAATGTAGAAAACAGTAAAAATAAAGAAAAACCCTTGAATTAGTAGGTGTTCTAAACCTTTTGACCGGTAGTATACATTTTACCTCAATTACGTCGACTAATCTGTGCCCCCGCACATTGACTGTACCGGTACCCCCTGTATATAGCCTCACTACTGTTATTTTACTGCTGCTCTTTAATTTGTTTGTTATATAGTTTAAAAAAAACATATCTATATATTTTTTACTCAACACTTATTTTTCTTAAAACTGCATTGTTGGTTAAGTAAGCATTTCACTGTAAGGTCTACACCTGTTGTATTCGGCGCATGTGAGAAATAACATTTGATTTGATTCTACAAAGTATTGACTCAGGGGTGTAAATACTTACGTAAATTAGATATCAGTATTTCATTTTCAATACATTTGGAAAGATTTCTGAAAACATGTTTTCACTGTCATTATGGGGTATTGTGTGTGGATGGGTGAGAAAAAATATATATATTTTGAATTCAGGCTGTAAAACAAAATGTGGAATAAGTCAAGGGGTATGAATACTTTCTGAAGGCACTGTAAGACCACAACATACTCATACTGTGGAGCAAACTAGGCTTCAATCCTCCAACCTGGTGAGAGGGTGTGTGTTTTTGAGTGTCCCGTATCCTGCCCGGGAGGATATGTGTTTGGATGTGAATGAGTCCTTTAGCCTGCATTGTGGATGTGTGTTGTCCCCTTACCCTGCGAGTGAAGGTCTTGGCACACTTGCTGCAGACGAAGGCAGTGGGGATGAAGTTGGGGTCATGGTAGCGTTTGAAGTGCATGTCCAGCAGCTGCTTCTGCCGGAAAGTTTTCGCACATTGGCTGCAGGCGTACGGCTTCTCCCCCGTGTGTGTGCGTCTGTGCATGATCATGTGACGCTCCTAGGGGTGAGAGGTTAAACATAGGACAGTCAGTGAACACACCCGGAGGTCTAGAACAGTCTCCGGCTGAATTCCAAACAGATCCATGGGATGCATCTCAATAGTTTAGTGGCCTCTTCTCCTCATCTCTGAGATTGATGATGGCAAATATATGATGGACATCCAACGTTTCAAATGAGTGAAGACAGGAAACAATGAGAGAATGTCTCGTTCACTTACCTGTCTGCAGCAATAGTCACACTGGTCGCACTTGAAGCGCTTCTCATTCTTGTGGGACTTCTGGTGCTGGATGAGTGCGTAACGCTCGTGGAACACAGCATCACAGTAACGACACTTCCTGCCCATCTCCATGAATGAGTGCTGCTTCCGCAAGTGCACACCTGAGAGTGAGAAAGGAAGGGCCAATCCAAATGTAAGGAACACAGACGGATCCACTCAAGTTACAAGACCGTATTTCAGCAGAGAAGATATGACTGTGCACAAGCGAGTCGCTTACCCAGGTCGCTCTTGCGGGCGATGACAGTGTCACAGTGGGGGCAGTGGAACTTGGCCACATTCTCTGTGTGCTTCTGCAGGATGTGCATCTTCATGGTGCCGCTCTGTGTGAAACGAGCATGGCAGATGTAGCACTCATACGGCTTCTCACCTGCCAGAGAGAGGGACGGGTTATTAGGTTGTATGTGAGGCAGATACACTATATATACACACAAAAGTATGTGGACACCCCTTCAAATTAGTGGATTCAGCAATTTAAGCCACACCTGTTGCTGACAGGTGTATAAAAGTGACCACACAGCCATGTAATCTCCATAGACAAACATTGGCAGTAGAATGGCCTTACTGAAGAGCTCAGTGACTTTCAACGTGGCACCGTCATAGGACGCCACCATTCCAACAAGTCAGTTCGTCAAATTTCTGCCCTGCTAGAGCTGCCCTGGTCAACTGTAAGTGCTGTTAGTGTGAAGTGGAAATGTCTAGGAGCAGCATCGGCTCAGCCGCCAAGTGGTAGGCCACACAAGCTCACAGAACTGGACCGCCAAGTGCTGAAGCGCATAGCGTGTAAAAATAATCTGTCCTCAGTTGCAACACTCACTACCGAGTTCCAAACTGCCTCTGGAAGCAACGTCAGCACAAGAACTGTTCATCAGGAGCTTCATGAAATGAGTTTCCATGGCCAAGCAGCCACACACAAGCCTAAGATCACCATGCGCAATGCCAAGCGTCGGCTGGAGTGGTGTAAAGCTCGCCGCCATTGGACTCTGGAGCAGTGGAAACACGTTCTCTGGAGTGAAAAATCACGCTTCACCATCTGGCAGTCCGAAGGACGAATATAGGTTTGGCGGATTCCAGGAGAACGCAAATCCTTCTACCCCACCCCTCCCCCAATAAAAAAAAAAGAAGAAGAAAAAGAAATATAGGGTGGTTGTCCCACTGGCTATCATAAGTTGAATGCACCAATTTGTAAGTCGCTCTGGATAAGAGCGTCTGCTAAATTACTTAAATGTTAAGAACTTGACTGGCCAGCACAGAGCCTTGACCTCAACCCCATTGAACACCTTTGGGATTAATTGTAACGCCGACTGCGAGCCAAGCCCAATCGCCCAACATCAGTGCCCGACCTCACTAATGCTCTTGTGGAAAGCCTTCCCAGAAGAGTGGAGGCTGTAATAGTAGCAAAGGGGGGACCAACTCCATATTAATGGAGTGAGATGTACGACAAGCAGGTGTCCATATACTTTTGGTCATACTTTTAGCATCGATCAACAAAACTAAAATCAGGAATATTTAGGTGTAAGGCTGAGAGATTGGGGTATGTGTTACCTGAGTGTGTCCTCATGTGTCTCTTCAGTTTGTAGGTGTCTCGACTGGCATAGCTGCACAGACTGCACTGGAAGGGCCTCTCGCCTGTATGGGAGCGGATGTGTCTCTTCAGTTTACTCACCTGGGGCAAAGAGAGAGAGAGACAAACAGTTAAACAACATTCCAGAAACATTTCAGTTATACATTGCAAATGAGTTCTTACTAGATAACATGTAAACATAGATCAGACGTGTGTACTTACCTCCACACTAGCGTAGTCACACATGGAGCACTTGAAGGGTTTCTCGAATGTGTGTTTGTAGCGACGATGACGCACCAGCTCTCCACTAGTCACAAATGCCATGTCACAATCTTGGCATTTATGAGGACGAGTGCCTAAGAGAGAGCGGGAAGGGGCAATAGTAAACATAAGTAACCCTCACCCTATCCATTCAATAAGGATAAATACCTTCTTTTTTTTAACAGCCTGTGACTGAGCATGTGAGTCTGTAGATACCTGTGTGTGTGTTGAGGTGGTTCCTCAGCAGTGTGACCGTTCTGAAGGCCCTCCCACACAGGTGGCATTTGTGCGGCCTCTCATCTGTGTGGCTCTTCATGTGGCGGTCCAGGTTAGAGCGCCGGGGGCAGGTGTAGCTACACAGCTCACACTGGAACGTCTTCTTCACACCTAAGGAGAGAGACAAAAGGGGTTATTAAACACATTAAAGGTAGACTCAGCGAAATGACGTTGCCACGGGCAGCACCGCAGATATTGAGATGAGCGAAATGCAAGACGTCGCGCTCACTGTCACACACAGTATCTGCACAGGGTCGCTTCACGCTGGTAAGAGTGTGGTAGCCACGGGACCAAAACAGCAGAGAAGTTGAGCCTTGCGCTTCAACGCTCGTAGTTGTTGCAGAAATTGACCCACTATGCGTTCTACTTTCTGCATCATCGCAGAGTCTACCTTTAACACCCCCAAAAGAGAGAGGTTGCCATACCCCCACATACACACAAAACGTAACCTTTCACACAACTCTGACCTTTCTTTTTTATCTTGGTTGGTTTGGGCGGTTTCATGTTGCCCACAACTTTCTCGGCGTTGACCTCAGAGAGCATCCCCTCCTGCTGCTCCTCCTCAAAGTCATACACAGACACGTCCATGTCCCGCTCCCCCTCCCCGTAACGCAGGCGGCTCTTCTTGCCCTTCTTCCCCTTGCGGATGCCAGCAGTTGGCTGGTAATCTGGGTCTTTGGACCAGGTCTGGTCCTCTACCTGGGGCTCAACTTCCTCCTCCTCCTCCCCATGGGTCATCTGGAGCTCATCCTGGGCTGCCTGCAGTTCTTCCTGTTCAACTGTCTCCACCTCTCCATTCGCCCCCACCTTCACCACCTTCACCAGACAAAAACAATTTGCCAGGAAGGGGTTAGAGTTGTATTATAGTCAGTGCATCTCACCTGAGCCTTCAGGCCAAAGTGTGTATAGAAACATTAATCAGGATATTAAAGTGCTTGTTTAAAGTGTGTGTTTGTAGATGAGTAGCGTCTGACCTGGAAGCCCTCGGGCAGAGGGAGGGTGTGGCAGATCACTGGCTCTGCCTCAGTATTGCCTGCCGAGGCGTCAACGAAGCTGGCCTGGAGCTCTTCCACGGTGGCTGTAGTGACAGGGACCTGCACCAGCTGCAGCTGTCCAAGCCCCAGCGCTGCACTCGTCTGTTCCATGTTCCCCTCCATGTTCACTACCTAAATTCAAGACACAGTCAGGGTCAGTCAGTTCTCTGAATAATTTATGCCTACAAGTTTGGCTTACAAGGGATATTTTCCCAACCTTTCTCAATGTAAACTCACAAATCACACTAACCTGCAGGGTGATGATCTGTCCCTCGTCTCCCCCGGTGACCGTCACCGCGCCGCCCCCTTCGAGGACCTCAGTCTTCATCTGTAGCAGGGCAGGGTCAAGGGTAGAGTCCAGGGTGTCCATCACCATCATTTCAACATTCCCTGTCACCTCTTCGGGTGCCACACCCCCCTCCATCAGGGCAGCCTCTGCAGTCTGGAGCAGCTCTGCTCCTTCTCCACTGTCCTGGAGACCCTCGACCTGAGCGGTCTCAATGGAAACGACTTCATCCTCCATAAAAATGATCTGATAAGACCAGAATAATTAAAAAATAAATAACTTGATACACTATATATACACAAAGGTATGTGGACACCCCTTCAAATTAGTGGATTCGGCTATTTCAGCAACACCCGTTCCTGACAAGTATATAAATTCGAAAATACAGCAATGCAATCTCCATAGACAAACACTGGCAGCAGACGATTCTGTGCTTCCAACTTTGTGGCAACAGTTTGGGGAAGGCCCTTTCCTGTTTCAGCGATACAGAAATGGTTTGTCGAGATCGGTGTGGAAGAACTTGACTGGCCTGCACAGAGTCCTGACCTCAACCCCATCGAACATCTTTGGGATGAATTGGAACACCAACTGCGAGCCAGGCCTAATCGCCCAACATCTGTGTCCGACCTCACTAAGTCCCCGCAGCAATATTCCAACATCTAGTGGAAAGCCTTCCCTGAAGAGTGGAGGCTGTTAAAGCAGCAAAAGGGGGGACCAACTCCATATTAATGCCCATGATTTTGGAATGAGATGTTCATCGAGCGGGTGTCCACATACTTTTGGTCATGTAGTGTATTTTCCTGGGAACCATAGCCATTGACTGGTGTGGGACTGGCAACTTTGTTATTACTAACTTCTCTCTGTTTATTGCTGCTTGAGTGGTGTCATGTTACATGAAATGAGTCCAGTTCAGAAAACAAAGGTGTAGAGTTTCTGCTGACTTTAATGTATGCAAGATAATTGCAATAAGATTATTATTTGATCTTTAATCCTACTTCTCTGATCTACCGACCATTTGACAATGTCCCAATAAAAAAAGAACACTCGCAAAATAAGCAGATCATTTTTATATATAAAAAAACTCACTTGTAAAAGGAACCTGCCCTATTCACCCTCATGTGTCTTGCCCCGGTATAGCGGATGTTTTTGTAACATTACCGTGCAGGTTATAGAGGGAGCTCTCTCTCTCATGACAAGTTTTAAATCGAAAGGCGGCTGTAGGCGGACCAGGCTGGCGCGACGGGACGTGGTGCGGATGATAGAAAACCAACTCTTATCAAGCTTCTGATTAGGAAGAAATCTACTCTCCGTGCTCGCACACTTATTTGGCCTACATTTAGAGATGACTCTACATTCCCTCCTTCCGTGTTTACTCTCGGGAACCTTTGTGAAACGTTACCTAGTTACCGACCTACTTAACTAGAGCCCCATTTTGAGAAGCCGTAAAATAGCTTGAATCCAAAGTATTACACAATTAGTGTTGATATATTAGAACCAACGGATTGTTCTAGAACATTGACTAAAATAACTACCCAGATCAGGGACTAGGTATATGTAGTAAATCTGAAAGACTACAGGAGAGATTTAATGATTCATTATAATTTTTATCAAAGTGTAGCACCATGAGTGATTGGAAACATTTAGTTTACATTGATACGTATACATTGACATTGATACAAAGTTTAAACTCGAAATGTTGAGCTTTCGTTCTAGAACCCGGAGACGCGGGTTCTCTTCTCAAAAGAGGAAACAAAGGGCACGAGAAGATGGACGCCTGGCCTATACAATCCCCTAAACATTAAGGCATTTATAAAGCCACCCGTGCCTTAATACGAACTAATAGCAGTCAAAATACACGAATAAGTTTAACAGAAGCTCTAACTTCTGGGTTATAAATGTTTTTAGTAAATTTTCGATAACGATAGAGGGAGACAAACACCCCCCGCCAGTCGCCTGGACCGCGAGCCCCATCGTGACACCTAGAGGCCGACGACAGCTCCTACAAAAATGCCCCCCTTCATCGGAGAAAGTAACGTTTTACCTGCTCCTCCGTCTTCCTTTTCCCGGTAGATTTGCTAGAGCGCTCAGTGCTTGTTTGGTCTTACTCTGGCGACGGTAGGGAAGCGTGCCCTTACGTCCCAGCGCTATTAATCCTCTCACGCTTTGGCAGAGTTGTTTCTTCACAAAATGGTGGCCTGGAGCGGGCGAGTGTGCATGCGCAGGCAGAGGCCCGACGGGAGAAGTGGGAGGGGGGTACCGCAGCAGTTGTGTGGCAGTGACGTCTGGGCGCCAGTTTCGAAAACCAGCGTTCGTGGGCGTGGTGTCTGAGTGAACAGTTGTTTCCACATGACAAAGAAGTTGTATTTTTTCTATACTTAGTTTGTGTTACCTTAATAGGGCTATTTCACTATTAAAATCAAAATATTTAAAGACTAAAGACTACCATGCAACCACAGCACAAATGCAAGCTTGTAAGAATAGTTTGTGCAAGATGTTGTAACTTTCATTATATAACAGATGTTATTGTGGGGCTGGGAAGGATTGAAGCTGGCTATGAGAGTGTATATCCAGTGCTTGACTTGGGCAGGAGCTCACTGGAGCCGAGTACCGGCACCTCAAGCATTCTACTGCTTGAGCTCCTATTCCTCTTATAATATATTAGCTCAAAAGTATTGTGGAGCTCCTGCACCTAAACATATACAGTACCAGCACCAACAATGTGCTGACAGTTATTTTAGTCCAAGTCAAGCACTGTGTATATCCCATATGCCGCCTTCCAATGATCAATAAGTTAATTAATGGTGAAAATAATATTGTGGAAAATGGTATGGCCTCCTCTCCATCATGACCCAGGAGAGGGCAGTACAGTTTAGAAAGATGTTGAAGTCTGTAAATCATGGATGTAAAAGTGCTGCTTTTTGGGTAGTGGATGCCAGCCCAGAACACTTGAGGGGTTTTGTTTCATTGTTGTTATTCTCAAATATTGATTTTGAAGCACACTGAAAGTACTCTCATAAAAATACTATCCAATGCAGTAGATTTACCAACATATTTTTTAATAATAAAGTTTAAACATTTGAGAGCAGGCAACATATTTGCTCAACATTATTTATTTATATGAAGCAGTAAATAATTGTATATTTTATAGTGCACAATCTGTAAGTCATCCTGAAAATAAACAATGTATCAAAACTCTTCTTTATACCCATTCATTTTCTTCTCTGGTTCGTAATAAAAGTTCATTTTCTTAATGTATTCGTTAATTGACCATCCCCCTTTCTGTAACTTGAGGCACTTTCTGAATGAAGAGGCTCCATTAGACTAAAGATGCCTATCTTCACTGTAAGGTGGCTGTGTGTGTACGTGTGGCCTTTGGATGAGTGGATTTTCAAGACAACAATAGTCATTAATGTTGTCAATCAAGAGTGGAGAGAGGGAGGCAAATATATGTATGTTCATTTGCGCAATCTCCACCTCCATGGCAGAAATCACTTGTCTGATCTAGAAGAGGAGCGGAGCTCTTTGATCTGTTAGTCGTGAAATGGAATGGATCTCTTAGGAGACTGGTTGGATTAGGATGGGATCTGATAATGGTCTGGGGAAGTGGCATCTCAATTATGTTAAAGGAGAGTGGTGGCCATTCTGCTGGGGGTGGAGGAGCTGGGTTCATCATCACAGGATGCCTCATCACCTGCATGAAGCATAAATACAACTTACTCTCCACCAATGACACCTCCACAATCAATATATACAAATCACAAACATCTCGATCAACACCACTCACACTTCAAATCACTCTCAAGTCAGCAGTTGACCCTCCCCTCTCACCATGCTCCTGTGTGGCAGGGATATCCGTCTCTGTAACCTGCTCCTCCTCCACCTCCTCTTCCACTTCCTCCTTCTCCTGTTCTTCCTTCTGCTCGTCCTTTGTCTCACTGGAGGCCTGCAGCTGCTCGCTACTCTCCTCCTCCTATGTAAATGTTACATGCAAAGTTGCCTACAGTTTAGAACACTCAAACCTAAGGCACTATTTATACATGCATAAACCCATGATCATTATCATTACCTCAGAGCTGCAGTCTGCATCTAGAGGAGGACAGTCCTCATTCCGGAAGCCTTCAGGGGCCTCGACAATGATTTCTATAACATCGTCCTCACACTCTTCACTGCTGAGGAAAGCAAAAAGGAGAATATTACAGACCACAGTCTGACAAACTTAATCTGACATACACACTCACACACAGACTCTGACTCACTGTGTAATACAAAATATTGAGCAAACAGTTCTGTCTTATGAAATGAATATGAAGGATTTGGGCACATTCAAAGGAGTGTGAGAGTAGAGCATTCAAAAATAACACTATGCAACTTCACCCAATATTATACAAACTAAATCCACCATCCAGACTCAACTAAATTCACGTGCCATTCAGCTTTCCAAACACTAGTTGGCAGGATGAGTTCAGTTAGAGCCTGATACATAAGAGAAGGGAATACTGACCTCTCAGCAGAGTCCCTTGTCTCGTCTTCCTTCTCTTGATCCTTCTCCTCCTCATCCCTCTTCTGTTCCTCTTCTTCCACTTCTTGTTCTTTCTCCTCCTCTTCTTCATCATCAAGGTCAGAGAAGTTGAGAAAATCAAAGCTCTCCAGGGCAGTCTCAACTTCCTGAGTGAAGCTGGAGGACCGATAGTGAGATCGACCCTATGGAGGAAAGAGACTTAGTACACACATCACACAATTACATGTCTACCCACACACCTGTCACATACACTCACAGTCACTGTCTCTTCTGGTAGTGTTAGCTCTTGTGGCTGGGTAGATTGGAGTCTGTGATTGTGTTCCGTGGAGGACTTTTCCTCCCTCAGTCCCTCTCCCAGTACACAGTCTGTGGGAAGAGGCTCTACCCCAGCCCTAGGCTTCTCGGCCTGCAGTGTTGAGGCTGGAGGAGCATCACCCTGATCCACTGGGGTTGAAACACATGACTCTTGGCCCCCAGATTCAGGCAAGTCCAAGGCTTCAGGCATGTCCTGGTTAGAGCATTGAGAAGCCACACAGGAGACTTCAAGGTCTAAGTGGGGAAGGGGTTCTGGCGTTTCAGAGGACTCAACTGATTGAGCAGACAACCTGTTAGTCGAAGCACAGTCTATGGCTCTCTCGCTGATATGGCTGAGAGATCGAGAACACTTCAAATGGCCATTTGGCAGTGCACACTTCACAGAGTCTGTTCCGCCAAATTCCTTGGTGGCGTCTGGCTCCCCTTCCTCCTGATTGGACGAGAGGGATGGGGTAGAGACGCTTGATTGGCGGGGGTTGAAGGAGATCTGGATAGTGGGTGTGGTCTGCAGGCTGTGAGTGGCCATCATCCTGTGTGTGTGTCCCATGGCAGGGCTGGAAGAGTCGTCTGATGATTCAGAGGAGTTTGACCAGACTGTACCATTCTCCAGCTCCCCTGGTCTCCTCAATAGAGACTACAGAGAGCAAGAAATGAGAGAGGGAAGGGGTGGGGGCAGAGGAAGAGAGAAAGATGTCATCAATAATAGGCAAGTCCATCTGACAAAACATGGAAAACAAAAATACCATTAATGACAGAACATTTACACCAGAACTGCGCACTGAATATAAGCTTTAAATACAAACATGATTTTCAATATATCTGAATGTCAGGACAAAATAATCAAATTCCCTATATGGCACTGCATTACACAAAAATTGCAATGATCAAACTACATGGACCAAGACTCACTCACTAGCTAGTTCACATTTACCAAGTACAGAACACTGAAAATCACAACTTGACTACAAACCACCACACACTAACCAAACCACCATATTTCAACTACAGACAACCACACTTCTTCAACTGTATGCAGCCACACACCAACTGTGAGTGGACGCGGCTGGGTGGAGAGAGCCTGTCCGCCAAGGTGTCACGGAACACTTCCAACATTGACCAGCGTTGGCCCAGTCTGGCCCTGCTCCGAGGAGAAACGCTCTTCGGCGAGGAAGAGGAGGGAGAAATTGGACTGCTACTCAACCACTATTAAACAGCTAAGAGGACCACAGCTACATTCGTACTCACTTCTGGTCTCACACATATCACTGGTACCCTCATTCGCTCCACAACCAGATCTCCACTCCTCACACAACTCACTCCTATCCTCACAAACTCCTCTCCTACATTTACATAGCTCACCAATACACTCACACACTCCACAACCTGCTCGCGTACCCTCACACACTCCTCTCCTACCCCTACACAGCTCACTGATACACTCACACACTCCTCTACTACAATCACACACACCACTGCTACCTCTACAAACACAGCAAACAGGGAGCAGCTGAAACAGAACAAAATTAAACTAATAATAGCGAGTAGTAATCAATGATTATAATAACAACAATAAAACAATATTTAGGTTTTCCAGCCAATTATGAACAGCTGAGTTGAGCGTAGGTTAAAGCTGAGGAGAGAGGCAGGAAGGACAAGGTGTGACTCACATAAAACACCTGCTCGCGCATGGAAGGTGTGTCTGGAGGGCTCTGATTGGACAGAAAACGCTTGGAAACCGTACTGGAGGACGAGGTCTGGTCATCTTTATCAAACGGACTGAGAGAGAGAGAAGGATAGTGAGTGAGAGAGCGAGCGAGAGAGAAAGTGAGAGTGGGCAAGATATTTACATTAGAGATCTACATTATAGAAACAGCCGTATCGTGTGTTATTACTACTGACAAACGTATGAGTCAGTCTTGACACAAACAGTACTCTTTCTCTTCACAAATGGCCTGGTTTGGCTATCACCAATAGAATGGGGAGGTAGATGAAGGTAGAACAGGGGTTGAGGGGGAAGGAGCTGAGACGGGGATGAACTGGTAAAGAGGTATGCTTGAGGTGAGACTGACCTCCAGGTGACCTCTAGGTTCAGTTTGACTGTCCCCAAGTTGTTGATATCCACGGCAACTGTCTGAGGCAGCGGACAGAACAGGTCGAGTGTCTCACAGGACACGCTGCCAACCACCACGTGATTGGCCAGGCTCTTCAGCTCAGTCACCTTGGCAACCACACCGGACAAACAACCACAGTCAGGTGAATGGTGGTGGTAAGTGATGTTTTTTAGGACTATTGTTAAGTTCTGGCTATTTTTGCTGTTTGTGTACAATAATATGATAATAACATGGTAATACAGTAATAACATAGTTATTATAAACATGTTTATAATAACTATATGTTATTATATATGTTATTATAAACACAAACACGTTTATCCAGAGTTACTTACAGTAAATACTGATAATAAACACTATCATGCTCCATCCAAAGGGCTTTCTCACCTTGATTGACAGGAGCTCTGTGATGAGAGGCAGGAAGACGTTGTCGTCACTGTCCCACACCTGTTTACTGCTGACCTCCACACGACCTTTCATCCGCCAGCGCTGACGCCCATAACGCATCAGGACCTGGGGGTCAAGGGTACCATCAGTGCCTCGTGTGTGTGTGTGTGCATACTGTATGTGTGTATGTGTCGGTGTAGGTGAG
This sequence comes from Coregonus lavaretus, assembly GCF_964263955.1. Lineage (NCBI taxonomy): Eukaryota > Metazoa > Chordata > Actinopteri > Salmoniformes > Salmonidae > Coregonus > Coregonus lavaretus. Next base: position 15,221,654 of record NC_140024.1, read on the forward strand.
TGTGTATCCATTAGTTATTCTCACCTCATATTGGTCTCCTGCACACAACCGCGCATAGCCAACCAGACCTGCAATACAGGACACATACAGTTACAGTACATAACATATGCATACAGGGAGAACACCAGAATGAGAGCGAGAAAGAAAGAGAGAGAGAGAGAGAGAGGGGGAGGGAGGGGGGTGGTAAGAACAGATGGGAGTGAGGGCCAGAACAAAGGGGCGGAAGAGGAGGGTGAGAAAATGACTCACCTTTCATCTTGATGTGAAACTCTCCCATCTGGTTCTCCAGTTCACTCTCCAGCGAACACATGTGCTGCAGAGAGAGAGGCGAGAGAGATCGAGAGAGAGAGAATGAGTCATTCATTTCAATGATAATCTGTGATGTTTGTGGTCAGAGCAACATGACATTGCGGTCAAACTCTTATTTCTGATAAATTACTTATGTCAAGACTTATTTGACCTTATTTTCCATTCTGTAAATGGCTATTTTAAAAGTTAAAAGGCTCTATGAAAGAGCGAATAGCCTTGTTGTCTAACACGTCTCCGCATTGTACCCATAAGCCCCTGCCCCTTACCTCAGTGTACTCCCTGTAGCCCCTGTTGGCCTCATTCAGGCTCTCCCGTGCCTCCTTGCTCCCCGAGGCAGAGTTAAAGGCTGCCACCATCTTACTGGCCCCATCCCGCAGCCGCCGCTGCATACAGTACGCATCGTACAGCTCCTCTACCTGGAACGTTACACAAATGTTACAGCAACGTTAAAGCTGTGCAGAAACACTATGGTGATGCAGACCTGTAAAGCTCCTTAATCTGCCATCAAATACAGTATTAGAGATGGTTACACTATAACAAAACAGAGTTTACTCTGTAGTTACAACATTATGACAACACTATGACAAATGTATGGCTAACAAGCATCTTACTGCACTGCAGATGCACACACACACACACACACACACACACACAAAGTCATACCTTGCTGAGGTGGAACTCCAAGCGGCGCATAAATCTCTCTATGGCCTTCACTTGCTGATAAAGTACAAAGACAAGTTATTCAGTAATTAAATCACCCCAAAATGTACATATTCATTCGTTTATTAATAGAGTCGTGAATTAATACAGTCATCTCCCCTGGTGTGATTGAAACCCACCTTATCCAACTCATACAGAGACCCCTGCAGAGAGAGGAAGGGAGGCATATAACAGTTAACATCACCATGCACACAGTATCACTCTAACAGAATGTCCTGAGAAATGAAACGTCCCCTAAGTGGGATGGTGTGAGTGGCAGTGGCCAGTGTGGTGATGATGGGTTAGTACTGGTCAGACTGGTGTGATTGGTGGTGTGTGTTCTCACCAGACGGCCATTTCTCTTGCACTCTCTGATCTGCTGCCCCAGGCTGTCCAGCTCCAGCTGGTGGACCTGCAGGTATGACCTGAGAACACAGCATTGTGATGTCATTTGAACCCTTTCCTGTCTCGCTGTTGACCTGTCTACTACAACAGCCAGGCCAGTCGTGTGTGTGTGTGTGTGTCTGTGTGTGTGTGTACTCACTGTAGGCCTCTCCTCAGTGCGGAGTACACCTCGTCCAGCCGCTCAGGCTGAGGTATTTTAGGGGTTGGGTTCTTGGTAGAACCTGTAAACATCCTGGTTCCTTTAGAGGGCAATGCCGTGAACTAATCACAGAGAGGGAAAGATACTTTGTAATAGACATAGTGGAGTACTGAAGATTAAGAGAGAGACAATAACACACACACATGCAATGGTGTTTGCACGTAGTGGCTTCATACTCCACACGGGGTGAAGACGATAAGTGGCTAGTACATACACACACAGGCAGCCAGACATACACAGACTCACTACTGCCAATGAGTAGATTTGGCTCAATGAGGAAGATAAGGTCACAGTTCACAGACACTGCAGGATGGACTTGCTTTTGTCTGCGCGCCAGCCGTCAGTGTGTTCCAGCAGTCAGGTCTGGAGAGTCTGTGTGTGTGCGTGTGATTGAGTGTTTGTGTGTCTTACCTGTGGAGTTAAGGTGGACCGCCCCTACTGCATGCTGGGAGGACTTAGCACGGCGGGGTGGCTTACACAGATCCGAGGACACGTCCTGTAAAGGAACAGGAGGGAAGACATTACAGGTTGCACACACATACTCTCTCTCTCCCCTTACTCTCTACCACACTCCATCCCACTCCATGGCCTATTTTCAAAAACATCCTTTCCTAATCACCTTTCCTTCATGACCGTTGATGAGAAAGGACTAGCTAAGTGATATTGTAGAAGGCAAAATGCGTATGGGGAAGGAGAGCCATTTAACAGACCATTGCCTAGCTCCCACTCACTTACCTCCCCTCCTTCCCTCAGAGCTTGTCTCATGTGTCGTGTCCAATGCTGTGTGGCTGCATTGTACATAGCTCAACAACCACAACAACCAACACTGACTCCAGCAAACACTCTGTGCTTTGGCTTCCTCTCTCTCTCCTTTCCTTCCCTGTTCCCCATTACCCCGGTTCCACCCCACCTCCTCCCCCTCTGCATCCAATCCTGAATACAGGAAGTCTGATGGCCGACTCTACACAGGAAATTCTACAGAGGAGCTTGGGCCAGGAATATAAAACCATCTGAGTGTGCAAGTGTACACATGAGTATGTGTGTGTAAAAGAGTGTAAAACTGCCACTCTTCCTCCTGCTCATATATTCCAGGCATTTGATAGATTGCATGTGTGTCCACTGTGTCATACGCATTACACACACTCCAAAATATTCTGGTTGAAGTACTCTGGAAAAGAGGATCCAATATCAGTCTAAACAAGCAAGACACCAGCCACATGCAGTCACCATAAACAGCGCCTCTCCAAGAACAGAGCGTAATATACATTACAGCCACCTCACAGGGTAGGTGTCTTAGCTATGATAAGACAGTAACACAAAAGGATTAAAGGCTAAACCTGATCTTACTTAGGCCAGCGAAGGCCAAACCTAAATTAACACAAAGGTTCAGTAAATGAGCTGAGGCGAGGCTAAAACTCCACACGCCTGTAGATGAAACTGACATGACGGCTCAGCAGTAGTCTACCCTTTGCACAGAACACTCAAACCACTTATTACCATTTGCTATCCCAAACAGTGTTAGTTACCCTTACTATACCCTGCATCTTTACGGTTGGGTGTTTCTGTGAGAGAGTAAGTGGCTGGCAGAGAGATCGAGGGAGAGAAGGACGGACAGATAAACTAAAATAATATTAATTTGAAGCCTATTTAATGTACAACAATATAATGTACACATGCAACCTCTACCATCACCATGGAACTGCCCAAGTGTTTTCTGGTCTAAGATTGTGAAATCCTTAGACCATGATGAACTCCAAGCGTACAGTTTAATCCTTAATCCAAGCCGGACGCTGAGAGGATTAGCTTGGGTTAGTCAAGGTTAGGTTTAGTTTTGGATAGAGGTGTGGTTTGAGTAACAAATCTGATAAATGAAGGCTGTCTTTATTACATTTTATGGATTTTATTTTTTACCAGCCAACACATTCACTAACATAGACATACACAAACACACATACACAAAACATAGCAGCCCCCCACATACACCTCTCATCTCAGACACATTAACCTCCAAACACACACACCCCGAAACTCAATCCCTGCCAGTGCCACCTCTTGCTCCAGGTGTAGACTGCAGTATATCTATATGTGTGATGTTTATGTTTTTCTGTGTGTGTGTACCCCTTTCTTCACCAGTGTTTGTGAGCAGCTGATGGGATCATTAGCTATTATTAATCCTCTCCACAGGCGACTCACACACAAAGGACAGATTGTAAGAATTACCCCACAAGGCTGAGTTTCCATAGAGCTGTTCCCACACACTCAGCAGGCTAGCGCATGAGCAGCAGGCCACTCTCACACACACAAATACACACACACACAAAGCCATACTCTATGGTTCTTATGCAAACCATCCAATATTTCTTGACCATCCTGCTGTAACCTACTGCAAGATTTACTCCACTTTAACTTTGGAAGACTTACTACAGATTTACAAGACACTATTAGCCTTTTTGTGAACGATCTCCCTAAAAAGGGTTAGGATTACAGATTATAGTAATAATGTAGTCAGTGAAGAGATTAATTAATTCAATGATACCATGAGGTCATCATTGTGAGACAGTGGCCTTGCACTGTTATGCATATGGAGCTCTGTCATAAATTCATTCAAACTATTTTCCACTACACCAGCAGGGCCATGCTGTCTGTTTTGACAATGGTGGTAAAAGTTAAATTCAGGGTAGGGGTGATGGGGACTGATCCCCTTCATGAATAAACTCTTTAACACAGATTCTAAAGGAAGGACCATGTGGAGAGATGGAGAGAAACCCATAGACAGATTGACAGACACCCAGTGGTGTGAAAAAAAGTATTTGAAGTACTTCGGATTAGAGATTACGGGATTATCGTCAAAGACACAGACATACATGGTCGGTATAGGCCATGGCGAACAACGCCAAAACAGCGCCTTTACTCAGCGTTTAGGATGCTCCACTGAGTTGGAACATTGCCTCAAAGTTTGCCACCCGGTAAACTAGAGATTCTGCTCTAGAGCCAGTGGTTCATTGTTGGTCACGATATGGGTGATAACCACAGCATGACAAATTCTCCCCAACCCCAAATCCCCGTGCACCCCGTAACTCCCAACCCGGCAAAAATGTCCAACCCCCCACTGTCCGGTAGAATGAAAAAAAAGAAAGTGACTTGACGCTCTCAATTTGAACTAAACCAAGCATAGTTAAAGACGTTTAATAGCCTACCAGAATATCTTCTTATGCGCAATCTGGCTCACACTGTCACTTTGCCACATAGCGGAAGAGTTTGAGAAATCCGTAAATAATACTGTAAACTGTAAATTAAGCTATGGATGCAACCCCCTCAATAGAACAGAAAAGGGAAACGATTCTTACAAGTTGCTGTTGTTACGTACATGTCCATATGATCCGATGTTTCATTCGCCGTTATTCCGACCGGAGCACACGAGTCCAATGTTTCGATGTGAGAATAAAAAGGTAGGCCTATTATATTTCAGCATGGGCGCTGTCCTGCTATCCTTACTCGGACTCCCAACTCATTTTTCACTTTGTCACTGTCACTCTCTCTCATCTCCTCTCTTCTCCTGGCGACGACACGGGGCTAAAATCCCTCCCCTAGTAAGGGGTGTGGCGGTCGGGTTAAACGGAAAAAGCTCGTCTGTTTCTGACTGCAAGTATCCCGTTATATCCCGGGAATAGGAAGGAGAGGGGAACATACGTTTTTCATAAACATCGATGACGTTTCAAGATTTGCTTGCAGTGTTCTGGAGCCATCAAGCGTCGCACATACCCATATGCACTAGGGGGCAATAGAAACCACTTTTAGCACATCTTTCTTCCCCTCACACACAACGTGTATTACAAGGTTGTGTGAGAGTAGGCGATAGCCCTAATGTGTGTGTCTGCGCGTTAAGGCACTACCTCCTTTCCTTCTCAAGTGCAGCGACCACCTGAGTTATGTAAGCATTTTGTGCAGGGAGGGGTTGTGAGAGGTCTGCCAGTCTCTGAGCGTGGGCATAGTTCTTCCTATACTGAATTATTCAACAGGTCTGATTAATATACCCTGCCACAGCATAAACTAGGACGCCAAAGTTTCTGTGCTGTACTGTTTCCATGACAACACAGTATGTGGCCTCTTATGTGGTGCTGAATATAGAACTGTTTCACAGATTTTTTTTTCTTACACCAATATGGTGGTTCACACAGAGATCCTATTACATTACTAGAAGGGCTATATCATAAACCCTCAAAGTTCCAGAAAGGTGTTAACATGGCAGCCATATTGGTCAAGGAGAAATCCAAACCAGTCTAACTGGAAAGAATGGCAGTAGAGGTATAATCATGAGTTTACTTATGCAGGTAAATAAAAGGCATGTAAACAATTAACCTATAACAGCACAGAGGCTAAAGAGGTAGCCTAACATCTTTATGTAACACCTACCATTTCCGACATCATCCCTAAATGTTTATTTTCTCAGAAGAACTTATGGTAGGAGGGTGGAATATATGCAGAGGGCTACAAAAGGAGGAAGATAACCACAGAACTTTGAAAATGAACAGGATTTCTCTGCTCCCCCCTTTCTTGGGACTTAAAGGTTCTCTCCCCCTTATAATGAATCTGCAGCCAAACTTTCTTTCATAGCGAGCAGCCTCACAGGGAGTCCCCACTGTGGAAGTGTCCTGGCCTAGAAACTGTTCCCTTAGGGAGGGACCCTCTGTTACACAGAGAGGAGGGTCGTAAGTGACGCACAAGTCTAGAGGTGACAAGAGCATGTTGGCTAGTCTGTGTTGTATAGCTCCATCTAGCCTCTATACATGACCTCTATGGTCTTCCACCATGTTGATCACATCAAACATCAAGTCCTGCCAGATCTGAGAAGGGGGTCAACAAGGATCTAGGGATATGGGCAGGGAACTGGTTTGGAATTGGGACATGATATCTACTCATCAGTGTACTGACCCCGTGCACTCAGGGGTACATGAGAACAGAGTTTCATAATCAACACCAGAAACTCCAAAGAAATTAGGTATATACAGATAAACAGGTGAATTAATAAAAGCGCTTTAATAACAAAGCATTATCCTGTGATCAAAACAATACAAAAAGTAAAACGCATATCATGAACATCTATAAAACGTAACTGGAACAATGCAAATGTTTGTACTTACAATCATTACCCCCCTGACCAAAGGGTCTTTGTTATAAAATGTATAGGCTAAACATTAACTACCCACTCACTGCCACATCGCCAACCAGTGCTGACAATAACACAGTACAGCAGTGCTCACTAACCTGGAATAACCATGAGGGGGTGTGCACTGAACCTCCAGTGAACATAATGAAACACCTTCACAAGCTCCTCCTTGAGTGGCTTCCAGCAGAATAAAAAACACAGCAGGACTCACGCCACATACAGTCATGAAGTCAGCATTTTAAAAACAGTTGGCTAAAAATCCCATTAGTATATTTTCATCCCAAAGGATCATCTTCCTCCAATGGCTTTAATCTGAAGAGAGATAGAGATAAACACACGTTCAGACCGGGAGATAGACTGGTGTAGAGGTGTAAATTAGTTCAGTAGATAGCCTGAACAGGTAGTGGTGTAAGGATGAGTGGTCTAACCAGACCCTGCTAAGGGGGCAGGGGGAGTAAGAGAAAGTAATCAGCGTAATGTCAACTAAAAGATGTTGGACACCACACTTGTGCGGTGAGGGAGGTTTCAGGTTTCTGTGGTCATCTGACTGTTTTCTCAACTGCAGCTTGGGGATAGAGTGGAGGTTGTGTGTGTGTGTGTGTGTGTGTGTGTGTGTATACAGTATGTGTGTGGGTGTTCTGACCTGCAGGTCTAGCGGTTGCTCCAGTGACCCTCCCAGCTTCTGCAGAGCTGCACTAAGGCCTGCCCTCAGAGCCTTGTAGTCCGGCTGGTCAGAGTACTGCAGAGCCATCACCTGAGACAGGTACACCTGCAGCGCACCTGATACATAATTTAGTACACACAGATACATTATATCACACGCACACACAAAACATATTATGCTGCATAAAAAAACAAATCACTAGAAAACTGGACTTACTCAAGACTTTCTTTTGTCCGAAGCAGTGATTCAGGAGACCTGGAACGTCCTCCATGTACCTGAATCATTACAGTGAAGGGTCAAGATTGGACACTCACGCAAGGCTTTACCATTTTATAAATACAGAATAACATTATCATAATGGCTTTCTTGCCATAGTGAGGACCTAGGCTCTCACCTCTCCTTCTCCGTGGCAACGCGGGCTGGTGTGTGTGTGAGGGAGGTCCAGGGCAGTGCCCCTGTGTACCAGCGCAGCATGCAATAGCCCAAAGCCTGCAGGTCACTACGCCGAGATGGACCTTGAGGTGCGATCACACACAAGTACTTATGGTTGGTTAGGGGCAACTTGTCCCTCCTCCACAGTATCTTAAGGACTGCGGGTGATTGACAGGCCGCAGGATGACTCACCTGCTCCCTTGTGAGACTCCAGGCTTATAAATTCTATGGCTCCTTCATGTGGTGTTCGGCTGCCCTCGCGGTACTCCACATGCCGGCCACCAGGACAGTAGCGGAAAGCATGGCAGTACCCTGCAAGGTATACCTACACACGTATACAGGAGTAAGAGCATAGTAGAGGGGTCTGGCAGCACACAGAAGTACACAAACACACAACTATACAGACACACTCTGACCGGTGTTTGTTGTGCTGGCTGATGTAGATGTTTTCAGCGTGGATGTCTGCGTGAACATACTCATTTTCATGGATGAACACCAACACATCCAACTGGAAGAAGAGGGAGGAAGGCAGAGTTAAACAGCAAGCACATCCAATAGGGAATCCAATTTTGAAGTCATATCAGGGCCTCTATAAGAGCACTCACTACTCTGCAGGCCAGCTGAAGCACCACTTTCTCAGACAGGATCCCCTCCCCCTCATCCATGAAAGACTGAAGAGTTTGGCCCATGCTGGGGAAAATCAAAAACCTGAAACAAAAACGCAACACTGTACACATTCAAAACATACAAAAGGAAAACACACACATTCCCCATAAGCACAAGCACACAGCAAACACACATCTCAATGTACACACACCTGTAGGAGTCTGCATGAAGACCAAATCCTACACAGGAAGGAATCCCAAGGAAGTCCATCTTGGCGTGCTTTATCCACTTGTCAACTAGGAGGAGACAGCATCACAGCAGTTAGAAAGGTTAATTAGTAACTAACAGAGCCTCTACAATGGGCTCCACCACTAGTAGTCAAGTCAGTCATACACAAACCAAACAATTCCTCCTACTCTATACCTCTCAGCTTACAATGCCACCTATAGGGACCCATCTGAGTTGCCCATTCACATGCCAGTTTGCAGCTTTACATTAAGATAAGGATGTTCCTGCCAAGCGGATCTTGTAACAATCTTGGCCTTGTATTCTTTAGAAGTTCTGTCAAATGTGTTATTGTACAGCCAGATCTACTAAAATGCGTAGATAGCTAAGGCAAGTGGACGGGTAGTCCAGTCAGGTGAGTCAGTTTAGAGGTGTAGTCAAGCTGAGGGCTGGCCAGGTGTATGAAGGCAAAGCTTGACTCTCACCTGATGAGGGCTTGGCAGCTCTCTGTAGGAAGTTCTGCTCATTAAAGAACTTCCCATCTTTAGCTCCCTGCAGAAGAACACACATCAGAATTCACCACATAATACGCAAAGCACCACTGTAGCCAACATAATCGTTCTATATGAGAGAACACAATATGTGCAGTTTGAGCATGTGTTTGTAGTCACCGGAATTGGCAACTGGCCCGTTCTGCTGGACTGGGGAGAGATTGAAGACAAGAAAACAAACAGTGTCTGATCAAATCACCATGGTCCATATTTGACACTCCATCCTGTGTGACAGTATTCTTCAATCCTGGCCCTCAGGGGCCCACAGGTTATTGCAGGTTTTTGTTCCAGCCCAGTACTAAATCACCTGAATCAGAGAATAGTCAACTAATCATCAAGGTTTCTTTGTGCAAGCCTGGAACAAGAGCCTGTACACCCCGAGGGTCCCATGGACCAGAATTGAAGAAGAGTGCAGTGTGACCTCTCACCTCCATAGAACAGCTCAGCTTCGCTCTGACTCAACAGTTTCACCAGCCTCCACTTCCTGCCTGTTGTGTCACAAAGCTCCTCCCCTTCCTGCAGTGGCTCCACAGCACATGCCCGCTTGGCCTTCTTCGCTTTCCCCTTGACTACCACACAGGAACATACATATATACGCACATACATACAAGGAAGGAAAAAAGGACATACTCATGAGGACAGGCTGTTGGGAGTCATGTGTTTTGTTAATTGTAAGTGGCTGTAGTTTAGACTTACCTGTGGAGGGGGACCTGGGGAGAGGTGAAGAGACAGGTGAGGCCAGCTTCACAGACGCTTCCTCTTTAATCTGTTCCACTTTTGGGGTGACAGCACGTCGTCTTCGTGGAGACATCACTATTTTGGGGCTTTGATCTGCCGATAGGGAGGACGCGTTTCCCATTTGCTAAAGAAAACCAAGCATCAATGTGCCACAACTACATTTCCAATGCCAGTCAATGGCTACGATAATCCCTTTGACCCCCCATAACCACTGATGATAATCATATTGTCCCTCCATCCCCGTACCTGCAGCATGTTTTGGGGAGGCAGTGACAGGGGGACTGGCTACACTACTAGGAGTTTCCTCGCTCCGGGCCGTGGGGGCAGAGTTACGGGTCCTACGCAGTGGGGGGCGGGTCGACACAGGGCTGGTGGTGGCGCAGATGAGGCCTGCAGGAAAACAAGACATGAAACAGGTGGACTCTTCATCTCCAGAAAAACAAACCAAAATCAAATATTCACAGGCAATGCTTACACACTGAGGAACAAACAACAAATGCACAATACTCACTTTGATTAACCCCTTAACCCTGTGTCAACCGCAAAAAATCCCCCCACAACTTGAGCACATACCTCCTGCGTCCCCGCTAGTCAGCTGTGCCGTGCCAGTAGCTGGAGTGCTAGTGTTGGCTGTAATGTTGGTTACGCCATCAGTGACGTTAAGCTGAAGGACTCCAGAGGACGCAGCCTCCAGGGGTCCAGTGGTGTCCACAGCACATGGCAGCTTGTCCCCACAAGAGGGGCAGAACCGGAAGCCAGGCTGCAGCTTGGTGCCACACTGGGGGCAGAAGTGGAGGAGCATCCTGGAAACACAAAGGACACAATTTAGCCTGGTGGTCCTAGATCACGTCCAGACTAGATGGAATTTACACTGCTTACAATACAACTCAGAACCTCTATCTACAAAACGTGTACTTGTTCATGACTGGTGAACTTTCAAAAGCTCACATTACAATTGCAATATTTTGTTTTAATTGGACTGTTCTGGGTAAACTCCAACTTCAAGATGATCACAAGGTTAATAGCTAACATTACAGAACGATATACACCCTGAACAATCCCTTTTCATTTGCAAAGTCTGATATCTTTTCTCTCCCCTTCGGTCTGATCGTGCTGAAGAACATAAGCTGTCTGATATTACCACCATTCAAATCTACATCACAAAGGCTCAACATTAGCTAGCTAAAACAAGTTCTCAACTGTGTTATTAGCAAAAGCAGTTAATCTGCCCTCTTTTTTATGGCTAGTTAGCTATCTAGTTAAATTAGCGGTCCCGCTCCATTATTAGTTAGCTAGCTGGTTCTGATCTGGTTCTAACTTGATTCGTTATCCCGGGAAGATACTTTTTAATTTTAGAAAGACAAATCAATTTCTTAGCTCTTACGTTAGAATATAGCAGACCTGGAGGTGAAGTGAGAAAGAATACTTATGCGAGGTTACTGGATCAGGTTCCTGTTAGCTAGTAGACGAGTGATAAGTGAAAATGTCAAAGGGTTAGTGCTAGCCGGAATGCTCGGGAAGTCCCTACCCTAAACTCTAACCGAAATTATTATTATTATTATTATTCGTCGTCGTCTTCTTCGTCTTCTTCTTCAGTGGGGTTTATCGGCGGTTGGCATCCAACGTTATGGTGCATTACCGCCACCTACTGTACTGGAGTGTGAGCCAGAGACCGGGAGAAACTCGTTGCTCTTAAAAAAGATAACAAAATATTTGAGACTATATCTAATGACGTTCTACTCAATATACTCTTTAAACTAATTTCCTGTATCCCCTTCTCCCTCATACTAGATCTCATCCTCTCTCTTTCCCTCTGATACTGCCCACACTGTAGCAATACATGCTCCTGTTACCTGACAATAATCACACTTTCCTGTTGGATGCTTTCCTATCACATTTAATGTCTTATTCAACTGGCTGTGTCCCACCCTTAATCTTGTAAAAATAGCCTCCTCTCTTCTGTCCCTTCCTGCCGCCCTCCCCTCCCCGACTTTCCTCTGTACTTGAAATAAATGCCTTCCTTTATTATCTCTATTCCACTGCTCCTACCATCTCTGCACCATCACTGTATATATCAGTCTTTTTGCCTCTGCCTTGCTCATTGAAACTTCAAGATCAACATCCCCACTACTAAGTGCTTGTTTAGCCTGTTCATCTACTGCCTCGCTCCCCTCCACCCCCACATGGGCTGGGACCCAAGTAAATCTTATCTGAATACCCATCTGTTTAATCCTGCCATGTGTTTGTAGCACCTCATAAAGCAGGTCTTGTCTGCTACGTGAGCTAAAGGACTGGAGACTCATTAACACTGCACATGAATCAGAGCAAATAACTACTCTGTCTTGTTTGACTTCCTCCACCCACTGCACGGCCAACAGTATGTCCATCAGCTCCGCCGTATATACAGCCAGATGATCTGTAATACTTTTCCTGACTTCCACCCCACATTCCTGCACTACAAATGCTGACCCAGTACGTCCCGTCCTTGGATCTTTTGAACCATCTGTGTAAATGGCCACAAAATCCTGACACACAGTTTCCAGACGTCTCTTAAAGAAATCAGATGGGATCCCTAATTCTTCCTAACCTTGTTTAACCATTTAAAAGTTCAATTTCAATGGGATTACGTCAGAGTTGGACGTCCCAAGGATTCTGAACAGCAAGGACTGAAGATCACGTGGTAAAACTGTTATTTTTTCTATAGGGAGTGTTATGTGCCAAACCTTGTCCTACGACAAATACGTAAAAAAATTCAGACTAAATCCCCAGTTACTCATAGCCTCACTTCAAACTCTGTAATATTAATTTTAAAAAAATTAAAAAATAGACACACCATCCACATATTATGTTAATCACAAATCAAGTTGTATAATCTGTGGTGGTAACGTATAATTTGTAAACAATAACATTACAACTGATTTAAATGTGTCCCCACATTAGGAATTTATGATGACCAGTCCACAACATAGCAAATGGTCCACAAGATGTTGCCGGTTACCCGGAGAAACATAATACATAGCCTATATGCCAGGGACTGATGGTGACGGATCCCATTGTGCCCTTGAGCAAGGCTCTTAAACTAAACACACACACTAGCTATGAGTGTCATACATTTGCATGATGCACCAATGGAAAACAGACCTCTTTTATTTACAGTGTCCATGAATTTGCATTTTAGTTCTCTGGAACCATCTTGCTGGTGGTGGTGAAATATCCAGAAAAGAGACATATGGGAGCAGCTGAGACAAACATTGACAGAAAGACCTGAGGATTAACACCGGAGTACGGCAGTTGCGTGAAGGACAATGTGGCTGTATTGCAAACTGGTTTTCCCCCTCACTTGGGTTGTGCTGATAATTGGAGGCTTTGGCGCTGCCCCAGGTAGGTAGGAAGAGAACTACACCCACACCATTACACCTACACAAAACACTTTTACTTTATTTATTATTTTTTAGCTCCTAGTAGAGCAAATGACCTCCAGTGAAGCCTATTCTGATCAGGTTTCTTCACTTAATTCAATGGGTGTTCCCTGCCTTCTCCATCTCCTCTTCATTGGTCCTTCTCTATATTTTTCTTGAACGGTCAACCCATCTCTTGCTCTGTGGATTTCACCCATGGTCCTGTCTGTTGTGTTTTTACGTTTCTACAGTGTGTATCAAAACAAGCTGGTTTCTTAATAAAAACATTTCTGGATTGTGTGTATTGCTTTTATTGCTAGGTATTACTGCACTGTTGGAGCTAGAAACACAAGCATTTCGCTGCACCTGCGATATCTGCAAATCTGTGTACGCAACCAATACAATTACATTTTCTCTGTCCCAGTTGGCTTTGTTGTTTTTTTGTGTGTTGCCACTGCCAGAGGTCATGGTTCCTGATTATGTCTGATCATCTAATGGTGTATAATGTTTCTGGGACATCTGTTGATAAAGTTCTGTATGCTATTTAGGGTGAAAGTGGTAACTCTACATGTTTCTGAACCATTTATCAGAACAGATTGGCACCTATCATGAATAATCACTAATAAATGATTAGAAATTAACTATTGAATAGTTCATACTTGTAAAAACTTATAGCATTTAGAACTTTGCTTCAAAAATTAATAAAATGATTTATAAGCATTTATAAATATATATATAAACATTTATAAAGGCTTATTCATGAGTTATAAAGTGTTAGCATCCAGATTTAACATTTGTGTTGAAGATTGAGACAGGCCCTTTGTGTTCCAGATTGGTTTTAGGGTGTGCTATGTTATGTTTTGCTTTCGCTTAACCTACACTTGTACAGTGAGTGCATCACATCTGTGCCACTCCAAGACTATTCACAGTTTCACCTGTGCTGAGCCCCTCCCCTTTCTGTTACCTGTAGGAGACAATTGTGACAAAAATGTAAGTGTGGGAAAAGAGGAATAAACCATTTAAGACTAATAACTGCTCTACATTTACCTATGTTTGTAGTTGATTTTTGATTGGATATCAAATGCACAACTCTTCAGGTTCTCCATCTCATTATGTTTTGCTTGTTTTGTCTCCTGATACAGAGGGACACTGTAATTCCTGCGACAAGGATATCAATAAATGCACAGAAGATCTGTATGAAAAACAAGGGAACAATGAGATGTGGTCTTTACCTAAATGTGAAGTATCAGGTATGGTATCCAATTTCAATTCTACCTTGTTTTTCTTAAAGGGAAATTTCCCCACTTTTCAACCTCATATTCATCTAGAGCGCCACTCCAACATCCACATGTGAAAATTGTGTGTTTATGTTTTGTAGTCAAAAAGGAAGTGTTTCTGATGACATTATCCGGAAACACTAATGACATCTGGTGTGCATCATCAACTGAGCAGGCAGAGAGGACGAGGTGACGCGAGAGAGCTGACCCCGCCCATAAACCATCCGCATGAAAATAAGGCGTGAAGCAGTGGAAGTGTAGGGGGGTTGTATGGGAGAGAGTCCATTTGGCAAACATAATGTATCGCCATTTCCTCCGTGAGGATTATTTATTGAATATAAGTTTCAGAATGGTTAGGTTGTTATGAATGTCCTGACATCCAGCCAACTTTGAGAAAAGTTATTTTTATATCGGAGTTGTGTCTGTTGTCCTCACGTGAATCTGCCATGTCATTGGCTAGAATGTTCCCTCCTGCTCCTGCATGCCTTACGCCTCTCTTATCATTGCTATGCAGATGACTCTCAACTACTCTTCTCCTTCCCCCCCTTCTGACACCCAGGTGGAGACACGCATCTCTGTGTGCCTGGCAGACATCTCAGTTTGGATGTCAGCCCACCACCTCAAGCTGAAGCTCAACAAAAAGGAGCTGCTGTTTCTCCTGGGGAAAGCCTGCCCTCTCCAAGACCTCTCCATCACAGTTGACAACTCCACGGTGTCCCCCTCCCAGAGTGCAAAGAACCTTGGCATGACCCTGGACAACACCCAGTCTTTCTCTGCTTGTGCTCTACAACATCTGTAGAGTATGACCTTTCCTTACACAGGAAGCGGCTTGGTCCTAATTCAGGCACTTGTCATCTCTGGTCTAGACTACTGCAACTCTGTTGGCTGGGCTCCCCGCTTGTGCCATCAAACCCCTGCAACTTATCCAGAATGCCGCAGCCAGCCTGATGTTCAATCTTCCTAAGTTCTCCCATGTCACCCCGCTCCCCTGCACACTCCACTGGCTTCCAGTCGAAGCTTGCATCTTCAAGAGCCTGGTGCTTACCTACGGAGCAGCAAATGGAACTGCCCCTCCCTACCTTCAGGCTATGCTCAAACCCTACATCCCAACCCGAGCACTTGTCTTTTCCTACTAGCACTGACTTTGCTGATAAATACTTTGAGGGAAAATGTACTTGGCGATTGTGATGTGTTATTGTCTCACCTAGCCATCTTAAGATGAATGCACTAATTGTAAGTCACTCTGGAGAAGAGCGTCTGCTAAATGACTAAAATGTAACGTAAAATGTAAGTCCACATCTCTGGTACACTACATGGTCAAAAGTAGGTGGACACCCCTTCAAATTAGTGGATTCGTCTATTTAAGCCTCACCCGTTGCTGACAGGTGTATAAAATCGAGCACACAGCCATGCAATGTCCATAGACAAACATTGGCAGTAGAACGGCCTGTACTGAAGAGCTCAGTGACTTTCAATGTGGCACCGTCATAGGATGCCACCATTCCAACAAGTCAGTTCGTCAGATTTCTGCCCTGCTAGAGCTGCCCCGGTCAACTGTAAGTGCTGTTATTGTGAAGTGGAAACGTCTAGGAGCAGCAAAGGCTCAGCCGTGAAGTGGTAGGCCACACAAGCTCACAGAACTGGACCGCCAAGTGCTGAAGCGCGTAGCATGTAAAAATAATCTGTCCTCAGTTGCAACACTCACTACCGAGTTCCAAACTGCCTCTGGAAGCAACATCAGCACAATAACTGTTCATCAGGAGCTTCATGAAATGAGTTTCCATGGCCAAGCTGCCACACACAAGCCTAAGAACACCATGCGCAACGCCAAGCGTCGGCTGGAGTGGGGTAAAGCTCGCCGCCATTGGACTCTGGAGCAGTGAAAAATCACGCTTCCCCATCTGGCAGTCTGATGGACGAATCTGGGATTGGCGGATGCCAAGAGAACGTTACCTGCCCGAATGCATAGTGCCAACTTGTACAGTTTGGTGGAGGAGGAATAATGGTCTGGGGCTGTTTTTCATGGTTCAGGCTAAGCACCTTAGTTCCAGTGAAGGGAAATCTTAACGCTACAGCAGATAGACATTCTAGACGATTTGTGCTTCCAACTTTGTGGCAACAGTTTGGGGAAGGCCCTTTCCTGTTTCAGCATGACAATGCCCTGTGCACAAAGCGAGGTCCATACAGAAATGGTTTGTCGAGATCGGTGTGAAAGAACTTCACTAGCCTGCACAGAGCTCTGACCTCAACCCCATCAAACACCTTTGGGATGAATTGGAACGCCAACTGCGAGCTAGGCCTAATCGCCTAACATCAGTGCCCGACCTTACTAATGCTCGTGGCTGAATGGAAGCAAGTCCCCGCAGCAATGTTCCAACATCTAGTGGAAAGCCTTCCCAGAAGAGTGGAGGCTGTTATAGCAGCAAAAGGGGGACCAACTCCATATTAATGCCC
The DNA here is from genome assembly GCF_964263955.1 of Coregonus lavaretus. Taxonomy (NCBI): domain Eukaryota; kingdom Metazoa; phylum Chordata; class Actinopteri; order Salmoniformes; family Salmonidae; genus Coregonus; species Coregonus lavaretus. The sequence goes on from NC_140024.1 coordinate 15,238,778, forward strand.
ATGATTTTGGAATGAGATTTTCATATACTTTTGGTCATGTAGTGTATATACAGTACTAACATCTCTGGAGCAGGTAAAGGTTAATAAAGTCATCTTTGTCTGCTCAGTTGGTTATTATTACATAATGCACACCAGATGAGGTCATTAGTGGTTCCGGATAATGTCGTCAGAAACACCTATCTATCTTTTTGACTACAAAACATTGAAACCTGTCGTTTCCACATGTTGATGTTGGGGTGGTGCTGGAGATGATAAATATGTTGAAAGTGTTGAAATTTCCCCATTGGAGCATTCTAATTTGGGATGTTCAGAGTATACAGTAAATTAAACATAACCTAAGAGCAGAGTTGGGGATTGGGATCCGGTTTTCCTCTTTCTTTTTCCAGTCCAGGACTTTCAGAACTGCACGATCAGTGATCAATTTAAAAAAAAACAATGCCTATGGATGTGTCTTGAAAGCAGCACAACATCCTCGGGACATGCTAACCGAGACTGTGGGGCAGGATACGAGTTATGTAATTGCACACATGGAAATAAGAACTATTTTTGCGTCATTCAAGGTAGGATGGTTTTGTATTTTTTGGTGTCTTGCTTTTGAGACCTGGGGTGGAGAACTCAGTTGCATGTTGTGAAGGCTTTTGTTCCAGCCCAGTTCTAACACACATAATTAACTAGGCTAAATGTGGTGCAAATATAATAGATTACTTAAATCAGATGTATTAGTGCTGGGGTAGAACAATATTCTGCACACCCTTCTATTGTCGAGACAAAATTGCCATGTGAGGTCTTGTGTTACAGTAAATAAATGTTAAGGACTAAGGGGGCGCTGATCCCACCATCACATAGACATCACATATTCTTATGTTATTTTCTAGTGAGATTCTGTGACACTACCACTACTGCTGCAGCTACTACAACAGCAACTACTACGAGAACAACCCCTACATCCATTCAAACTACCCATAAGACTACTCCACCTCAAACTACTTTTTCTTCAACTACCACACACCAACTACCCTCGACCACTCCCATCTCTCCTCCAAATAATCCAACCAGCTCTACCCCAACCTCTTCTACCACTAGCACCAGTACCACAACTCTCACTACTTCAGCCCCTCCTTCAGCTACCTCTCCTGATCAGGGAGTTAGTCTTGTTGTGGAGATTAATCTGACAGACTACACTGAGATGAACATCTATATATCTGCAACCAAGGTGAGTATAATCAGTTCTGCCCTTCACATAGACATACACAACCTCTACCTTCTAATACTTACCAGCACCAAACGACCGTCACCTCAAACCAAATCCAATGACTCACTGATAAACCATACAAACTACCTCCTGATTATATACTAAATCAACAACATAACATCTCAACACAGCATTGTTCTATACAGCTCAAACAAAACACATATAGTAAATGTTCATGAAGAATTTCAACATACAGTGGGGAGAACAAGTATTTGATAGACTGCCGATTTTGCAGGTTTTCCTACTTACAAAGCATGTAGAGGTCTGTAATTTTTATCATAGGTACACTTCAACTGTGAGAGACGGAATCTAAAACAAAAATCCAGAAAATCACATTGTATGATTTTTAAGTAATTAATTTGCATTTTACTGCATGACATAAGTATTTGATACATCAGAAAAATTAGAACTTAATATTTGGTACAGAAACCTTTGTTTGCAATTACAGAGATCATACGTTTCCTGTAGGTCTTGACCAGGTTTGCACACACTGCAGCAGGGATTTTGGCACCACTCCTCCATACAGACCTTCTCCAGATCCTTCAGGTTTCGGGGCTGTCGCTGGGCAATACAGACTTTCAGCTCCCTCCAAAGATTTTCTATTGGGTTCAGGTCTGGAGACTGGCTAGGCCACTCCAGGACCTTGAGATGCTTCTTACGGAGCCACTCCTTAGTTGCCCTGGCTGTGTGTTTCGAGTCGTTGTCATGCTGGAAGACCCAGCCACGACCCATCTTCAATGCTCTTACTGAGGGATGGAGGTTGTTGGCCAAGATCTCGCGATACATAGCCCATACATGGCCCATCCATCCTCCCCTCAATACGGTGCAGTCGTCCTGTCCCCTTTGCAGAAAAGCATCCCCAAAGAATGATGTTTCCACCTCCATGCTTCACGGTTGGGATGGTGTTCTTGGGGTTGTACTCATCCTTCTTCTTCCTCCAAACACGGCGAGTGGAGTTCAGACCAAAAAGCTCTATTTTTGTCTCATCAGACCACATGACCTTCTCCCATTCCTCCTCTGGATCATCCAGCTGGTCATTGGCAAACTTCAGATGGGCCTGGACATGCGCTGGCTTGAGCAGGGGGACCTTGTGTGCGCTGCAGGATTTTAATCCATGACGGCATAGTGTGTTACTAATGGTTTTCTTTGAGACTGTGGTCCCAGCTCTCTTCAGGTCATTGACCAGGTCCAGCCGTGTAGTTCTGGGCTGATCCCTCACCTTCCTCATGATCATTGATGCCCCACGAGGTGAGATATTGCATGGAGCCCCAGACCGAGGGTGATTGACCGTCATCTTGAACTTCTTCCATTTTCTAATAATTGCGCCAACAGTTGTTGCCTTCTCACCAAGCTGCTTGCCTATTGTCCTGTAGCCCATCCCAGCCTTGTGCAGGTCTACAATTTTATCCCTGATGTCCTTACACGGCTCTCTGGTCTTGGCCATTGTGGAGAGGTTGGAGTCTGTTTGATTAAGTGTGTGGACAGGTGTCTTTTATACAGGTAACGAGTTCAAACAGGTGCAGTTAATACAGGTAATGAGTGGAGAACAGGAGGGCTTCTTAAAGAAAAACTAACAGGTCTGTGAGAGCCGGAATTCTTACTGGTTGGTAGGTGATCAAATACTTATGTCATGCAATAAAATGCAAATGAATTACTTAAAAATCATACAATGTGATTTTCTGGATTTTTGTTATAGATTCCGTCTCTCACAGTTGAAGTGTACCTATGATAAAAATTACAGACCTCTACATGCTTTGTAAGTAGGAAAACCTGCAAAATCGGCAGTCTATCAAATACTTGTTCTCCCCACTGTATCTGGGTGTGAGTAATGTACTGTATACAGTCCTATGTATCTGAGTAGGAGTTGTCAATGGTACGGTGTACGTGCATTAGTATATATGTATGTGTTTGAATGAGTGTATGTGTATATATTTGCATCACTCCCTAGATCTCAATCAAAATTGCAGAGGTGTTGAACCCTGAACTCCAGGTGAACCTGCCCTCTGACCTTCTCTCAGGGCTAAAGTTTAGATATACCCCTGACAGGGTGAAGTTAATCTTCTCTGTGTCTAAAACCCCACCAGCTAATCGGGTGAGTTAATATGCACTTGCATGCCACACATCACATGCCTAATACAGCAGTCTGAAACTTTTGTCAGGAATAATACTGGTCTGTTTATGTATGGCTGTGTGTGTGTCTGTGTGTAGACTGTAGAGGGACAACTTGGTGAGATTCTCTTTGGTATCCAAGTTGAGAACATAACCATCTCTAACCTGTCAACACCTTTCACCATGACTTTCAAACACAAATTGGAACTACAGGTAACTACCGTCAACAACAACTTACCAGCACAATGTGGTAAGATTTAAACAATCTGCTTACATTGTCAATTTCCATCAGTGGTGGAAAAAGTCCCCAATTGTCATACTTGAGTAAAAGTAAAGATATCTTAATAGAAAATGACTAAATTAAAAGTGAAAGTCATCCAGTAAAATACTACTTGAGTAAAAGTCTAAAAGTATTTGGTTTTAAAGATACTTAAGTATCAAAAGTAAATATAAATTCCTTACATTAAGCAAACCAGACAGCACCATTTTCTTGTTTTGTATTTATTTACGGATAGCCAGGGGCACACTCCAACACTCAGACTCAATTTACAAACGAAGCATGTGTGTTTAGTGAGTCCACCAGATCAGAGGCAGTAGGGATGACAAGGGATGTTCTCTTGATAAGTGCGTGGATTGGACCATTTTCCTGTCCTGCTAAGCATTCAAAATGTAACGAGTACTTTTGGGTGTCAGGGAAAATGTATGGAGTACAAAGTACATTTTTTCTTTAGGAATGTAGTGAAGTAAAAGTAAAAGTAGTCAAAAATATAAATAGTAAAGTAAATAAAGTACAGATACCCCCCAAAAAAACGACTTAAGTAGTATTTTCAAGTATTTTTACATCACTGTTTTCTATTCTTCAGGAGAAGGAGTATACGTGTGTCTACCTCAACCAGAATCGTAAATATGGACTGCATATCTTTCAACTAATGGACAATAGTTAGCATAAAATCAATATACAGTACTGTATATGGCCTAAAGCTTACAATTGTTATAGCATGATAAAAAGCAGAACTACTTTTCAAGAATGGCTAGGTTGATCTGTTTTATATGAACGTCTGTTTCTTACTGTTGAAGGAGGTAAATGGGTCACTGATGGCTGCCACACCCGGAGGTTCACTAACGAGACCATCTGTAGCTGTGACCACTTCTCCTTTTTTGCCCTCATGGTGAGATTATCCTCCATTTCCTCCTCTCCATATTATACTGAACAAGAATATAAAACACAACATGAAATAATTTCAACAATTATACTGAGTTACAGTTCATTTAAGGAAATCAGTCAATTGAAATAAATTCATTAGACCCTAATCTATGGATTTCACATGACTGGGAATACAGATATGCATCTGTTGGTCAAAGATACCTTAAAAAAAGGTAGGGGAGTTGATCAGAAAACCAGTTATTATCTGGTGTGACCTTATTTGCATCATGCAGCGTGACATCTCCTTTACATAGAGTTGATTAAGCTGTTGATTGTGGTCTGTGGAATGTTGTCCCACCCCTCTTCAATGGCTGTGTGAAGTTGCTGAATATTGGCAGGAACTGGAACACGCTGTCGTACATGTCGATCCAGAGCATCCCAAACATGCTCAAAGGGTGACATGTCTGGTGAGTATGTAGGCCATGGAAGAACTGGGACAATTTCATCTTCCAGGAATTGTGTACAGATCCTTGCGACATGGGGCCGTGAATTATCATGCTGAAACATGAGGTGATGGCGGCGGATCAATGGCACGACAATGGGCCTCAGGATCTTATCACAGTAACTCTGTGCATTCAAATTGCCATCGATAAAATGCTATTAGTTTGTTGTCCGTAGATTATGCCTGCTCATACCATAGCCCCACCGCCACCATTGGGCACTCTGTTCACAACGTTGACATCAGCAAACCATTCGCCCATACACTCTTTTTTTGCTTTCTTGAGTAAGGCAGCTCCAAAATGCAGGTGTTTCAGCCTAGCTCAGTGCTTTCTGTGGTGGTGGGGCAGCCAGCGGAAAATACGGAGCGTAGGGGTTGGTAAAGTTCTCTAGTTGCGCCGTGATTGGCTCAGTGTTCTGTCACTCATGGGGACACTACGTCGCCACAAAATCTATGGGGAGAGCTCGAAAATTCAAGCCCCTTGGGTGCTGCCAGAGTTACATTAGAAGTGCCCATCCAAGAAGGCTCAAGGTCATTGGCCACAGATAAAACGATGTCAAATCACGTTATATCTACAGTAGCTTTGATTGGAATGATCATGTCAACATCATACTTTCAAAATCTTAGCTAGCAAGCTAGCAGTCATCATCATGAATCAAGTCTACAATCTACTGGGAAATCCTTTTCAATCCTTGTCATATGAAGAGAAATTATAGATAAAACGTATTGGTGCTCATCGGCCATTGGACATAAACATTACACAACAAGTTGGAAATCGCTAATTCAACAATGAGTGGTTTGGAAGGAATCAAAAGTATCTCAAAAAAAAAAAACGGAGCTTGTGAATTCAGAATATACTTTATTAAAGCGCAACAAAGCCGAGCTGGTCCATGGAGCAACTGCCTGCCCTGACTCTGAGCTCTCCTTTTACACAGAATCAATGCATAGTCATGTTTATACAACCTACACAGTTACTACCTTATATGTACATTATTAACATATTTCAGTGCCAGGCCACCACCATCTTCCAAAATCCAAGTGCCACACATGTTTCCTTACAAGGGCTACGTGCGCTTCTCTAGGTTGGGCCTCTGTCTCTTATCCTATTATACTGGTGGCGTGACTCAGACACTTTCTTAAAAAATAATATACATACACACATTAAAAGAACAGTTACACACTGCATTGACTATATTCACTATTCAGGAATGCATCTGGATTACAAAGTATCAATCATGTTTACTATGTTTTACCTTTATCATTTCTGTCACGTTTGTTGAATGACGGGTCAGACCAAGGCGCAGCGTGATATGCGTACATGTTTATTTTAACTATTAAACACACTACAAAACAACAAAGGAAACGAAACATGAAGTCTAAGGTAGAACACACAACATACCTTACAAGGAACAAGATCCCACAACTAGACAGTGCCAATAGGCTGCTTAAGTACGGTCCCCAATCAGAGACAACGAGCGACAGCTGCCTCTGATTGGGAACCATACCGGCCAACATAGAAATACACATACTAGAACACAAACATAGAAAACGCACAACAAGGAATATACACACCTTGACTCAACATATAAGTGTCCCCTGAGTCAAGGCGTGACAATTTCACAACATTTGTATTAGAAAATTATCTATATATTCCCCCCTTTGGGACTTTCAAAATCCCAATAAAACAAAAGTTAACATAAAATGAGTGTAAGCATGTGCATATACTTATTCTTAGCCTTGCCATCTGTGGTTACATTTTATAAGAAAATATTCAGACCAATGTATCTTCCTCATTGTCTGACCCATCACGATGAGGACAAAGAGCCCAGTCGGGTACTGGGTACAAGTCCGGAAGGTTTCCCTCTAAGCTAACCTCCAATTGTTGCTGTTGAGCTTTGTAACCGTGACAGGCCCATCCACCCCCAGGGACAACACCATACAGACATTCAGGATTCCCAAATGGGCAGTCCATTGGTCCTCCTTTAACACTACAGGGCTTTCCATATTCATTAACGTACTGTCCTGGAGCTCCCTGAACAGGGTGTATTTCTTTGGTTGACTTATTAACAATTGTCTGTACAGTAATTTCATTTACTGTCGTTTGGATCAAAAGTGACTTCAACAGGGGCAGTATACAGCAAAAAACATTCCCATTACCACCAGTGCTATGCCTATCATGATTGCCATTTTTGTAAACATTGCTCCCCACTTTCCCAAAGTTAAGTCCATTCAATCCCAAGTGTGAGCCTCATGCCCAGCATTGTCCTTAACTTCCTTTCGTAGTCCTTTGAGCTTAGTCATTGCTTCAGTGAATTAACCATCCGGAGCAGTATTATTGGGAATGAAGGTACAACATTCATCTCCAAACATAACACAAACTCCACCTTTTTCTGCCAACAGCCAGTTTAAAGCCTGCCTATTCTGCCATGTCATTCTACTTGTAGCCTGTACTTGTTCTCCCAGAGCTGTTAAAGCAGAGTCTGTGTAATTAATAAACCTCTGTTGATTATAGTAAATATAATTGATCCATTCTAGGTTTTTGTTGGGTGATATCCAGACGAATATTGATTCAAATCCTGCTTTAATTTCATCTCTTGCCTTGTATTCATTTGGAATTCCTCTGGGCTGACCTATTGAATCCAAATATACATTGGGGTCATGTTCATACGCTCTTTTTACCCTTTTATTATTATTCTGTGCGCCCTGGTTTGATGTTTCTACAACCTCCCATTCTGATATAACTACTTCCTGAAGCATTTGTACTGTAGCACATACACCCATCCATCCTATAGGCAAAGTGGCTCTAATTCTTTCTTCTCCACATACCCAAAATAAATCTGCCACTGCTACCGATTGCTCCTCATAAGGAGAGATCAGTGGCAGTGATAGTATCTGCTTCTTTTTTCCTGGAAATAGATCACTTTATGTATAGCAGTTGGTTGTCTTACATAAGCTCCATCTCTAATTGTTCCAATGAGGGTCCTTTGTAGGGCCCTCTCAGAACTGGCACTGGCATGGGTCGACCCGTAAGCATTTCATGCGGGTTTAGGTGTGTATTTCTGTTAGTTTGCATGCGATAGCTCATTAAAGCTAGTAGTAGTGCATCCACCCAATTGAGCTTTGCACTGGTACAGATTTTATTCAATTTAGCCTTGAGGGTTCCATTGACTTGTTTTTGCTCGCTTCATCATGGGGCCCAAATCCTTGGCCTCCATTCCCTTGTTTACTAGTAAAGTAATGTGTGGGGCAGCACCAGAAACATTATACCATTTTGCTCTGTTTGTCAGTTCTTCCAGCTGGAGTTGAGTCAGCTTTCTTTGAATGTCTCTCCCCTGTTCCATGAGTCTTTGTTCATCCTGCATGTATCACAGTCACAGAATTCTTTGTGTGATTTTGAGGTTGGTCCTACCACATCCTCCAGCCTGCTTTTCACCGGCTGGGGCATGGCCTCTATCACTGAGTTTCGGAACAAAGTTGTCATCAGTAGATCCCCTTCTGGATCTCGTTCCAGTCTCGTTTCCAGTCTCCATCGTTTCATCTGTTCGTGTAGATAGGCAGCTGGATTCTCCGTTTCCCCCAGTGTTCCCCCTTTTAGTGACTTGGGATCAATTCTCGCCGGATATTCCATAGTTTCTGGTTTTCTAATTCTTAAATTTGGAGAGACTTACTTGGTGTACTGCAGCTGAGGCCGGGCCCCGGAGCAAACCACAAACTTTATACTATTAAGTAAGAACTTTGCTTACCTTTTTTTCAGTGGCCACTTGTTTGTGTAGTTCGTCCAAGCCGTCCACAGTCACAAGTGTTCACCACGGAGTGGATGTGTCGTCCAAGTCTGGGTTTAAGGGTCTCTTTTCCAAGCTTAAAAGGATAAACATTTAACATTGGCCATGCTGTCAACCTAGCATGACTTCTGCCGCTTTCAAAACAACTGGAAACTCGGAACTGGGAAATCTCAGACTTCAGTGAGTTCAAGATAACTGGGAACGAGCTCCGACTGGGTAAATACGTTTTGAGCGGTCATCCAACTCAGAATTTCAAGTCGGGAACTCCGTCCTCTTTCTAGAGCTACGACCTGAAGATCACTAACGTCATGATTCAACCTTGTTTTTTTTCAAAGTTCCCAGTTGTCTTGAAAGCACCATAAATCAAGAGAATGCCAGACTTTGATGCCAAAGTTGATTTATTTATTTAACCTTTATTTAACTAGGCAAGACATTTAAGAACAAATTCTTATTTACAATGACGGCCTACCAAAAGGCCTCCTGCGGAGACAGGGGCTGGGATTAAAAATAAAAAAATATATACACTACCAGTCAAAAGTTTGGACACACCTACTCATTCAAGGGTTCTTCTTTATTTCTACATTGTAGAATAAAAGTGAAGACGTCAAAACTATGAAATAACACATTTGGAATCATGTAGCAACCAAAAAGGTGTTAAACAAATCCAAATATATTGTATATTTGAGATTCTTCAAAGTAGCCACCGTTTGCCTTGATGACAGCTTTGCATACTCTTGGCACTCAACAACCTTCACCTGGAATGCTTTTCCAACAGTTCCCACATATGCTGAGCACTTGTTGGCTGCTTTTCCTTCACTCTGCGGTCCAACTCATCCCAAACCATCTCAATTGGGTTGAGGTCAGGTGATTGTGGAGGCCAGGTTATCTGATGCAGCACCCAATCACTCTCCTTCTTGGTCAAATGGCCCTTACACAGCCTGGAGGTGTGTTGGGTCATTGTCCTGTTGAAAAACAAATGATAGTCCCACTAAGCCCAAACCAGATGGGATGGCGTATCGCTGCAGAATGCTGTGGTAGCCATGCTGGCCCTAACAGTTTCTGAGCACCGTTTGTCACCGTTATAGTCCAATTAATGTATTGTTTAGTGTTGTGTTATGTAGTGGCTTTGCTGGCATGCATCCCCAAAATCCCCACCAAGATTCACATGCTAAAATTGCCACTGCACTTTTTGTGAATATGGAACATTTCTGGGACCTTTTATTTCAGCTCATGAAACATAGGACCAACACTTACATGTTGCGTTTATATTTTTGTTCAGTGTAATATGCAAATGGTATGCAGATAGTCTTAGGATACTAAAATCATCATACATTTTATGTGCAACATGATGTCCCTGCTCCCACAGATCCCTGCTGTGAACCTGAGTGAGGACCATGTCAGGACGCTGAGTGTGCTCACCTGTATAGGTGGAGCCATCTCTGTGTTCTTCTGCACCATCACCTTACTGAGTCACTGCCTGCAGCATGCGTGAGTAACACATTTACATTTACATTTTAGTCATTTAGCAGACGCTCTTATCCAGAGCGACTTACAGGAGCAATTAGGGTTAAGTGCCTTGCTTAAGGACACATCTACAGAATTTTCACCTAGTCGGCTCGGGGATTAGAACCAGCGACCTTTCGGTTACTGGCACAACGCTCTTACCCACTAAGCTACCTGCCTCTAAAGCAAACATACACACATACAGACGCACACAATCTTTCTCTCTTTCAGACGGAAATCTACTGACCATGCCATGCTGATCCATCTCCAGTTGGTGGCATCTCTGCTGTTGCTCAACCTGCTTCTGATGAGCAGTATGGGTTTGGCCTTTGTGGGCCCTGCCTCTATGGCCCCTGGCCTGTGTCCTGCCGTGGCCGCCCTGCTGCACTACTCACTGCTCTGCTGCTTCACCTGGATGGGCCTGGAGGCCCTGCATCTGTACAGGCTGCTGGTCCTGGTCTACAACACCTACATGAGACACTACCTGCTGAAGCTGAGCCTGCTGGGCTGGGGTAAGAACAGCACTGTCAGAACAGATAACGCCACAGTTAAACAGTCAACAACAGTTCATATGTACAGACCAGCAGTAAACTGAAAATCAAAAGCCTCAACAATCTGTCTCCTCTCAGGTGTTCCTGCTTTGGTTGTATCCATAGTCGCCGCTGTCAGTACAGATTTCTATGGGCTGAATAACGGAATGTGAGTTCATTAACAAAACACATCATATTGGTGCTTTGCATACCAGCCCTCAGAATGACTTTCTCCCTCTGATACACAGGTGCTGGATCAAAGACTCTGATGTGCAGTACGGCTCTGTTGTGGCTTACCTGATAGTGGGCTTGCTCTTCAACGGCACCATCTTTATCATCGTCATCACAACGACGCTCCAGCTGCGCTCTGTGATGTTGCCGCAGCAGAAGAGGCGGAGCTGCAACATCACCTGCAGCATTCTGGGGCTGACCTGTGCCCTGGGCCTCACCTGGGGGCTGGGCTTCTTCTCCATGGGCTACACCAACCACGTCATCCTATACATCTTCACCATTCTCAACTCACTGCAGGGTAACCTATCATCCTTATCGGAGGGAGCCAATGGCATACTTTATTTTCGTAAGAGTGAGAAAACAAGCAAGTAACATAGGGGTGAAAGATATCCTGTACATACAGATGAACAATCTAAATAATGCTTATTCAGGAACATTGCAATTTTACATTTCTAACACTGCAGATAGCAATAATGTACTGCTGAGAACTGCTGACATGGTTTCAAGCTCCACAGACAAGTATGGCTGTTCTACACAGAGTATTTCTTTCTGAACATTCAGTAATGTTGCGCTCTCCGGATACACCTCTGCTCGTTAATATGACACTGCTTCCCGTTTTCCACAGGGTTCTTCCTGTTCCTGTGGATCTGTGTTAAGAGACTGCGGGGGGCAGAGCCGAGTGCCATGACAACTGGACAGAGCTTTAGCACCCACATTCTCTCCGATGGAAGCGAGGTCTGGCCCTCTTCTGGAAGAATGAGGCAGTCAGTGCCTCCAGAGGGAGAAATTGCTGCAAATACATCGAAGTTCTGACCAAAAGCTCACTTTAGTTTGCGACGCTTTAGCTCACTGAGATGAATGGAAGTCTACTAATGGAAATGAAGTACTGTGAAGGAAATGTTTTGCTTCAGTCCTATACAGTACATCACATAATAGTTCAATTAATTTTAAAGCAGATAATCACTAAGAAAGAACGCGTTGTACTCCTATCGTTTAATTTCTTCCTGTTAAAATGAGATGCGGTTTTCTATGCCATGATGTATGCACCTTTCACCTAAAGCCTTCTATTATTATTTCCCTGGGATGGAAAGGGGGGTTGGATTGGGGTCGGGGGTTGGGACTGTTCCCAGAGATGAAAATAAAGTATGAATTGTAATGATTGTACACTTGAATTCTGTAATAAATATACATATATTTAAAAAAAGACTAAATATGTTACACTCCTAACTCAAATGTGTCACTTTGTTCTATATTACAATGGTTTAATGGTTGGTGGTCTTCTGCACAAGGACTTACTATACTCCTGAACTAAAAACTCCACAACTTAATGACATGGTACAGGTTTATTTTCATTAAAAAAAGATACAAAAGTATTTATATCACTAAACCCCCTCCTGAGTGCATTCACCCACCATCTCCCACCTTTAAGAGAGAGGTGTTTGAGTTAGTCTGAATGCATGGTGATAGGATAGGTGGTCAACTTCTGAACATCACAGTATCGTCCTGTTGGCTTACTGAAACATCCCCTAACCAAGAACCTCTTCCCTCATAGTCACCTCCTGTTCCTGTACCACGTCCCCCTGGAACAACCCAGTGGTTCGGTCCACTGTCTGCACCGGACTCCTCTCTTGCCCAGACTCCCTTCGTAAGCACTCCAGCTCCTCCCTCTCCCTTTGCATTCTTTCCTTCTCCATCTGCAGCTCCACTCTCTCTCTCTGCAGGTCTTCCCTCTGCCTCTGTAGGGAGCGGGCCTCCTGCTCCTGGCTTCTCCTCAGGGTCTCTAGGGCCTCCTTCTCTGCAGATGCCTCTCTGGTGTTGGCCCGACGTAGAGTCTCCAGGAGCTCCCTCTGCTGCTCCAGCGCCCGCGCCTCCTGCTGCTGAGCCCTCCTCAAGGCCTCCGTCAGCTCACGCTCACGCTCCAACACACGCACCTCCCCCTCACATGCTCCCATCACATCAAATGCATCTACAGAGAGAGAGAGACAGGAAAGACCGCATGAAATCAAGAGCTCAGGTTAACTTAACTTATGTATTTTCCTAAATGAACAGATGTATGAGGATCAGTTCATCGAATACAGAATACAGTATTTTGGGATCAATTTGAGCAACACTGACATGCACACATACATACAGTCATCAGACTTACCTGGAAATTTCCCTGGGCTTTGTTTCAGTGCAACCCCTCCAATTCTCCTTGTCAGGTTGGTGTGTTTGGGGCCTGAGTCACCGTCTTTGCGCAATGTTTTCTGGATGCCGCTGGTCTTCTGTTTCTTGATGTGGCCCTCCAGGCGAGCAAAGGCCTCTGGATGTCTCTTGGACAAGTGGCGCAGCAGGTTGCTGGTGCTGCTCTGGTGCTGGATCTTCTCATTGCAGATCAGACACAGCGCACGGTTCTGCTCCTCCAACCGCTCGTAGTGCGTCCACACGGAGCTCCACTTCCGGCCGGATGGTGCGGCCCCTGCACCGCCCTGGCCCACAATCCCAGCCCCGCTGTCTCTGACCACAGCATGATCCTCTGCTGCCTTCAGGATGCCGTTGATGGCGCTTGCGATGTCTGCGTCACTCACCGAGGCTGCCTGCTCTGGGGGCTGCTCCTCTAGTGCTACCTCCACTGAAACACAAACAGACCAGCAAAAAAAAGTTACTCCACTGAGGACTGTCTGACTAGCTACCTTATCTTACAGCTAACTACATGGCCAAAAGTATGTGGACATCCCTTCAAATTATTGGATTCTGCTATTTCAGCCACACCCCTTTAGGTGCAACAACGGCTCAGCCACGAAGTGGTAGGCAACACAAGCTCACAGAATGGGACTGCCAAGTGCTGAAGCTCGTAGCTCATAAAAATTGTCTGTCCTCGGTTGCAACACTCACTACCGAGTTCCAAACTGCCTCTGGAAGCAACGTCAGCACAATAATTGTTCATCGGGAGCTTCATGAAATGAGTTTCCATGGCCTAAGTTCATCATGTGCAATGCCAAGTGAGGGAGATTTTTTAGTGGACTATGAGATAAAACTGAGTTAATCACGAACATATAGTTAGAATTCTCTGCTGCTAGACAATAACTTAATTGGGTCATTTCACTGTGTGTATGTGTGGGTGAAGTGGGAATCTGACCTAGGGTCGAATTGCTCGCTCCTACTTAAATCCATGGCCGTCCTAATTTATCAGAGACTCAAACCAGACTGTGGCCTTTTGCCTCTCTCCTCAAACAAAGTGAAATAGCGGCCAGGGTTGGACAGAGTTCAGGCTAAACCTTTGTCTCTCCTTGGCTATCTTCTTGATTGATTACACCATGATGGGGTGGGGTTTGTGTATGTTTGAAAGATTAAGTATGGACCTGTCATGTCCAACAATCAGTCTTCAGGTCAAGCCCGGGAGAGCCGGGGTTGAACAGAGTTTAAACTAAACGTGTGTTTTTGCAAGATAAGGGATTGATTGATTGTATTAATATTGATTCTGAACTGAATGAAAGTCGAATTTAGCCGCCATCATAGACAAAGGAAGTGGGCGGAGCAATAGAGCTGGAAACTGAAGAGGGAGGGATTTTGAGCTAGAAGAGATGTGAATGGGACTATATAGCTGGGGAAGAGAGAGAGAGAGAAGAGGGGGCTACTCTGCAGACCAGCACGGGCTTTCTTGAATTGAAATAAAGTTAAATCTTGATTCTACAAAAACTCTGGAAGAACTAAAGTATAGTGATTAATTTCCACAACACAAGCGTCAGCTGGAGTGGTGTAAGCTCACCGCCATCGGACTCTGGAGCAGTGGAAACGCATTCTCTGGAGTGATGAACCACACTTCACCATCTGGCAGTCTGGACAAATCTGGGTTTGGTGTATGCCAGGAGAATTTTACCTGCCCCAATGCATAGTGCCAACTGTAAAGGAGGAATAATGGTCTGGGGCTGATTTTCATGGTTCGGGCTAGGCCCCTTACTTCCAGTGAAAGGAAATCTTAACGCTACAGCATACAATGACATTCCAGACAATTCTGTGCTTCCAACTTTGTGGCAACAGTTTGGGGAAGGCCCTTTCTTGTTTCAGCATGTCCCCATGCACAAAACGAGGTCCATACAGAAATGGTTTGTTGAGATCGGTGTGGAAGAACTTGACTGGCCTGCACAGAGCCCTGACCTCAACCCCATTGAACACCTTTGGGATGAATTGGAACGCCAACTGCGAGCAAGGCCTAATCGCCCAACATCAGTGCCCGACCTCACTAATGCTCATGGCTGAATGGAAGCAAGTCCCCGCAGCAATGTTCCAACATCTAGTGGAAAGCCTTCCCAGAAGAGTGGAGGCTGTTATAGCAGCAAAGGGAGGACCAACTACATATTAATGGCCGAGATTTTGGAATGAGATGTTCGACGAGTAGGTGTCCACATACTTTTGGTCATGTAGAGTATTTTACATGAAGTGCCTTCAGAAAGTATTCACACCAATTGACTTTTTCAAAATGTTGTTGAGTTACAGCCTGAATTTAAAATATATTACATTTAGATTTTTTTGTCACTGGCCTACACACAACACCCCATAATGTCAAAGTGAAATTATGTTTTTACAAATGTCTTAAGTCAATAAGTATTCAAACCCTCTGTTATGGCAAGCCTAAATAAGTTGAGGAATTAAAATGTGCTTAACAAGTCACATAATAAAGTTGCAATAATAGTGTTTAACATGATTTTTGAATGACTACCTCATCTCTGTACCGCACACATACAGACTATTGTAAAGGTCCATCAGTCGAGCAGTGAATTTCAAACAGATTCAACCACAAAAGACCAGGGAGGTTTTCCAATGCCTCGCAAAGAAGGGCGCCTATTGGTAGATGGGTAAAAATAAAATAAAAAGCAGACCATGGTGAGGTTATTACTTTCACTTTGGATGGTGTACCAATACACCCAGTCACTACATAGATACAGGCGTCCTTCCTAACTCATTTGCCAGGGAGGAAGGTAACTACTCAGGGATTTCACCATGAGGCCAATGGTGACTTTAAAATAGTTACAGAGTTTAATGATGTGATAGGAGAAAACTGAGGATAGATCAACTTTCATTGTAGTTACTCCACAATACTAACCTAATTGACAGCGGGAAAAAGGACGCATGTACAGAATAAAACTATTCCAAAACATGCATCCTGTTTGCAACAAGGCACTAATGTAATACTGCAAAAAATGTGGCATAGCTATTATGTTTTTGTCCTGAATACAAAGTGTTATGTTTGGGGCAAATCCAATACATTACTGAGTACCACTCAATATTTTCAAGTATAGTGGTGGCTGCATCATGTTATGGGTATGCTTGTAATTGTTAAGGACAGGGGAGTTTTTCAGGATAAAAAAGAAAACGGTACAGGCAAAATCCTAAAGGAAAACCTGGTTCAGTCTGCTTTCCACAAGACACTGGGAAATGAATTCACATTTCAACAGAACAATAACCTAAAACCCAAGGCTAAATCTACACGAGTTTTTTTACCAAGAAGACAGTGAATGTTCTCGAGTGGCCGAGTTACAGTCGACTTAAATTTACTTGAAGCTGTATGGCAAGACCTGGTTGTCTAGCAATGATCAACAACCGATTTGACAGAGCTTGAAGAATTTTGAAAATAATAAACTGGGCAAATATAGCACAATCCAGGTGTGGAAAGCTCTTAGAGACTTACCCAGAAAGACTCACAGCTATAATTGCTGCCAAAAGTGCTTTTGCAAAGTCGTGAATCAGGGGTGTGAATACTTATGTAAATGAGATAATGCATTAATACATTTTGTATAACTGTGCTAAAATTTCTAGAAACATGTTATCACATTGTCATTATGGGGTATTGTGTGTAGATGGGTGAGAATTTGTTTTATTTAATCAATTTTGAATTCAGGCTGTAACAAAATGTGGAATAAGTCAAGGTGTATGAATACTTACTGAAGCGACTGTAGCTACCTAGCTCCAGAGATGGGACCAAGTCACTATTATTCAAGCCACAAGCATTTTATACAATAAATATGTTGAAATTACAATATCACTGGAGTCATGGCAAATAAATTTGTGCCACTTGTGTAGCCTACCTGGAGTTGGCAAACAGATTTAATAAATAGCCTATAACTCCGTTTTTTGTTGTAGCCTTGTGTATTATGCAATTGTCAATGGCCATGTTAGTTAATTAAATTAGAAGTTATCAGCTGTGATCATGGTCACAGCTCTATAGCAAAATGTATCATTCTCCACATTTAAAGTCAGTTTCAATTAGATGTTGGCCTTTCAGGGGCTATAGCAGGGTTCTTCAATTCCGGTCCTGGTGGGCCGAAACACTTCTGTTTTTTATTTCTACCTGGTAGTTAATTGCACTCACCTGGTGTCCCAGGTCTGAATTAGCCCCTGATTAGAAGGAGAGGATGAAAACAGAGGTGTTTCGGCCCTCCAGGACCGGAATTGAAGAACCCTGGGCTATAGGCTACCTGCATCTAGATCAGCAAACCATGGCAAAGTTGAAGTGCAATTATAAATCCAGATTTTAGTCAGTAGCCTATGCCTATTGAAATAACAAGTCAATCTCGCAAATAGGCCATTTATAACAGTTTGTAGCCTTACCATCTGGCACATAATGAAGGCACAATTGCCAGAAAGCCTAACATTCGTTTTTTTACGTTTGTCCAAGTGTTTCTTGCACAAATATTGAGATCCTCTATCCAACTTCATCACTCAAACTCTCCTGTCAGATGTATCTATAGTTATGCACATGCGCAAACAGGATTTATTTCCAATTATAAACTGGGTGGTTTGAGCCCTGAATGCTGATTGGTTGAAAGCCATGGTATATTAGACTGTGTACCATGGGAATGACAAAAAAATTACTTTTTACATTGTTAACAAGTTTATAATAGCAATCAGGCTCCTCAGGGGTTTGTGGTATACGGCCAATATAACACTGCTAAGGGCCATGTCCAAAGAACAGCCCTTAGCCGTGGTATATTGGCCATAGCACAATCCAGGTGTGGAAAAGGGTTCGACTCTCCTGAGTGGCGCAGTGGTCTAAGGCTGTGCCACTAGAGATCCTGGTTCGAATCCAGGCTCTGTCGCAGCCGGCCGCGACCGGGAGACTAATGGGCGGCGCACAATTGGCCCAGCGTCGTCCAGGGTAGGGGAGGGAATGGCCGGCAGGGATGTAGCTCAGTTGATAGAGCATGGCGTTTGCAACGCCAGGGTTGTGGGTTCGATTCCCACGGGGGGCCAGTATAAAAAAATATATATATATATATATATATATACCGTATGTATTCACTAACTGTAAGTCGCTCTGGATAAGAGCGTCTGCTAAATGACTAAAATGTAAAAATGAAAATGAAAGCTCTTAGAGACTTACCCAGAAAGACTCACAGCTATAATTGCTATAAAGGCCTTATTGTTTAATCATAGCAGTCAAAACAATTTAAATCGACATCCATTGATGGAAAATGATCTGGAGAGTTTAATAAGGGCGATTTATCTTTTCTCTTGCAACATTCTTAAACTTGGAGATGGAAAACAGAATTTCGCTTCTTAACCTACTTCTTACAAAATTACGTAGATATTCCTTCTTAATTCGCTCGATAAAGTTATGAAAAGGGTTTTCATGGAAAAATTTGCCAACTCCTCTGTTGCTGCAAAACAACATTTATTTTGTGGGCAGGTTTTCAGAGGTCATTAGGTTAGACATTTTAGCTCGACCTGGCAACACTGCTTGGCTTGTATAATTACCCTAAAGTTGTAGACATGCTGCCCGAAAAGTAAGAGGGAATGTTATCACAAATCAGTTCGTAGATCAGCATGTTTCTCCACGATCACTACATTGTAACGGTGGGTCAGCAACAGCTGATTCGGGACACAGACTTGCGGCATAACAGGCAGCATTGCTGCTTCATGAAAACAGAAAACTCATAATGTTAGCTACTAACGTTACAAGTTAGCTAGCTTTTGGTGGAAGCATTCAGCATTGTGTGTGCAGCATAAGATAACTGGTTGGTAAGCAGCATTCAATGCGTTTTATATGAAGTGTGACTGATTCAGCTATAACGCTAGCTCTTCTCATAGACGTCCAGTCATTGAGCTAACGACTATCCATTTAAAAGTGCGTCTCGGCAGAAATATATTTATATAAAATAATTACATCATTTTCTGCAGCGGTGGCAACAATTTCCCACCGCTGCTAAATTAATATAGGGGAAACACTGCCTTTAGGCTATGATCAAAAATAGCATCTGGGATCAAAAAGACCCACACATTAGGCAGTCAACCAAACTTTGCAACCAGTCTTTCCGCCGTGACACGAGACTCATAACACTCGGATATGGGGGACGTTATAACATAGCTAGCCCGGTCTATGCTATGTGGTACAAATGTGTGCTAGCTAGTTAAGTTAGCATCTGGCCTAACACAATGGAAACATTTGACTTAATAGCGAAACACCGTCTGTGCATCAAGCGTGGGTTGACGAATGAAAGTCTGATACACTTTACTTTCGCATAACCAGATATTCGAGTATGATAACGTCTCCATAATATCAAATCATACCATCACAATAGTCTTCATTGCTAATCATCATTGGTTGACTGTTGTCGTCCGCCGCCCCAGACCGCCTATCTTTTGATGCTGCTGCGCTACTATACTCATTCAGGTGTTTACTACGCAAATGCCTTAGCATGTTCGTGGTGTGGCCGCAATGAAGGACGGTCTCCAAACACAGCAGACAAGTCACTTTCTTCTCGTCTACGGCTCTGAAAAAAGACCAAACGACACTTCGTTTTCTAGGAGCCATCTTCCCATAAGCGTCTCGTCGGTCGT
The DNA here is from genome assembly GCF_964263955.1 of Coregonus lavaretus. Taxonomy (NCBI): domain Eukaryota; kingdom Metazoa; phylum Chordata; class Actinopteri; order Salmoniformes; family Salmonidae; genus Coregonus; species Coregonus lavaretus. Next base: position 15,258,645 of record NC_140024.1, read on the forward strand.
CACTAGTTACCACAGCCACAAAGTAATAAAGGCCGCCTATTTCTAGAATGTATCTTATTAAAATGTGATTTTAAACCTAACCATAACTGTAAGCACACTGATAACCTTGTGCCTAACCTTAAATGAAGACCAATTATGTTTACGATATAGCCCATTTTGACTTTGTGGTTGTGGTAACTAATAGCCGTCTCGTCAGCAACACCAAAAAGGTACTTCCGGGTCACGGAATTTCTGAACTCTTCTAAATTAAGTCCCACACGTTATAGTAGAAAAATTTAAATAACCCGTATTAATTATTGATATATGAAAAATAATTGTCTAAACATTAAGTGATTCATATGTTCATATTTAAGTGACATTTCCATTCAATGTGGGTTTTAAAACATGTTCTATGGTCAAATAAATGCCCCCAATGTGAATTGAATAAATGTTGGCTTACAGAGCAAAAACTATTCTAGGTGCCGCAGTAAAATTATTGTAGGGAATAATCAGTAGGGTCTGTAGAATGTATTCAGTAATGTCTGTATATATATGTATATATACACTACCAGTCAAAAGTTTGGACACACCACCTCAAAAGTTTGGACACACCTACTGATTCCATATGTGTTGTTTCATAGTTTTGATGTCTTCACTACAAAGTAGAAAATAAAGAAAAACCCTAGAATGAATAGGTGTGTCCAAACTTTTGACTGGTACTGTATACAGCACACCTACAGCACACCTACTCACACCTACTGTATACAGTACCAGTCAAAAGTTTGGACACACCTACTAATTCCAGACACCTACTAATTCCAGGGTTTTTCTTTATTTTCACTATTTTCTACATTGTAGAATAATAGTGAAGACATCAACACTATGAAATAACACATATGGAATCATGTAGTAACCAAAAAAGTGTTAAACAAATCAAAATATATTTCATATTTGAGATTCTTCAAAGTAGCCACCCTTTGCCTTGATGACAGCTTTGCACACTCTTGGCATTTATATACACTACCAGTCAAAAGTTTGGACACACCTACTCATTCAAGGTTTTATTTTTATTTTGTGGAGGCCAGGTCATCTGATGCAGCACTCCATCACGCTCCTTCTTGGTAAAATAGCCCTTACACAGCCTGGAGGTGTGTTGGGTCATTGTCCTGTTGAAAAACAAATGATAGTCCCACTAAGCCCAAAACAGATGGGATGGCGTATCGCTGTAGAATGCTATGGTAGCCATACTGGTTAAGTGTGCCTTGAATTCTAAATAAATCACATACAGTGTCATCAGCAAAGCACCCCCACACCATAACACCTCCTCCTCCATGCTTTACGGTGGGAAATACACATGCGGAGATCATCCGTTCACCAACACCGCGTCTCACAAAGACACGGCGGTTAGAACCAAAAATCTCAAATTTGGGCTCCAGACCAAAGGACACATTTCCACCGGTCTAATGTCCATTGCTCGTGTTTCTTGGCCCAAGCAGGTCTCTTCTTCTTATTGGTGTCCTTTAGTAGTGGTTTCTTTGCAGCAATTCGACCATGAAGGCCTGATTCACAGTCCCCTCTGAACAGTTGATGTTGAGATGTGTCTGTTACTTGAACTCTGTGAAGCATTTATTTGGGCTGCAATTTCTGAGGCTGGTAACTCTAGTGAACTTATCCTCTGCAGCAGAGGTAACTGTGGGTCTTCCATTCCTGTGGTGGTCCTCATGAAAGCCAGTTTCATTATAGTGCTTGACAGGGGCGGTGTGTTCAATAGGGCGATATGGGCGACGCACTGCCAAACGGGAAAAGGAAGGGATTTTTTTTCTAATCAATTATATCACGGCAACAGTAGTTATCAGTGTTGTAATCTAGACGTCTTATCTGCCACAGTGCCACACTGCCACTAAATGTCCAATCAGGCTAAAGTCGTGCTTCAAATGTCCCCGCCCGTTTTGGGGCGATTTCAGTCAGGTTGAAAATCGCCCAGAAGTCTGTCATAGACTCCCATGTAAAATCTATTTTTTTCAAATTTCAGAGCTTTCAATACAATCTCTATGGGTTTCTGAGGGCTTGCACTTACGCGCTTTCGTCATACGTAACGTAACCATGAACGTAACTAAGAAAAGAGCGGGTAGCAGCGTCTCTGTTGCGACCTGCAGTGTGTGTGACGTTTGGTGTGGCGTTATCTTATGTTTTTAATCTTATGTTTTTAATTTGTACACTTAGTGGCGTTATTTTATGTTTTTAATTTGTACACTTAGTTTACAAACATTCTGCCAACCATGGATTTCCAGTGGTGGGGTCACGGTGTTGGACTGATCTTGTTGATCGTGTACATACCCGCTACGAACGGACTAAATAATGAAAACGCTGCTGGCAGCGGAATCCAATACAGCAGGGAGTTTTTACTACAATGCAACTCAAATACGAACGCGATGGATATCCCAATGGCCCATCTAATACCTGATTGTCTGCGAGTGGATTACAAACCCAAATGCAAACGTGGAAAACGCGGGGGAATCAGACAACGACTTAAAAAAAATTAAGAACAAACTTCCCTTACCCACCACCTTGCTGATTAATGCCCAGTCACTGAGGGGGAAAGCGGATGAGTTGTCAGCGAATCTGCGCTTCCAACACGAATATCGGGAGGCCTGTTTGCTGGCATTTACTGAGACTTGGCTGGATGACAGAGTCCCGGACAGAGAAGTGGAGCCGGCCGGCTTCACCCTGGTCAGAGCGGACCGCGATCTGACAGTCACAGGGAAACTTCACGGCGGGGGTGTCTGTCAGGGACCAGTGGTGTAAATCGATCCTGGTAAGAGAGCGACTCTGTACCCCCGACATTGAACTGCTTTCTGTGTCACTGCGACCTTACTATCTGCCCCGTGAGTTCCCCCAATTGTTTGTTACCGTTGTGTACATTCAACCAAAAGCTAATATAACAAAGGCATCAGAGATTATTTATAATCTGTCACATAAACTGGAATCCATCTCCCCCGACGCACCCAAATTTATTTTAGGGGATTTTAACAACTGTACCTTGCACAAAGTCTTGCGCACATACCATCAGTATGTGAAATGTCACACTAGGAAAAATAGGACTCTTGATTTGTACTATGGGACAATACCAAAGGCGTTCTCTGCCACCACCAGACCTCCTCTGGGGACATCAGACCACAATGTGGTCTACCTCAGGCCAATTTACTGTCGCCTCCTGGAGAGGGAGAAACCCACAGTTAAAACTGTCCAGATCTGGAATGACAACAGTATCACTTGGGGTGTTTTGACTGTACAATGTGGGAGGTATTTGAGGACAGCAGCTCTGATCTGGATGAACTCACAGAGGTTATTTCAGACTATGTAAACTTCTGTGTTGAGTCAGTTGTGCCTACTAAGACCTGTAAAATCTTCCCTAACAACAAGCCTTGGGTATCAAAACATCTAAAATCACTACTTGATAGGAAGAAGGCAGTTTATGCTGGGGGTGATAGACAGGCTTTAAGAGATGTACAACGTGAGATAAAAAGACAGATACTGGTGGACAAGTTTTGCGGAGTGTTTGAGTTAGCTTTGCGAGGCAAAGATGAAACTGAGGGCTCCACCAACCCTGGTAAGCCAACACTTTTGAGATCAGTCAATAAATGCTTCTGGTATTGACTTATATGCTGCCCCTGTCTTCATGTTGTTGCTGGACATATCTTTTTTAAAATGTGTGTAGGTCACCTAAATCATCAGAAAAATTGCCCCCCCTGAGAATTTTTTCAGGAGCCGCCACTGGTGCTTGATGGTTTTTGCGACTGCACTTGAAGAAACTTTCAAAGTTCTTGACATTTTCCGTATTGACTGACCTTCATGTCTTAAAGTACTGATGGACTCTCTTTCTCTTTGCTTATTTGAGCTGTTCTTGCCAAGGCATAGGGTGACTATTTGAAGAATCTCAAATATAAAAGAAATGTTGATTTGTTTAAAACTTTTTTGGTTACTACATGATTCCATATGTGTTATTTCATAGTTGATGACTTCACTATTATTCTACAATGTAGAAAATAGTAAAAATAAAGAAAAACCCTGGAATGAGTAGGTGTGTCCAAACTTTTGACTGATACTGTATATATGCAAAGAAAATCACAGCACCCCCCACCCCCAAACATCTTTCTGGCTATGACACTACACCACTTCTAAAATCTTAACAACTTGGATGTGCTCACATTTCATGATTTCCTTGTTGATCCTGCCCTGCTTTTCTCAGTTGTGTAGGGAAAAAATGCTGACACACAAACAGTGAGCTGCTTTATTAGTGTGCACATTATTATGTGCAGAAACATCAAAAAAGAGACGGAAGTGCAGAATATGGACTTGATATTAAATAATAATGACAATATGAAATTATATTTTGGGTTTGTGTCATGGTAGGACGCAGATGTAATATTGGTGGAGTTCATTTTGCATGGCCCGGTGCCCAAGGTGAGTGGAGATTTCACTTAAGGACCAATGGTATGGTCTAACACAGGGTTGCCCAACTGTGTTACTGGAGAGATACCCTCCTGCAGGTTTTCGCTCCAACCCCAGGTGTTACTAACCTGATTCATCTCATCAACCTGCTAATTATTAGAATCAGGTGTGCTAGATTAGGGTTGGCGCAAAAACCTACAGGACGGTAGCTTTCCAGCAACAGGGTTGGGCAAGTCTAACATATTCAAATGCCGCACAACCAGGGCACCGGGCAATGTAAAACGAACTCGCCCATTGAAAAGACGGCTGCATTCACGCCACTGCTCCAGCAATTTGTCTACGATTTATCTCGGTCCATGTTGTTGTTGCTATCATCTTTGCCATCGTTTTGGCACAGTTTCTAAACCCAGAGACTTCCGGGAACTCTTGCGAAGCAGACTAAGTAGACCAGGCCGGGTATGGGGTTTGAGAAGTCAATGAAATAAGTGAAAAATTATTCCTTAGTTGTTAATTTTCTCGAAATCTATAGGCACAAACTAGATTCGAGCCAATGTCTTAAGTAGTTGAACATGTTATTACTCCAAACTCGTGAAAGTGACTAAATGACACGTTTTCATTTTCGTCAAAAAACACTTTATATCGAAGGAGTGCCTTTGATTTGACATTTTTTTTGATTTGACGCAGTTCGGCGCGAGACGACGGTTAGACCCGATGACGTATTTCTGCGCTTAGCTAGCCGACGTCGCCATGACATCGCCTACAAGTGTGATCAGGGATTTCTATTGGATACGCAGTTTTAGCCTATCTTCATACTCATGTCTTTGATTTTGGTGTCACATGCTGAATGCGTATTGGCAGCAATCCTTGCCCAATCGCGTCATAGCACTGCTTATGCTACAAGATGCACAACCAACATTTCTGACATGTCAGAACATTTTCGGGACATCTGACAGGGGTCTGGAGAACAGAACAGCTATCATCGGTGCGTCCTTGACCCGCTCAAACTACGCGAGTCCCAGATGTACTGATCCTAGCCGAAGTTCAGAGGATTTGACCCCAATCATGAAAATGTGTCTGGGACGGCAAAAACATGGCGAATTCCTGACAAAATCGTGTAGCGTATGCCTGGCATTATACCTGTGGTTGCGAGTTGCTTGACCGCTGGAAAAGGACACACTAACATGCGTTTTGCTACCACCTATTGTATTGGCGGTATTCATCGAAAGGCTGAAGCAGAGGATTGAAACCCCTATCCCGTCTAAATTAGCTACATAGTGATGCAGTGCACTTTTGGGCTGTCTTTAATTGTACATCCAACATTTGAATGAGACCCCAATTCCTAGGGGAAGATTGGAACTATCATTCAATTAACATTATGTTGTATGGATGACTTTACACAACTGGAAGACATTTACATTTGATCTGTACTTTTTGAAAAGCCTAAATTCTGAGTCAATTTAAACACACTCAAGGAGAGGCAGCAATATGACAGTGAGATATTTATTAACTTGGGAAGTAAAGTGAGTGCGGTACGTTTTCACAGCCTCTGTCCCCTCCACTGAAAACAAAATCATAGGTAGTGTGTACATTTTACATTTTACTCATTTAGCAGACGCTCTTATCCAGAGCGACTTACGGTTAGCGAGTGCATACATTTTCATACTGGTCCCCTGTGGGAATCGAACCCACAACCCTGGCATTGCAAGCGCCATGCTCGACCAACTGAGCTACACGGGTAACAGTGATAACGCCAAGTAAAACTGAAATTATAAAAACTTAAAACACAAACTATAAATATCCATCAACAAACCTCTTATAGCTTATCAGACACATTTCCACTTGCTGAACACATACTACTGAAATAAAACATACAGCCTTTTCTTAGTAAAACACAAAAGTAAAAATGAAATAAATACAGTACAGTCTTTCCACCATATAGTCAGACACATTCTATTCACAGGCTTGCACACAAGCTGTCCGGTTACCACAGACACAGCGGGTGTAGTAGCATTTTATCAGTGCAGGAAATGCTGATATGGAAAATGGGATCAACAATCAATATCTTACTGATTTAAAAAAAAAGACATACATCAAATAATAACTAACTGAAAGTCAAGGGGGTTTGCATGAGTAACTCTGCTGTGAGGGCAGTCTGATGATGATACGCATCTTCTCGTAAAAAGTTAGTTTTTAAAAATGAAATTCTTGAGTTAGTAAGTTACTCTTTAAAAATAACTATATATGTTTATGTGTATAATACACATTTGTGTAAGAGATAATCCTACATTTAATCTATGACATGTATGTAAACTCCAACAAACATTTCTTACATCAGCAGAAGTAGTGAGGCACAGTGAGAAACTATAGTGTGAATACTTAACACGTCCTCCTTCAAGGTGATCACTGATTTGACAGGAAAGTGGTGAACTAGGGCCGGATTGGCTGGGAATATTTCAAAACGCACGCAGGCATGCACACACACAACAACTCTGCTGAGAAGAGTTCACATCCAGTAGTTCTGTTCCAGTAGAAGGTGTGCCCACCAGTCTGCCTGGCTGTGGGTTCTTGCAGGGGAGGGTAGTGGTTGATAGGGGACAGTCTCCTCAGGACAGGCCATAGAGGCTGTCTGTAGGTCATTTATATTAGTATGTGTAGGTGTGTGTGTATATAAATATGAGTACTCAGTTCTTGTTTCTCTGCAGCGCCTCACACAGGTTTTGGTTGGGATCTGGTTCCTGTGTCATGACCTCCACACTTTCCCACTCTCCGCTGCGGCTTGACCGTTTCACCGCCTCCACCACCGTCTGCACGTACAGCCCATCCTCAAACGTTGACGCCATGGCAACCGGCCCCTGCGCCCATGACCGACGCTCCTCCTGTGCCTGGAAAGCATATTTTAGAGCTGTAACCATGGAGCCTAGCCCCCGCAGGTGTGGCAGGGGGACATCCTTGACCTCTTGTCCCGTCCCTCCGCTGTCCCCTAGCAGCAGCTCCTCCCCGTTCCCTCCATTGCGCTGCCCGTACAGCTCTGTCCCCCTGGCAATCAGCCTCCCTGCTGAACCAACAACCATCACCTCGTGGACGAAGGCCCCCGGCATGTTGAAGTTCAGAGTCACAGTGCAGCACACTCCTGACCCAGTCCCAGTCCCCGCCCCGCTACCAGAATGAGACCCTCCCATCAGCATCTGGAAGAAACAGAAGTCATCGCTGGTGACGCGGCGGATCCCGCGGATCGCTCCATTCTGCCGCACGAACGTCCGGAGAAGGCCGTGCACCCGCATCGCCCGTGCTCCCGTCAGGTGACTCAGCAGGTCCACGAGGGTAGAGCCAACCGTGTGGAGCCCGCCACCCCCCATCAGCTCCTCGCAGGTCCAGCCGTATGATTGGTCGAGCAGACTGGGGCCATAGACACGGGCGTCACACACCTGCAGCTCACCCACGTATCCCTCCGCCAGCAGCTGCCGCATTGCTACGAACGCTGGGAGGAAGCGCAGAGCATTACCCACAATGCTCAGCAACTGGGGGTAGTACCGCGCCGCAGTCACCATCTTGAACGCGTCCACAGCGGTAGCAGCCTTCTCACATACCACATTCTTACCTATCCCTACGAGAGAGAGAGAGAGAGAGAGAGAGAGAGAGAGAGAGAGAGAGAGGTGTTCCTGAAAATGCCTCTATGCTTCAACAACCACCATGTGTGTATGTAGGTTGTGGCACCATCTATTAACTGTGTGTGTGTGTGTGTGTGTCTCTATGCAAATATAACCTCAGCCCTGACCTTAAAGCCCCACCCAACACAGGGAGTCCACTATTCGACCGGACACAGGAGGAAGTACATACTGTCCAGACCCCTCTGCCGCACGCACACACACACGCAAACAGCACGTCCCTCCCCCAGAGCAGGGAGGGACCTTCCGGTTGGTGGAGACACTCTCAGGAAGCAGGAACTAAAGCAGGAAGATGAGGTCAACGCTCAGGAATTCACCCAGATAAGACGGTCAATTCACCTCCTCTGACATCATAACCTACCAGTACCTCAAAACTCACGATTCAGTTAAAGCGTATAGCCAACTATTGTAAATCAATCAGAATACAGTGATAGACAGAGAGGGCTCAATAGAGACTAAGAGAAGGGAGGTAGTGAGAAAGAGGAAAAGAGAGAGCCTCAGCCATGGAGAGAGAGAGATGGGGGGAGGGATGTATGGGAGGTATGAGTCCAGACAGATTAGAAGAGGAATGCACCGATTATCAGTGTTCATCAGAGACTGTATTGTTTATGTAAGTTTGTGGAAGCATTGCTTCCCTATGGCCTCGTCAAGTGTTTGTGTGCTATGAAAGCACAGTAAGAGTATTCTGTATGTTGCCTGAGTGTTGTGTAGGCATTGTGCCAACGTTTGTGGTGTAAACACTGGGATTGATTACCCATGCTCTCCCACAGGGCAGGAAAACCCAACTGTGTGTGTGTACAAGTGTGCATGCATGTATTTGTGTTGTCTTACCCAGGGCTTTGACTGCAATCTGCCGTGTGAGTGGGGGTGAGATGTAGATGCAGACAAGGTCAACATCAGGGTGCAATAAGACATCGTCCGATTGGCTGGTGTGAAACGGAATGCCCAGCTCCTGCGCCAGGGCGCATGCCTCCTCCTCGCTCCTCCCCCAGAGCGCGCGTACCTCAAACCCTTCCCCCCGCAGCAATGGAACTAGCACCCGTGCTGTACTCCCTGTGCCAAACACACCAACACCAGGCAACATTGCTGCCACTCCTCTCCACTGTATGTCTGGTCTGCACCACACAGACACGCAAGCATCCCAACGTCGTCCTACTCCCACCACTCTTCTCTCACAGAGGGAGCGTCTGCTGTATGCTGTTGCCTGGCAACACAGAGAAAATGTTTTAGAATTATTATTATTATTATATACATTGAAGAGACTAAGCGTTGTTTTAATTTTACATGTATTGCTCGATTATGAACTTGTTATATAACCAGTAATGTCCACAACTAGCTGCTCCTCTGTCCAACTATCTACACATTAGCTACAGGTTGTTACACCAGATGTGATTTAACCAAAGATTTTTGGTATCCATTACTGGGAGTTACAGGTTTGCCTATACAAAACGTTGCCAGAGATTTTTCAACAAACCTGGTTATGATTGAGACAGATGGGTCCAGTCCAAAGTGTCGCATGTCATGATGACACTCATGTTTCGATCAATGAGAGAAGATTTGAAATAGACAAGATGGCGGCATACACATTGTTGGATTACTTCAAAACGCACCACCTGCAACTGGACATTTTAAAAGATAAGTTTGGCCGAATCCAGAACGAAGATAGTGTCGCCAATATCAGGTTAGTTTAAACTTATTCTTGAAAACAATACGATATTCATACCTATGGTTTTATGGCTGATAGCCGAGTAGTTTACACAACAGAACAGCAAAGACTGCTACTTGTGCATGTGTGAGATAAGCAGAACCATAGCTCTCAAACTCCCTACAGTTCTCAGCCATTAGCTTCCCCCATGACTGCTTCGTATGAACTACAACCCCGACGCTGTGTTTTACCATTTAGAAACATCAAATCATCACTTGCGATATGGCCATTATCTCTCATCAGCGAGAAACAATCCTTCAAATAAAGAAGATACACTTACTGTAGCAGTTTTGCACAGTTCCATACAGCTACAGTGGGGAAAAAAAGTATTTAGTCAGCCACCAATTGTGCAATTTCTCCCACTTAAAAAGATGAGAGAGGCCTGTAATTTTCATCATAGGTACATAACAACTATGACAGACGAATTGAGGAAAGAAAATCCAGAAAATCACATTGTAGGATTTTTTATGAATTTATTTGCAAATTATGGTGGAAAATAAGTATTTGGTCACCTACAAACAAGCAAGATTTCTGGCTCTCACAGACCTGTAACTTCTTCTTTAAGAGGCTCCTCTGTCCTCCACTCGTTACCTGTATTAATGGCACCTGTTTGAACTTGTTATCAGTATAAAAGACACCTGTCCACAACCTCAAACAGTCACACTCCAAACTCCACTATGGCCAAGACCAAAGAGCTGTCAAAGGACACCAGAAACAAAATTGTAGACCTGCACCAGGCTGGGAAGACTGAATCTGCAATAGGTAAGCAGCTTGGTTTGAAGAAATCAACTGTGGGAGCAATTATTAGGAAATGGAAGACATACAAGACCACTGATAATCTCCCTCGATCTGGGGCTCCACGCAAGATCTCACACCGTGGGGTCAAAATGATCACAAGAACGGTGAGCAAAAATCCCAGAACCACACGGGGGGACCTAGTGAATGACCTGCAGAGAGCTGGGACCAAAGTAACAAAGCCTACCATCAGTAACACACTACGCCGCCAGGGACTCAAATCCTGCAGTGCCAGACGTGTCCCCCTGCTTAAGCCAGTACATGTCCAGGCCCGTCTGAAGTTTGCTAGAGTGCATTTGGATGATCCAGAAGAGGATTGGGAGAATGTCATATGGTCAGATGAAACCAAAATTGAACTTTTTGGTAAAAACTCAACTCGTCGTGTTTGGAGGACAAAGAATGCTGAGTTGCATCCAAAGAACACCATACCTACTGTGAAGCATGGGGGTGGAAACATCATGCTTTGGGCCTGTTTTTCTGCAAAGGGACCAGGACGACTGATCCGTGTAAAGGAAAGAATGAATGGGGCCATGTATCGTGAGATTTTGAGTGAAAACCTCCTTCCATCAGCAAGGGCATTGAAGATGAAACGTGGCTGGGTCTTTCAGCATGACAATGATCCCAAACACACCACCCGGGCAACGAAGGAGTGGCTTCGTAAGAAGCATTTCAAGGTCCTGGAGTGGCCTAGCCAGTCTCCAGATCTCAACCCCATAGAAAATCTTTGGAGGGAGTTGAAAGTCCGTGTTGCCCAGCGACAGCCCCAAAACATCACTGCTCTAGAGGAGATCTGCATGGAGGAATGGGCCAAAATACCAGCAACAGTGTGTGAAAACCTTGTGAAGACTTACAGAAAACGTTTGACCTGTGTCATTGCCAACAAAGGGTATATAACAAAGTATTGAGAAACTTTTGTTATTGACCAAATACTTATTTTCCACCATAATTTGCAAATAAATTCATTAAAAATCCTACAATGTGATTTTCTGGATTTTTTTTTCTCGTTTTGTCTGTCATAGTTGACGTGTACCTATGATGAAAATTACAGGCCTCTCTCATCTTTTTAAGTTGGAGAACATGCACAATTGGTGGCTGACTAAATACTTTTTTCCCCCACTGTATGGGTGCTTCCATCCTACACTTCCACTACACTTCAAGTTATGCTTACACACAGGTGTCCGGAGCATGCTAGATTGTTAATTAGCACAGGTGGTCGCCTTTTGTCTTCAGTTTGTTTTCCGTAAACAAGCGCTGTAACATGGAGATATGGCAGTGTGGGAACACTAACCCTATCAAGGTCTGTATAAATGTAACCTTTTGTTTTCTGAAAATTATTTCTCGCTGATATGAAAGATAAGGTTCATATGCTTCCAAAACCTTACCGCAAGCGATGCATGTTAATGTTCAGACCGAGCGACGGGGATCTTAACAAAACTCCCCCCTACAGAAGACGCCTTTGTCCAATGACTCTTATTATGTGTAATGGAACTGAGAGTCATGATCAAGGGCTAGGCAGAACAATATATACACTGAACAAAAATATAAACGCAACTTGTAAGTGTTGGTCCCATGTTTCATGAGCTGAAATAGAAGATCCCAGAAATCTTTCATACGCACAAAAAGCATATTTCTCTCAAATTCTGGGCACAAATTTATTTAAATCCCTGTTAGTGAGGATTTATCCTTTTCCAAGATAATCCATCCACCTGACAGGTGTGGCATATCAAGAAGCTGATCAAACAGCACGATCATTACACAGGTGCACCTTGTGCTGGGGACAATAAAAGGCCACTTTAAAATGTTCTGTTGTCACAACAATGCCACAGATGTCTCAAGTTGAGGGAGCATGCAATTGGCATGCTGACTGCAGGAATGTCCACCAGAGCTGTTGCCAGAAAATGTAATGTTCATTTCTCTACCATAAGCCACCTCCAAAGTCATTTTAGAGAATTTGGCCGTACGTGTAAGGCGTTGTGTGGGCAAGCGGGTTGGTGATATCAACGTTGTGAACAGAGTGCCCCATGGTGGCGATGGGGTTATGGTATGGGCAGGCATAGACTACGGACAACAAACACAATAGCATTTTATCGATGGCAATTTGAATGCACAGAGATATCGTGACGAGATCCTGAGGCCCATTGTCGTGCCATTCATCAGCCGACATCACCTCATGTTTCAGCATGATAATGGCAAGGAACTGTACACAATTCCTGGAAGCTGAAAATGTCCCAGTTCTTCTATGGCCTACATACTCACCAGACATGTCACCCATTGAGCATGTTTGGGATGCTCTGGATCGATGTGTACGACAGCGTATTCCAGTTCCCGCCAATATCCAGCAACTTCGCACAGCCATTGAAGAGGAGTGGGACAACATTCCACAGGCCACAATCACCAGCCTTATCAACTCTATGTGAAGGAGATGTGTCGTGCTGCATGAGGGAAATGGTGGTCACACCAGATACTGACTGGTTTTCTGATCCACACCGCTACCTTTTTCTTTAAAGTATCTGTGACCAACAGATGCATATCTGTATTCCCAGTCATGTGAAATTCATAGATTAGGTCCTCTTTTATTTTAATTGACTGATTTCCTTATATTAACTGTAACTCTGTGAAAAAGTTGCGTTTATTTTTGTTCAGTATAGATAGGTTAGCTTGTTAGCTAACATGAACTAACCAGTGGCTGGGGAGGCAGAAGCCCAGGGGTCCTGGATAAGGATTTTGAAAATCGATGAGCTCTTTATAACCACTATTGTGACTAGGATATATTTTGGTGGTCAGCTACAGTACCTTCGCTTAGCTCGATGACTTTTGATCCGCCGAGTGCTAGGAGGCGATGCCCGTGTACCTGCTGATGTGATGACGTCCCCCGCCTCCGTCGGACTCCCGGTGCCGTTTAATCCGTGGCAGCGAGACTCACCATTCACATTCAGGTCAAAACTTCATGGTATCAGAGCAAGACTCTCAATTTATTAACACTTCTGTATTCTCAATTTATTCATACTTCTGTATTCTGTCTTGAGTATACTTTTCGAGGTTTCAAATTAGGTATTCGCGTTCGCCCAGCATCCGTCTTTCTACACGAAGTTGTCCTGATGCGTCTGCGCAGTGTTGTCCGAGAGACAAAATTCCAGTCACGCCCATCTGAGCAACGCCCGGACTGGTTTCTAGGAGGAGCCGAATCTCCCAAGCCATCAAGACCCACGCCATTGGCCGTTCGATAGCCAATGGGCTCTCAGCAATGCGTTCACCGCCGCGTTTGAGGAGAAGCAGTCTGCCTACAGCAGTGCCGCGTCCAACCAGCTAGCACGATTGACTGACAGCGAGTTAAATGCCACGCTACATGTAAATTAAGCAAGGTAGCTAACGAATTAGATATGGTTTACGAGTAGAATTGCTTGTTTTCAGATACAAAAATAGAGCTAAAGTTGCCTCATTGGTATGCCGCATTGCACTTCATGAAATCAAGAAAAAACTGTCGACTTTGACAGACTGAGCAGTAACCTTCATGCTGACCACACCGCCCGCGTTGCAAAATAAATGTACACATTCATGTTATTCAATCATTGCACCCACACCGCTGGCGCTAAAATAGAACTTGGTTCAATTTGTGACGCTTAACGCTTTGCAGGTCCCGCCTCTCCCATCTCCTCATTGGTTTTTAGGAGCATGTACCCACGTGGGTGATTGAAAGTTGAACTGAGGTCCACACTCCAGTCCAGTTGGTGGTGGTAATGCACCTTAAAGTTGGTTGCCAACCGAAATATAAAATCCAAACAAGAAGAAGAAGCCTGAAGGAGGAGCGATTACTAGAAACGAGATCAATTTACACTTTTATCTGTGGATTAATTGTCGGAGTAGAGGACCTTGTGCATTTCAGGTAAAACAACAACCCAATGTTTATATCCCAGGACAAATTAGTTAGGAACAGTAAGCTCGCTAGCTAAATTGCCATTCTGGAATTAAATAACAAATACAGCATATACTTTCACTCCTCTACCTTTACCTTATAAACTGCCTCAACCCCCCACAATCATTTGTTTTCTTCTCCAAATTGGGGTTAGTGGGGCCCCTCAACAGCATTTTTTAAACGGGCCCCCAATTCGCTAAGTCCCCTGCAAGTAGGCCTATTGAGAGCACTCTCTCGGAGGTGAATTACCTCTGAGATGATGTACAAGTGAGCGCTCTCAGACTTGTCTATCAACCAAAAGCTATTGTAATATTTTACATTATATACAAGTCAATTGTAATGATGAGTCATAAATCCTAGACAATCATTTTCTAAATATTTTCATAAATCACTGAGCCTTCACCTCCCCTCTCCAATAAGTTTATTCTCACACAAGTCTAACAAGTGCCCTTCTGAGGGGAAGACAGAGGGGACAGCTGATTGGCTGATAATTAATGTATTCAAAACCAGGAAGTTTAGTAGTAAGAGACAACTCAAGTTTTTTTTTTTTTTAATCAACTGATAATCAGCAATTCAGCTTTATTAAACATAGACATATGTACATCATTGTTATCGACTCCTTGCCTTAGGGTATATGGTAGCAGGACACAATGCAACTAACGTTATACAGACAAAATGAGAAGAGGCAGTCCATCAGCATAACTGTAGTTTCTGTATCTAAAAACCTGATTCTACTCGTAATCCTATCTAATTCGTTAGCAAATTTGCTCAATTTACATATAGCGTGGTATTTAGCTCACTGTAAGACTCCGACGGTAGCTAGCTAGCTACTTTTCCGCTTTGGACAAGGCAGACTGCTTCTCCTCAGACGCGGCGGTGGAAGTGTTGCTGAGAGCCCATTGCCAATCGAACGGCGTGAGTCTTGATGGCTTGGGAGCTTCCCCGAAATAATATTTATGTTTACTGCGGAGGGGGGCTACAAACGGATTACTGAGCTACTGCCCGAAAGCTGACCGTTTACCAAGAACCAAACAGAACGAACGAAACGGGCCTACCTGCATTTTTCCAATAGAAACGTCCGTTTGCATTTTCCGTTTGGAGTAAAGGGTTTGTTACTAAACGTTTTGCAACAGAATCGGCGTAATGATTACACCACAGAGTATCGAATGCGACCGTTTGAATTTATTTTTATTCAGACTGTAATGTGATTAGCTGGGTCGATTGTGAAAACTGGGGGCAGCATGACAGAGGGCATTAGATTAGTGTCTACAAACTATAGTGCTTGTATTGGTTGTGTCTTTCAGGTTTCTCTGATGGTTAGAAGTGCCTTTGCTTCCTCAGGGCTTCAACTCCAGTCTCCTTTCTCATCCAAAGGCCCTTACAAATGCCAACGCAACGCTAGACCAGACTACTGATTAAATCAAATCAATTTTATTGCAGTGATATTTGACAAACAAAAGACAATGCCATATTCAAACAAATACAACACATTTACACCAGGTTACATGGTCTTGTCCTGGATGTGTTTGAATGAGCGTCTACAAATAATAAATGAACAGCTGTTAATAGATATTCAATCAAATATACAACATCAGCCCACAACAGTATGATTTGGGCTGATCATTCTCAATATAGGCCAATCATTTTCTCCTCGGTTTGGGAATGACGTAGTTACCACTTGTTGCCACAGGAATGAGGAGCTTTCGGGATTCCATTGGGAGATATTTCTCTATCAACACATTCACCGGCATGCTATCAGTCACAAACCCCTGTCTGGAGAGAAAAACAGAGTTAGAGAAAGACGAATGCACGCGCACACACACGACAAGGAGATTATAGTACATACTGTACACTTAAACAGCTGATGAAACCAGAGCTATACACAAACCTCCGCATCAGCAGCTCTACGTCCTCCACCTCAATGGTCTTCCTCTTGGCGTGAGCAGCAAACGTCTCCAAGTCATCAGCTAGTCGGTCAAAGTAGCGCTCCATTCTGGCAAATCCATTTTATACATACATGCATTCATCAATCAATACATTATCTTTAAGTAAGTCCTCTATTCTGTCACTAATACGTACGTCAATTAATTTAACATCAATTATAAAATAACAGTTGCATTCTGATGTTTTCCTGTCTGAAAACAGACAGTTACATCACTAAATGTATATATCACTTAATGTGTAAGTGAATGAACATAAGCACTTTTTCCTAAGATGGGTCTAGTCTCTTACATCTCCTTTAGGACAGGGTAGACATCTGTAGACACCTTGGTCTTGGCGAAGTGTTTGAACACGCTCATGATGTAGCTCTTAGGGAGACCAGGGTCCTTCTTGGCTGATCCAGCCCGCTTTCCCCTCACCGCTTTGGGCTTCAACGCAGCTGCAGCACCAGCTGAAACACTGAGGCCCCAAAACACAACAGATTAGGTCACAAGCTTGCATAAGCTAGCACACGTATAAACACACAGTACTACTACTAAAATGATTGCATGTCTTTGTGTGTGACTTGCCTTGGTTGAAGGTTTTTGAGAACAGTGGGTGTGGCCAGGGGGTCAATGGGCAGAGCATTCCTCTTCTCTCTGACAAACGCAGGTGTCTTCATAGACAGCTCTGTAGGAAAGAAAGGGTTAGTCATCACAGCATATTTACATTTAAGTCATTTAGCAGACGCTCTTATCCAGAGCGACTTACAGTTAGTGAGTGCATACATTATTTTTTATATATATTTTTTTCATACTGGCCCCCCATGGGAATCGAACCCACAACCCTGGCGTTGCAAACGCCATGCTCTACCAACTGAGCTACATCCCTGCCGGCCATTCCCTCCCCTACCCTGGACGACGCTGGGCCAATTGTGCGCAATTGTGGATCTAACCTTCACACTGGATACCATCCTCCTCTTCCACATCATCCCAGTCCTCATGGTCAGCTGGGCTCTGGGCAGTGATGGGGTGCAGGGATGACGTGCTGCTGTGAGGGGCATTGTTCTCAGGTTCAAAGGTAATCTCTAAGGGAGGCATGGAGTTCTCCATCTCCTCATTGCCAGGGCTGGTGGCTGTTCTACTGAAACCTTCCAGCTCATCTTCCTGGGGCAACGGGGAGGGAGGGGCACTGCTAAGGGTTACTGTGCGGGGATTGGCGCTCTCACTAGCTCCCACCTCCGGCCCGCTGTGCCACTCACCAGCAGTGTCCCCCTCTGACCTTCTGCCTGCCCACCCTACAAACACACACACAAAGACATCAATAAAACAGTCTCACAAATACTATATTAAATAATAGAATAGACCCACTAACATTATTTTTCAAACTTCAAAAACACTGAACAGTCTTGTTGACGAGCAGTATTTGAGCCAAGTGGAATACTGTCCACGTCGGCCAATGTCACATATTTCATTATCACATCGCGCTCTCATCACCAACCTGACTCACCAGTCTCTGTAGGATGGAGCTCTGCTCCCATGCTCTTGTAGCCCCTCCCTCCTTCCATCACTCCAGCAACCTTGACTCCACCCTCTGAGCAATAAGCTCTCCGACTGATGTGCATCGCATCGTGTGCTAAACTCTGTGATGTCAAACCTTTTTCCTGCCCTTCTTCAAATACCTGCTCCCCATCATCTGCTACATCTTCTGTCTGAGGTTCAGCCATCTCTTCTTCTTCTTCTGTCTGAGATTCAGATACCTCTTCTTCGGCCTGAGATTCAGCCATCTCTTCTTCTGTCTGAGATGCAGCTACCTTTTCTTCTGTCTCAGATTTAACCATTTCTTCTTCTTCTTCTTCTTCTTCTTCTTCTTCTTCTTCTTCTTCTTCTTCTTCTTCTGTCTGAGATTCAGCTACATCTTCTGTCTGAGATTCAGCCATCTCCTCTTCTGTCTGAGATTCAACTACCTCTTCTTCTGTCTGAGATTTAACCATCTCTTCTTCTTCTTCTGTCTGAGATTCAGCTACATCTTCTTCTGTCTGAAATTCAGCTACATCTTCTTCTGTCTGAAATTCAGCTACCTCTTCTTCTGTCCGAGATTCAGCTGCCGCTTCCTCTTCTGTCCAGGAGTCAGCTACCTTTTCTACTTCTTCTGTCCGGGAGTCAGCTACCTCGTCTACTTCTTCTGTCTGTGATTTGGACTCCTCTCTCTGCCCAGCATCTCCAGCCAAATCCTCTCCATCTTTGTTGTCTACTTCCATCTCATACTCCTTTTGTTCCCCAACCTCCTCCATATCATTCTCCTCCTCATCCTTCATTCCTCCCATTTCTCGCTGGATCTGTGTTCCTGTGATGGTGTCTTTGTCCTGCGTGGCGATAGTGAAGGTTGTCGCTGTGTCAACAGGCAGGGCGTAGAGCGCCGTGTTGCTGGTGATTATGTCATGGGTGATGTCAGGGGCGGTGAGGTCACTCAGTCCCAAGGTGAACCCCTCGGACCGAACAGTCTCACTGAGACCCTGCTGATCCTCCCTAACACTCAGCTCTGAAAAACAGGGAGAGAGAGGTGGGCGTGGGAAGAGAAATAGGTGGAAGAACTAGGTTTAAGTTCTACTATTCACACAAAATGTGGTCTTAAATAAGAGTCTCAATCTCATATTGTTCCAGATAATTTAAGTACATATCAAACAATATAATACACAGAACAAAAGACAAGCAGAGATATAAGGGGGAATAAATGGGATAGGATGAGAGGATGCAGAGGAAGGGGCTTACCAGTGTTTCCACCCATCGCCACCTGTCGATTCTGTAGGGCCTTGTCAAACTCCTCAATGCTAATTTTTTTACGATTTGCTACCTTCCTTTGAAATCCCCTTTTCTCAGTCCGAACGTCCACAAAGGGTGTTTTCAGAGAGAGGGTGATAGAGCTACAAAATGTGTGAGAAAACACCCTCAGTTACATTTCTGACATTCACTACTGAAATTCAATGAGAGAGCATAAATGTTTCCCATTTGCAGCTCTTTACCTTGGAGAGGCAGAAGACTGGGATGAGAGGTATTTTTCTGTTGCAGTGCCACCTTCACCCTCTCTGTCTGCAAATAAGGAATCCACAAACATAAAATTCTATCAGAAAGCGAATACATCCATAATCAGACTCTTAACCAACATGCTCCAAGACAGCTTCTACCCCCAAGCCATAATACTGCTAAAATAGCCATTAGACTGCTAAATAGTTAATTAATGGTTACACAGACTATCTGCATTGATCCTTTCTTGCAGTGACTATATGCACTCACAATACTACACACACAATCATATGCTGCTGCTACTCTGTTCTTTATTTTACTCTTATTATTATTATTATTATCTATTATGATGCCTAGTCATTTTACCCTGCCTGGTCCTCTGTAGCTCAGCTGGTAGAGCACGGCGCTTGTAACGCTAAGGTAGTGGGTTCGATCCCCGGGACCACCCATACACGAATAATGTATGCACGCATGACTAAGTCGCTTTGGATAAAAGCGTCTGCTAAATGGCATATTATTATTATTCATGTACATACAGTATCTACCTAAAATACCTCATACCCCTGCACATTGATCTGGTACTGGTACTCCCTGTATATACAGTTGAAGTGAGAAGTTTACATACACCCTAGCCAAATACATTTAAACTCAGTTTTTCACAATTCCTGACATTTAATCCTAGTAAAAATTCCCTGTCTTAGGTCAGTTATGATCACCACTATTTTAAGAATGTGAAATGTCAGAATAATAGTAGAGAGAATGATTTATTTCAGCTTTTATTTCTTTCATCACATTCCCAGTGGGTCAGAAGTTTACATACACTCAATTAGTATTTGGTAGCATTGCCTTTAAATTGTTTAACTTGGGTCAAACGTTTTGGGTAGCCTTCCACAAGCTTCCCACAATAAGTTGGGTGAATTTTGGCCCATTCCTCCTGACAGAGCTGGTGTAACTGAGTCAGGTTTGTAGGCCTCCTTGCTCGCACACACTTTTTCAGTTCTGCCCACAGATTTTCTATAGGATTGAGGTCAGGGCTTTGTGATGGCCACTCCAATACCTTGACTTTGTTGTCCTTATGCCATTTTGCCACAACTTTGGAAGTATGCTTGGGGTCATTGTCCATTTGGAAGACCCATTTGCGACCAAGCTTTAACTTCCTGACTGATGTCTTGAGATGTTGCTTCAATATATCCACATCATTTTCCTTCCTCATGATGCCATCTATTTTGTGAAGTGTACCAGTCCCTCCTGCAGCAAACCACCCCCGTGCTTCACGGTTGGGATGGTGTTCTTCGGCTTGCAAGTTACTCCCCTTTTCCTCCATACATAACAATGGTCACTATGGCCAAACAGTTCTATTTTTGTTTCATCAGACCAGAGGACATTTCTCCAAAAAGTACGATCTTTGTCCCCATGTGCAGTTGCAAACCGTAGTCTGGCTTTTTTAAGGCGGTTTTGGAGCAGTGGCTTCTTCCTTGCTGAGCGGCCTTTCAGGTAATGTCGATATAGGACTTGTTTTACTGTGGATATAGATACTTTTGTACCTGTTTCCTCCAGCATCTTCACAAGGTATTTTGCTGTTGTTCTGGGATTGATTTGCATTTTTCGCACCAAGTACGTTAATCTCTAGGAGACAGAACGCGTCCTCCTTCCTGAGCGGTATGACAGCTGCGTGGTCCCATGGTGTTTATACTTACGTACTATTGTTTGTACAGATGAACGTGGTACCTTCAGGCGTTTGGAAATTGCTCCCAAGGA
The DNA here is from genome assembly GCF_964263955.1 of Coregonus lavaretus. Taxonomy (NCBI): domain Eukaryota; kingdom Metazoa; phylum Chordata; class Actinopteri; order Salmoniformes; family Salmonidae; genus Coregonus; species Coregonus lavaretus. Next base: position 15,279,855 of record NC_140024.1, read on the forward strand.
TGACCAGACTTGTGGAAGTCCAAAAAAAAAAATCTGAGGTCTTGGCTGATTTATTTTGATTTTCCCATGATGTCAAGCAAAGAGGCACTGAGTTTGAAGGTAGGCCTTGAAATACATCCACAGGTACACCTCCAATTGACGCAAATGATGTCAATTAGCCTATCAGAAGCTTCTAAAGCCATGACATCCTTTTCTGGAATTTTCCAAGCTGTTTAAAGGCACAGTCAACTTAGTGTATGTAAACTTCTGACCAACTGGAATTGTGATACAGTGAATTATAAGTGAAATAATCTGTCTGTAAACAATTGTTGGAAAAATTACTTGTGTCATGCACAAAGTAGATGTCCTAACCAACTTGCCAAAACGATAGTTTGTTAACAAGCAATTTGTGGAGTGGTTGAAAAACTAGTTTTAATGACTCCAACCTAAGTGTATGTAAACTTCCGACTTCAACTGTAGTTCCATTGTTGTGTATTTTATTCCTCTTGTGTTACTATTTGCATTATTCTTTTTTAACTCTGCATCGTTGGGAAGGGCTCGTAAGCAAACATTTCACGGTAAAGTCTACACCCGTTGTATTTGCCGCATGTGACAAATAAAATTGTATTTGATTTAAACCTGAAACCATGAAAAGTGGGATTGTCGGTGGGGCAAAATGAGCCGAACAGAAAATATCTTCTCATATAGAGCAGTTAACCAGTATGCTTAATCACGCCCTCTCTAACACGTTCAGAACATGCTCCAGTTACAGATATCACACAAACTTAACCATGCGCACAAACTGTACAGTGCCGACCTTGACCTTACCTTCACCATGTTCAAGCTGCCTGTTGAATGCTGTTATGTTGAGACTCCGACGTGGTCGCTTCCTGCTTAGTCCCTTCACTGTATTTGACAGGTTTACTGTGGTGGTCATGTCAGGGAGATCCAACTCAGACAGCCCTGTACTAGTAGACACACACAAAAACAAGGTGTGAACGCACAAACACATCACCACACCAATAATGCAGAGGGCTGTGTGTCCTGAGTGCACCTCTGAGGATATCGTCCATCTCTGTCAGCATACCTTGGGCGGTTGCTGTGAAGACCGGAGTTTGTGGAGGGCAGCTCTGGCTCCTTCCTGACTGGCCAGTCCTGAACCAGCAGGGATGTCTCCGGCTCTGACCAATCAGAGAGGTGACAGAAAAGCAACAAGACAAAGATCACTGAACAACAGGCCATAATGTGCCCATGATGAGCATATAATAAACATACATATTACCCCACTCTCTCACTGTGACATGACAACACTCACCTGTCTGCAGGATCCCCCTGAGTAGGTATCTAGGTGTGATGTCATCGTCATAGAGAAGTGAGGCTGTGGCTGGTGCAGGCGTGTTTATCTTCCTGACTCCCTCTGATATAGTCCGCCTCTTACTGGGTGGCACTGGCAGGGAAGACCTGGAAGTGCTCTGTAAGAAAAAAGACAAATGCTGATGAACTCAACACAACACAAGCCTTGTTTAAAACAGTCCCTCTGCCCTACACAGACAAACGGACAGAAAGAATGACATCCAAAGTAATGCCGGGCGGACACTACATTACTTTAAAAATCCTAATATCACTGAGCCTCACACATTAAACTACCGTCTTTCCTGTAGTTGTTTGTCTTGCCAACATAGTGGTGCACAAACTAAAGATGGGGGGGGGGGGGGTCACACACTACAATATTATTCACTTGGACGTAAGATTATTCACTTGGACGTGAGGATTCACACTTGCCATACAGAGTTGAAATATCTAGCCAATACATTTTTTATTGAATAACATTGTGTGTAAAGCGCTTGTCAGAGCTGTAACGAATTGACACTTTAGCAAGTACAAACGCATACTAGTAGTAGTCATCGCTCCTGCTCGAGAGTTCTGGGTGATGCGATACAACGTCATCATCTTGCTGATCACAGTTCTCAAATATTCTCGTTGCATATGTCACACTACACACAGAGTTTGTGCAGATAAAATCAAACATGTTTGAAAATATCGGGACGTCTGGGACTGTTCAAAGACAGGATCGGTAGCCCTCATATTGCGTCTCTGACCCGCTCACATTAAACGAGCGTAGGTAATGTCCGCGCGCCCAGAGTAGGCAAGGACATGGGGATTTTGTCTCCGATCTCAAAAACGTGTCTGGCACAGCTCAAATTGGGGCCAAAATCACGTAGTATACACCCGGCTTAACCTGACCTCACGAAGCTTCTTTTTGATGCTCTGTTTGAGGGCCTCCTGTGGGGTAAGGGCCCCAACATCACTCCTCCTTAGTCTGATACTACGTCTGACTCTGGACCCCGGGGACTGGAACTGAGCCTGGGAGGCACTAGAGAGGACATAACACACATGGCTTATTCCACTAAAATTGAGATATCACAGTCGACAAGCGAGAGCCTGTCAACCTAACAGTAGACAACCGCTAGCCAAAGCAAGTTTAGTTGATATAGTAGTAGGTACCGTGGGTGACACTTTTCGACAGTGTTGATTTACCTGCGGGTAATTGGGGACCTGGAGGACTCCGTATGAATTACATTTTGCAGGAGAATCCGAGCAGACACGTCCTCATCTACAGAATCCATGGCATAACGTTCAGTCTGTCGAAACAGAAGAAGTCAACGTCATCGATATTCTGGAAATAAAGCTGTCAGCATGTCAATTAACTAGCTAGCTAACTACTGGTTTAGTACTTACTAGCTAGCGTTAATGCAAATAAACACATAGCTTACTACTTCTGAAAGTAAGTAAGCGAGGCGACTAACGTGTTTAAAGTTAACTTCGTTAACGAGTTAGCCTAGCTAGCTATCCAAGCTAAGCTAAAGTTAGCTATATCATACACTGACTGACACAATCAAGGAATTTTACCGAGTGGTGTTCATGATACGTTAGATTAGTGTCGCCTTTTTATGTGGAAAAACAATGTTTTAATGTGGTATTGTATGATAGTATCCTAAGCTTGCTAGCTAGTGTTTACCTTTTAGCGGTTGGCTCCCGCGTTTAAAATTCAAGTGAAAACTCGCGAGATGATAGTTTTGCGAAGTGGAAAATATATTCGGGTATGCATTTTGGGACTTGTAGTTTATTTTAGTTCTGATTCACGCTTGCTTGGAAAGAAGTAATAATGGATACAATAGTTAAACATTCATCAAAATAATAAACTTCTGAGATATTATACACAAATACGTCAAAAAATATATTAAATGTGCGCAACACTAAACAAAATGTCATCTTTTGAGGGCTGCCTACTTAGGACACAAAACAGGAAGTTGTAAGCATTGTGGGACGTGTAGTTCCGCTTTGAGGCCGATCGGCTTGATAACAACGCGAGGAAGAACGAAACAAAAATAAATTAGATACAACTTCAATAGATAAACTTATCATCAGATTTTCGTTGTAATAAACATGCCTGGATTCACCTGCTGTGTCCCTGGCTGCTACAACAACTCTCATCGGGACAGAGAGCTGCGGTTCTACACATTTCCAAAGGATACCACGCAAAGGGAGATTTGGCTCAAGAACATCTCCCGGGCCGGGGTGAGCGGCTGTTTTAGTACCTTCCAACCCACTACGGGACACCGCGTCTGTAGCGTACACTTTCCCGGTGGCAGAAAGACCTATACCGTTCGAGTACCGACGCTCTTCCCGCTGAGAGGAGTGAATGAACGCAAGAACCGAAGGGGCAGGAACAGGAAAGCGTCTGTGGCGGCTCCTGTTCCAGCCCCCAGTCCTGGCAGCATTGTCATCAGCAACGTTGTTTCGACAGCCGCTGGGAACGCTCAGAGCGATGCAGTCACCGACACAGCTGCTACTGGTGGCCCTATCGTGGTGCAGATCGGCCCGGACGGCGAATACCTCGGACCTGTAAATCCACCCGCGCAGGGTGACGCGACCTGTTTTACTGCAGTCGTCTCCAGCTCCACTGACCTGGCCGGGGGCGACGAAACCCCTGCGGACGCCGCGGCCGCTGTCCAGCAGCAGACCGTGCAGTACTACAGCGTTGTCAGCAACCCGCTGGACCACGCGTACTCGCTGACCACCGGGACCACCTCGGCCGAACTGCTTCGGAAGCTGAACGAGCAGCGGGACATCATCGCACTCATGGAAGTTAAGATGAAGGAGATGAAGGCAACCATCCGCCAGCTGCGCGTGACGGAGGCCAAGCTACAGGAGGAGGTGCGCGAGCGGGACCGTTTGCTGTCCGCAGGAGTAGCGGTAAAGAAAATATGACCATAATTCACACCCAAAGGATGGATAGCTAAAGACCGTCGCGACCTAAGACTCTAACGTGAGATGAATCGGGTCCGTGGAGAACAGAGCAAACCCTCTTTTGTACGAAAGCGATGACAATTTATTTTCAATAGAGGAGATAGCTACTTTTTCGTCTACTAATGCTATTTTTGGCTAGTTAGTTGATAGTAAAAATCCCATAGTTGCCTATAAAACATTACCCAATTTAGTCCACCCATGTGTTTGCTAAGTGCAAGCAGCCTTTTAGGGGAGTGTAAAAACATTGGCGAATGCGTACTTGTGGATCTCCTGGCTGCAACTCTGTAGCCTACTTTCGACATAGAACATTTTAAATGGGGATGGGGGAATTATTAGGCCATTGTTTTGTTGTTAAGCTGTTTGTGTGTCTGCAGTTGAATTCTCCTTGCAGAATATTGAACACCAGCTTTTCAGTTCAGAGGCCATCCTCCAAAACAAGGTTGCTCTGTGACTCTGACTGTGGGAAAATGTGCTTGGCATCATGGAAGTATGTGTGCTTATGAGGTGCCTATTTCCACCAGAGACCTGTCTTGATCCATGGCTCCATCTGATTGTAAGGCTTTTACACCACCTAAATGTTCACTGTGACCTAAATGTTCACTGTGACTGCGTGTCTCAACCTTCTCCTCACAAATGGTTTGATACAGTATCTGCAGAGTTGCTACTCAAGCATGGATGTTATGTTAACCTCTGACTGTTGAACTTTGACCTGACAGCAATTACTGTCATGTGATGACTGTTCTGAAACTTAAACCATATCAATTTGAAGTAAATTTCATTATGAAATAATATATCCTGAGTTGTTTCTTTATCTGTTTAAATTGATGCATGAGTGTTATCAGTTATCCACTCATTTCTTGGGTATAGCTCAGTAGGTTGGATCATATCATGTAGTTGATGTCTATAATTTATATTTACCTTTTCAATTGAAACTGACATTCTCTTAGAGAAATCCACTAAAGCGAACACCATAAGGATCTAGAATCATGACTTAATCTTATCTTGATTATTGGCCTAACATATATGGTCAAGTGTTGCAAAAAAAGACCTAGTTAAGCCGCAGCTGGCCCAGAACAGAGCTGCACGTCTTGCTCTTCATTGTAATCAGAGGGCTAATATTAATACTATGAATGCCAGTCTCTCTTGGCTAAGTGTTGAGGAAAGACTGACTGCATCACTTCTTGTTTTTATAAGAAACGTGTTGGAAATTCCAAATTGTTTGCATAGTGAACTTACACACAGCACTGACACACACACTTATGCCACCAGGGGTCTTTTCACAGTCCCCAGGTCCAGAACAAATTCAAGTAAACTTACAGTATTATAAAGAGCCATGAGTGCATGGAGCTCTCTTCCATCTTATATAGCGCAAGTGAACAGCAAACCTGGTTTCAAAACACAAATAAAGCAACACCTGATGTCACAATGCCTCTCCCCCATGTGACCTACTTGTTGTGCGTTTGTACTGAGGTATGTGTAACTGATAGATGCACACACACACTACATGTTAATGTTTTGAAATGTAAATTGTAAAGTATTTTGTCTGAAATGTATTTTTCGTTATGCGTCGGACCCCAGTAAGACTAACTGTCGCCATTGGTGTCTGCTAATGGGGATCCTAATAAATCAAATCAAATGACTAGCTCACATTAAGGAATATCTGGTATGGGGAGTTCATTTTCAAAATAACGTTTTAATCCTCTCACCAGACCTGCAGCACTATACAGAGACTGTAGATGGCACTACAATACAGCTTGGACATCAAAATCACTGGACTTTCCCCTTCCCATTCTGTCTAGTGTCCATTCCTATCGGTCACCTTTTCTGCATCTCCCTTGGCCGATCATGGTCCACTATCTTACCTTCCTCTGTTATATGGGACCTTATGCATTCTCGCCCCAGCCCTGAGTCACTTAGCATCAGTAAACTGTACATTTCTAAGAATCTTTATTGTTACTTTCTATTGTATTCGTTTGTGGTAGATTCTATCTATTAGTGAGTGACTTATCTTTAGCAAAGACTAATTCAAATCCATTTATCATAGAGATGTGATTAGCTTTGCAACGTACTACTGATGGTTTTCTCACAAACTATGTTGCGTTATATAGCGATAGCTTTATATAGTTTTAGCGCTGTTGGTTAGAGCTCACGTATAGCCTACATGGTGAGATTATTATTATTTGTCAAACGGCAGCCAAACAGCGATTATCATGTCACAATAACAAGACGCTCGATATTTATTGGGAAGGCGCATCAAGCTCATCACCTTGCACTTTCACCACCCTGTGAAGTTCATCATAATTTATTTAATCTGTAGCCTAATAAACTGCATGGTTTCCCAAATCGTAGTGGGAGGACCTCACAACATGTCATCGCGTGACTCCGAGTCTACTTCGATATGATGGTTATTATACCAATATTCGCGCATAAAAGCGTTTCCATCGACATATCCCGCACAATTCATTTTACCGACACAAAAAGATCCCACTATGTCTAGCGTATTGAGTTTTGTCAACATTTGGAAAGTTTCCCGAAAAATGCTCTGTTTCCATCAGGCTGGTCATTAAATGTTTTATCCGACATATACTTTACTAGCATAAAAAGGTTTAATGGACACCTCCTTAATTGGTATGGATTAAAAAGCACCGGACAGTCAAAAACACTATGAGGGATGTCAAATTATAACAGTGTAGATTAAGGAAAGGAGACGAGGAGGCCAAGTAAGAGTATTGATATGCACCCTCAGTCTTCTGACCAGACCACTCTGAGGCTCCACTGCTGGTTAGCAAAGGGTTTGTCTGAGGGTTTACACGGCTCACATGAGAGCTCAGAGCTGTTTCCCAGGATAGGCAACCTGTATGTGTGTATGTTTGTTAGAGAGTTTGTATAATGGGTGTGTGTGAATATTCTGTGTACATTGCATTGCTAGTTATTTTGGAGTTTTAAGATCAATGATGTGTGTAAACTGGATGACTGACTATGCAGTTTGTGTATATATGTATATTTTTCAAATGTTTGCCACCGAAAGAATGTACCTTTTTAGCTGACATGGGTACAGAAATTATGTGTGTGACAGAGAGAGAGAGAGAGAGAGAGAGAGAGAGATGAATGGAGAGAGGGAGGTTCCTGATCCTAATCTGGATTTATTCTCTACTCCCAGTCCCAGTAGAGTTATGTAATGACTTAATCTAGGCCTGTCAATCAAACTTACACAACTCTCTCTCCCTTTCCCTATCCTGTCTTTCTCTCTCGCTTTCACCACACACAGTATCTACGTAGCGTAGCCACTCATGTCTAATAATTTCACTGTCTCTTCCTTACTGCCTCTTAATTATATAATATTAATCAAATTCCAAAAAACGATGTGCATGACTCAGCTGCCTCTCATATCATGGTACTTGCAAGAGGAAACCTTAAGTCATTAAAGAGTATAACAAGATTAAAGTATAACACTGTGTTTTGACGTGAATGTCTGTGAATTATATATTTTTTACAAAACAAACAATTCATGAAATCCTCTATCAGACAATCCCGTGCCAAAGCTCTCAGTGGTCATCGCGTGACTTGGGTAAGTGACCACACTGCCATGCATCGTTCCAAGTGGATTTGCCTCTATTTGTAAGGATATTACATTCGCTTTTGTGGCACAATTCTTCCTTTGGTTATGTTAAGCCTGTTAAGCCTTGTTTGCCCCTGTTGATTTGGTTAGCCCCTGTGTTCTCTGGTGCTATATATTCTATTGTCCTTGCCTTTCATTGTTAGCCATTGTTCTTCTCTATTCTCGGAACAACCATAAAGATAAAGCACATATGCTTTATCTAACCATAGTGTCCCTACTTCTTAATCTACCTAAACCAACCCTCAAATCTATATAAAGATGCCATCCATTGAACTGTGGGAGATTAAACAGCAGTGTGACGATTGTGGCTCTCTCAGCTTCCTGCCATGCTGAGACCCTTATTCTGCAATCAGATAGTCAGGGATATTGTGTATAGGACCAGTATGGGATTGCATGTCTTTAGAACAAAAAATACATTTCATGTGTCCTAATCTCAATCCCTGCTTCCGGTTGTCATTCTGATTGTCATTCTGATGGTACGACACACACACACACACACACACACACACACACACACACACACACACACACACACACACACACACACACACACACACACACACACACAGAGAGAGGGGCATAGTAGGTATCTCCAGAGGCAGACAGGCAGTCAGATTATTCAGAAGTTAATGGTTGTATTAAGCCGTAGATTACTGTTGAGATATCGTTCCTCTGTCTACAGATGTGAAACAGGACTTATCTACTAATGCACCCAGCGCCAGCCATCTGTGGGGCAGGGAGGGTGGAGCAGGAGGCATACAGTGGGAAGTGGGTTGTTAACACTATCTGTAAAATATAATACAAAGGCTCAACCAGGAAGGGCTGGCATTGAACGGGGGGCAGCGGGAAACTCCATACATGATCTGTGTGTGGTAATGTAACTAATGTTGCCTGAACCCTGCCCCCCCTCCACGTCCTCTGGGGGCTGAGTTTCCCAGAGGATGCTGTGAATCGGAGCTCGTCTCTCCCAGGTGGGCAGGATCCTCTAATCCTCACTGGGATCTCATCCATCTGCCCGCTTCTCCCCAAACGTCTGATTATTTAACCTAGGACAGCACAGCCCACCTCACTGCCCTAGAAAACAAGACATAGCCCCACACAGGCAGAAACTGTAGAAATATACAGCATGTGTGTGTGCGGGTGGATAGGACAGATTTACTGAGTAATTCTCAATAAACCCAGAATAAATTATGTTAATTGAGAAATAGTAATGTATGGGTCTGTGTTAGGGAGTATTTTCCCTCTCTTTTTTACCTACATGTAAGAATGCATGTTCTGTAAACTCTGCTCTCTCTTCTATCTCTCTACCAAACTATTGACAAACACTGCATTGTGAGTTTGTGCTATGTGTTTTTTTTAACCTCCACTAAATGCCCTTAATACTGAGGTCGGGAATGAGAATGCTCTAATCCAGTGTGCTATGATGTGACGTCCCTGGTCCGTTGCCCCCAAGCTTTCCACAGCTTGCCCTCCACCCCTCCCCTACACACACACACATCCCCTGGATGCAGCACGTCGGCCCATTGCTCTGTTAATCCAGTGAACACTCACTACGATCTGCCTGTACGCTCTGCTCTACTCTTGAGCTCTGCTGATCCAACAAATGAATGACAGGACACCTCACTCTGAGAAGACACCAACATTCTGTCCAGGATTATAACACTGCTGTGAACGTCATCAGATCAGAGCCATTAATTGTGTGCTGGGGCTCCACTGGGCTCAGTTGGGCCAGTTGAGTATGAGGTCCCATGCCTGCACCGTGACTTTCCTCCAGCCTGTTGCTCTTTACCTCTGTAAGGATGCCTTTCCCTTATCTATTTTTGTATTGTATGTCTGTGTGTCTCTATCTGTGTGTGTTATAGTGATGTTACTTTAGTGTGGTGAGCGCAGTGTGATGCTTCAAAATAAGAATATTTTAAACTGAAGTGATAGCATAGATAGCAGGGCAGGAGTGATGGTTTGGTATGGAGTGATGGTAAGTTGGTCAGGAGAGGAGAGCAATGGTATGGGTGAAAAGGTATTTCTTTCTGAATCCATTCGGAAATGAAGGAGAGAGGTTTTACGAAGCACTTATCCTAATGAAATACATGCTGTTCTATCTTGTTCGGAACAGCGCAGTGTGTGTATGTTTATGTGTGTGTGTGCCCTCCCACTCTCGTCTCTCCAGTTGTGGGACAGCTGGAGAATACTATCCCACTGAGGTTTGTGCTGAGGATGAGGGTTATATGATTAAAGGCTATATGAATGTTACGTTGAGAGAGAGAGAAATCATGCATGTCGTGCTAGGAGACAAGAGCAAGAGATTCATGTGTAGAGTGTGTTGTATTCACCCCAACCTTCCCCCTGTGGTGATACTAATCTTCATGTTCCTTCTCCACCCTCTCTCAGGGCTAATGTGTGTGTGTTTGTGTGTGATGATGTGGTTGTTTGTTTGTATGTTTGCCAATGTGTGTACACATATTGATTATACACACACACACACACACACACACACACACACACACACACACACACACACACACACACACACACAGACACACACACACAGACACAAACGCGCACACACACACACACACACACACAAAGACACACACACACGTGATGTAACTCTGTAATACATAATGCAGGCTGATGAACAACCTTGTTCCGATGCTAAAATCCCAGACGTCAATAAAAAAAAGAAAAGTAATCTATTAACAGCAGTGGATAACGAAGCTTATCTATCTATTGTAATTCACATCGATATTCTTCACTCCATCCCCTCAATCAGGTCTGGCACCTGTGTGTTGGGCTGCTGCGCTCCCTAGCTCCTGTGGCGTCATCTACAAGAGCTTTGCTCAGTGTCTCCTCACTCTGGGGGACAGTCTGGGTGACACACAGAAAGAGCAGAGCACACAGGACATTGACACAGTCTGCAGGTGAGTCTCTCTCTCCCACTCCAACTTCACACCTACTCTGAATCACTCCAGCTTTTTCTCCTCGCATATTCTCCCATCTCCTCACACACATAACTGTTGTAAATGTGAATCTAACTAAATCACATTTTCAGACCAAGTCACTCATACAGAATCAAACTGACATTTCTGTCACCCAACATGTGCTCCAACACCTGTAAACACACACACGTCACACTCCCTTACACGTCCCTCATTCACAACCTTCAGATTTCCTTAGTTTTCCTTTCATTTCCTTTCAAAAAACACACTCCCTCACAAACCACACTCAAGTTCTCATGTTGTCATATTTGCCCCCTTGCAGGTCATGGGACGCGTTCCATGTGTGTGCGAATGCGGCACTTGCCGGTTGTCCTGGAGATGCAGCGGCTGTGTGGGAGTCTCTGAGGCAAGAGTCCAGGAAGACACAGTTTTCTGGAAACCTCTATGACATGTGTGCCAGCCGCACCACACTGGCACCCAATACAGTGCCCGTGCCACCTTCACAGAGCCCACCAACGTCAGACCAGACCAATCAAGAAACTCTAAAAGGGCACACGCATCACCTTGGACCCGCCTACACCACGCTTCTGCTCTCAGCATGCATCTCTTTACTGCTCCTGCTCAGGATGTAGCCCTGATCTCCCTCAGACTGCTATAGGCTCTCTGTGAGTCTTGTGTTTTACTGGACTGAGCATGTATTAACCAACACACACCTGTAAAACCCCTTACTCCAACACACACGCAAGCACACAACCCCTCACTCCAAAATGCGTACCTCCTCCAACATGCATACACACACAGGAATGTACATGTATGTAAACACACACACACACACACACACACACACACACACACACAGAAACGAAAGAAAACACTCCCAAGCGTTATGGAAGTCATTATTGTGCATATTATGTAAAATAACATTTCTATGTCAACCTCTCTGTGCAATTTTCTGAATACCACCTATCGTTTATCAGAGTGAAGAACTGACATTACTGATAGAGTTGCTCTATAATCTACATGTTGTGTGAACTCTATTTTTATATGTAACATGTGAAGTGGGGACTCCATAAGATAAATGGCAATATGCAAGAGCCATGTGCAATCAAGTATTATGCTAAGATCAAATAATGGTTATGAGAAGCGAGTATCAAAGCAAGTAATATTTAATAACTTTATAAAATGAATGGATTCACATACAAGGCATAAAGCTTAAGTTACAAAGCATTAACAAGCATTATTGTTGGCATGGTCAGAGAGAGAGAGAGACAAAGAAACTATGTCTTGAGCCATGGCACATAGCTCATGAGAGAGGGAGAAAGAAAGAAAGATAGAGTATCTCACCACAGCAGTTCAGGAACAAAAAATAGAAAGAACAATGAATCTAAGACATTTTATAATGTCTGAGTTGTTTGGATACAGAATCTGAGTTGTTGACCAAAAGCATTACTGTAAAATTAACCTCAGATCAGATATCAGACCTACAGACCTGTAAAGACAACAGAACGTCTGCTACCCAGAGGTGCAACAACGGGGGTTGGTGAGATCAACACAGAGGAATCCTTGTATACAGTTGATAAGTAACTCTAGGGGCTGGGCCACCCTACACATATATACACTTATGTGTTTTTATATGAGCTGTAAAATGTATTTTACTCACCCACCACCTGACTAAATCCCTTTATTCCCTAATCATGGATTATTTCATTGCCTGTGTGGACACTGGGCATGGAATAGCCATCACTACTACACAGTGTGCCTGTGGATTTATTATGTTATGTTTCATCATAATGTAAAAATGATAACAGTAGCTGCACTTCACTTAGATACATGTTTGTTTTCATAGTTTAATGTGAGGTTGCTTAGAGCAGTTGCTTTAAGGGGTGCATGCTTTGTTTCATTCAATTGTAAAATGTGAAATCAGACACACAGCTGATTAATCCAGACAGGGAGATTTGCTAATTCATGTGTTAATTTGTAATAAAATATATTAACAAGAATATGTATGGTGTAGCATGTAACGTGCAATGTGTGTGTGTCCTGTACGTGTGTGTGTTTGTAATCTTTGCTCTTAAACCCTTTCATAACAGAAGGTCATGAGCAGATCAATCTAATCTGTCTTTGTTCCTGCCCAGCATCCCTCCATGCCCCCTGACAGCCCAGGACACACACACTCCACATCCTAGCCATGTGTCAGAGTAGGGGAGGGCAGGGGGGGAAGAGGGAGATGGAAACATGAAGAGATGGTGAATTAGGATGTGAACATGGTCATGAACAGAAATAAATATTTAGAGAATAGTAGACAATCCCATTTGTTCATGCGTGTGGGTATGACAAGAGAGATGAGGAGACAGGTGGATATATTTTTGGTTAATCCTCTTTTTGGTACCTTTATTTAAAGACCCAATCTACTAGAATATATGATCTAGTCTCCCTGTCACCAGTATTTGACCTGGGCACTGGGCCATGTTATCTCACCCTCAGGCCCGGGTAGATTAAATGATACGGGAGAGTCTGTGTAGCTCAGTTGGTAGAGCATGGCGCTTGCAACGCCAGGGTTGTGGGTTCGATTCCCACGGGGGGCCAGTATGACAAAATTATTCTATTTTCTAAACTTGTTTTTGTTTTTTATGTTTTATTTTCTGTAAGAACGAGCCAGTCTATTGCATATCTGAGGTGCACATTTGGTACTTAAGTGCCACCTAGTGGTATATTTTAAGTATTTGTGTAACAAGCAATGAGACAAATTCACCATCCTGTATTTATAACGTGTTCTTTTATGAACCCTGGCTATAATCTGCCTGGGATTATCTTGGAATGGACTTGAATGCAGTTCATTAACATTTCATTTAGAACACTGAGCCTGAGAATACTGAATATAAAGTATAACCAGTAACAGAACAGCTACGAATAACTAACAAAAAACCCAACCCAAAAACATTGTTTTGAGTGGAAAATGTGTTGGGTGTAAACCAGTGGCTGCGAAATAACTCAGTTATCTCTGTGCTCCATAGCAGCTCTCTGTGCTTACATTGTACCTGTCTTCAGCAAAACAAGGCTTTCCCAGATTAAACACATAAACCTAGTGTTGTTAATGCTATCACAACCTTCTGCAGGGTTAGTCCAGCTCCTCAATGAGACAATGTGGTTTGCTGGCTTCAGGGCTCTGCCTCTGTCTGGGTTCTCCCTGACGTTCTGATATCACCTGCTCTGGGGCATCCCCCGCCTCTGGGTCCAATGCTACTAGGTGATTGGTGGGCGATTTGTTTAACGTGTTGTCACAGACTCTGAACAGTGAATGTGAGCATGGATCTGAGGTGGGTGTGGTCTTTGTGGTCCACACTGTCCCAATCTGATGTATGATTGGGTCTTCATCGTTGTTGTCCGCTGAAATTACCTCTATCTTTGGCCGGAATACTCGCTGGAAACACAGGTGGTCAATTCAGACACAACACAGCTGACTTAAATACACTCTGTGCTGACTTAAATGCTGTGTTGACCTAATAAAATATTAGTATTTGAGACTAATTGAGAGACTAATTGTGTGTATTTGGAATATACCTGCTGACTATTGTACAATAAATGCTAAAGGTATTCTTTATTTTGGGTAATCATAGTTACAGCCTAGTGTGTGGTATGTAATGTACCTGAGAGGAGAAGATGCAGGTGCTGTCTGGATCTTCAACGTCCACATCCTCCAGGTCAGGGAGATCCTGTGGAGAGTCAGGTGACCATTAGTCAGGGGTCAAGGCTTTAGTGCTCTAAATTAAGGTTAGAGTCAAGTGCTAAATGATAAGAGTCTGAGGCAGTCTGAGCTTTTGGATAAGACACTGATGGAGAGGGACTTGATAACAACAACAAAACGTTATTACAGTGTAATAATCACTCTATTATAGTGATAGCGACTGGTAATGCTTGGGTGTGGTGGTCAGTCTGACTCACATCAATACGAAGTGGTGGGCGTGGCTCCAGGTGGATGGTCTCCAGGTCCTCTGTCTCCTCTAGCTCGGTCACCATTGGTCCAGGACCGTGCTCTACAATCACCCCAGCTGTCTGAGACTGTGGCTGGCCACATACTGACTGCTCTCTCTCTAACTTCTGCCTTCTTTGTAGTTGTTCTCTCTTTGACTGGTTTACATCTAACAGTTCTTCCTTTAAGCTTTCTTCTGCTGCTTGCTCTCCATCTGGCAGATCTCCCTCTTGGTGCTCTCTCTCTAGTTGATCTCCCTCTTGGTGCTCTCTCTCTAGCTGATCTCCCTCTTGGTGCTCTCTCTCTAGCTGATGTCCCTCTTGGTGCGCTCTCTCTAGCTGATCTCCCTCTTGGTGCTCTCTCTCTAGCTGATGTCCCTCTTGGTACTCTCTCTCTAGCTGATCTCCCTCTTGGTGCTCTCTCTCTAGCTGATGTCCCTCTTGGTGCGCTCTCTCTAGCTGATGTCCCTCTTGGTGCTCTCTCTCTAGCTGATCTCTCTTCGGATCCTCTCTTTCTAGTTGTTCTCTGTCTAGCTGCTCCTTCTGTGGCTGTTCATTCCATAGCTCCTCCTTTTCTGGCTGTTCTCTCTGTGTCTGTAGGAACTCTTCATGGGCCTCCAGACTGTCCTCCACAAACGCCTGGATCCTCTCCTCCCAGCCCGGGCTCTGATTCTGGCTCTGGTTCTCTTCACTGGGGCTCTCAAGTTCTGGAGTTGTGGTGGTCTCACACTCCCCTAGAAAAGGTCAACACACCCTTATCAAACCTTCTCTACGTCGTGTGTGTATGAGTGTGCAAGTGTGTGTGTGTGTCTGTGTGGATATGAGTGTGTGTGTGCGTACCTCTCTCTTGCAGCTCTCTGAGTCGCAGTCTCTCCCTGGCTTGGTCTCTGATGTTTGCAATAGCGTCCAGACTCTCCTGGATCTTCCTTCTCTCTCGCGTTTGCCACGATTCCCTCTCCCTGCGCTCCCCCTCCGGACCCGCTGTCCCCCACGCCTCCGCACACGCCCTTCATATCGCAACCACATGATAATCATACAGCAACCAAAGACCAACATCACAGACGACACAATGATTCAACCATAAGTATGACATGCACAGGCAAATAGAGACCAACTGGTAATGCACCTGTCCTTTGGGAACACAGGTCGGTCATCCAGGTACGTGAGCTGTTTTAGACGTATGATCATAGTCTTCCTGTAGTATGGGATTTTCTTTATCACTTCATTTCCCATCAGGTTCAGCACGCGCTGAGGAGGAGGGAGCAACAAGGGTGTAATCACACACATACACAGGCTTTGGTATATTATCAGCATGAAGCAAGAGTATTAGCATGTTATAGTCAGTGTGTCATGAGCATGGGCATACTAATGAATGAAGATGATATGATCTCTATTAGCATACAGTATCGTTCATCTGTGTGAGCCGGTTGTGAGTATATCTTCTCACCAGTTCAGGCATTCTCTCCAGCACAGTGAGGATGTCTGGGTCATCCAGCAGGTTGTGGGACATGTCCAGTACACTGAGGGAGAGGCACTGACTCAGATGCTCCACGTCTCCCACTGTCTGCAGCTTATTATGGGCTATCTGCAGGGTGCCCAGATCAGGCAGGCAGGCTGGGAAAATACTCACAAATCAGATTGATGGAGACACATTTATACGCACTGAGATAGCCTGATAGGTGTGGTACATAGAGTGAGGACAGACTCACCAATGTTTTTGATGGTGCGTATGTAGTTGTTGCAGACGTTGAGGGTGCAGAGCTTGCTGAGTGGTTCTAAGTTCTCCAGATTGTGTATGAGGTTCTGGTGGAGGAAGAGGCAACGTAGGTCTGTTTGGGCCTGCAGGTTCTGGATGCGCTGCAGCCCGTTGCACTCCAGCCAGAGACACTTCAGCCCTGTGTACTCCTCCAGATTATCTATGGTGGAGAAGCCTAAGAGGGGAAAACACAAAACATAAAACAAATAACATTAGAATACTACAAGAACACTAACAGTGCAGTTGTATTCCACCTACAATTCTATGTAGATCACACAAAGCTTATGATTAGAATTTCTATAAATTATTCATGCACAATATATCTAAACCATCCATAAACAACAACAATAGTTCCACACACACCTTTGAAGTGCAAATACAGTGTGTCATTCAATCGAGGTGTCATGTAGAGTTTATTTTGCTTGCAGTGGTCCTTCAGAAATGTCTTTGTCATTCTGAGGAACATAAAGCGTCACTAGTTAGAATGCTAGACAGAATGAACAAGAATGCTAGTAGACTACTGATAGCCAAGTCCTAGCTTTTAAGATGACCTTGGACCTGAGTCCTTCTCCTTTTTCTCTTGTTGTTGGGCTTGTATGAGTTTGTCAACTTCTGTCTGTGAGGACACAGAACGTTCTCCTTCGATAACGTTTGCCAGGGGGCTGCAGTTCGCCGTGGAGGCCTCCTCCTCTGAAGTGAGAGAGGAGGATAACTTTAGACATGGCTAGACACATGGGTTGATTTAACATGTTGCCACGTGCTGACGATTATGCTAAATTATATTTTTAGTGAACTGTCTAACCATGATTACTGGAAGTTGTTGACATCGTGTCCAGCAATATTTCTGCATCTCCAGCTTGCAGGGTCGTCCTGGAGTCCCCGCCACTCTCTTCTTCCACCTCACCGGATTCGAGGGGTATAGGATGCATCGTCGATAGTTTTAAGTTATTACTACTACTATATACTACTTACTTGTTTAGTTAACAGTTTTTGATTACGTATTAGCCAGTTGAAATAACTTGTTATAAACTCCCTATCAACTATTTTCCGGTAAAGCTTTTCTGTTTCCATAGGAACGGTGAAACACCAAAAGACGACCGCCCTCCTCTCATGATTGGGTGTGCAAGCCAGAGCCATATTTTATTTATACTGTCATACTGTCATACTGAGAACAAGGTCTCTTTTACAGATGAGCCCTGAAGTTCAACTGAAGAACTAAAATATTTTTTTACACATGACGTCATAGTGAGAGTTGCGCGAACCTTTTTAACTGATAGGTCTATTTGAAAAGCGTAGCTTTCTATGAAGACATCTAGATATTTGCTTACCGTTGCAACACGTTGTTCCACGCTAGTGCAGTGACATGAGCAAGACAGAAGGGGGAAACACGAGCATGCGGACGCGAAGCTTCACTCAAACCGAGCTGGACGCGGTGTCCCGTTCCTCTTATTTCCAGCGCATATTACCGGAGGTAAATCAAATGCATAGCTATGGGACATCAAATATCCGCCTAGGCCTACATCATTGCACCACAGTGTATTATTCTCATCTGATATGAGTTGCAGTAAACATGGGAAAGTCAGTGCCTTAGCCTTAACTCTGTGCCAAAAAGGTCAAAGGCTGTAGGCTAAACGAACAGATGCTGGTCTATTGCCCTGCTCTAAAGACATGGCCCAAATACAAAACCTAATGTAAAAGGGAGCACATTTCCAACAAAGGTCTACGAGACTGGATTCACACACTGCTGCCATGTAGCAACTGAGGTGGTAGGCTACATCCGGGGCAGGGCTTGTTTTGAACCAGTAATCATGTCGTAAAATATGCTTCCAGGGACGCTACTACCGCCAATGATGGCATTAGCCAATCACAGTGTTTTATATACACAACGTGAGGACCAAGGAAGGGTTTATGATGCAGTGTTCCACCTCAGGGAGGGGTATGAGCCCAAAGTGTCTACGTGATGACAAGGCTGTGAACCTTACACTGAACATTAATAAGGAGGTAAGTATTTACAAAGCCTCTTCTCTGGGCCATAATCTTTCTGAAGATGTACCTTCATTTTTGCCAGTCCACTTAGAACTCCTCCTGGCCATTATTGATGTCAATGATTGATGAACCATTTTGTCCTGCTGCACCAGGAAAGGGGTAGGCAGGTGCCTGTTCTCTCATCGTCTATGTAAGGCTGGCGTGTGGACAAGCCCCTGGAGGCTCCCTACAAGAAGAACGCATGCGTGCAGATGGTGAACAAGGGGTTCTTCCGATCCCGAGGGACCTGCATCCCACTGGAGACAGAAATAGGAGAGTTGAATGAAAAATGCAAACCTTAATAAAAGATGCAAAGTGAAACTTTATGCACTGTAGGATATACAGCACCAGTCAAACGTTTGGACACACCTACTCATTCAAGGGATTTTCTTTATTTTGACTATTTTCTACATTGTAGAATAATAGTGAAGACATCAAAACTATGAAATAACACATATGGAATCATGTAGTAACCATATTTTATATTTGAGATTCTTCAAATAGCCACCCTTTGCCTTGATGACAGCTTAGCACACTCTTGGCATTCTCTCAACCAGCTTCACCTGAAATGCTTTTCCAACAGTCTTGAAGGAGTTCCCACATATGCTGAGCACTTGTTGGCTGCTTTTCCTTCGCTCTGTGGTCCGACTCATCCCAAACCATCTCAATTGGGTTGAGGTCGGGGGATTGTGGAGGCCTGGTCATCTGATGCAGCACTCCATCACTCTCCTTCTAGGTACAATAGCCCTTACACAGCCTGGAGGTGTGTTGGGTCATTGTCCTGTTGAAAAACAAATGATAGTCCCACTAAGCCCAAACCAGATGGGATGGCGTATCGCTGAAGAATGCTGTGGTAGCCATGCTGGTTAAGTGTGCCTTGAATTCTAAATAAATCACAGACACTGTCACCAGCAAAGCACCCCCACACCATAACACCTCCTCCTCCATGCTTTACGGTGGGAAATACACATGCAGAGATCATCCGTTCACCCACACCGCGTCTCACAAAAACACTCCAGACCAAATAACACATTTCCACCGGTCTAATGTCCATTGCTCGTGTTTCTTGGCCCAAGCAGGTCTCTTCTTCTTATTGATGTCCTTTAGTAGTGGTTTCTTTGCAGCAATTCGACCATGAAGGCCTGATTCACACAGTCCCCTCTGAACAGTTGATGTTGAGATGTGTCTGTTACTTAAACTATGTGAAGCATTTATTTGGGCTGCAATTTCTGAGGCTGTTAACTCTAATGAATTTATCCTCTGCAGCAGATGTAACTCTGGGTCTTCCATTCCAACACAACTGATTGGCTCAAACGCAAGAAATTCCACAAATTAACTTTTAAGAAGGCACACCTGTTAATTGAAATGCATTCCAGGTGACTACCTCATGAAGCTGGTTGAGTGAATGCCAAGAGTCTGCAAAGCTGTCATCAAGGCAATGGGTGGCTATTTGAAGAATCTGAAATATAAAATATATTTTGATTTGTTTAACACCTTTTTGGTTACTACATGATTCCATATGTGTTATTTCATAGTTTTGATGTCTTCACTATTGTTCTACAATAAAGAAAAACCCTTGAATGAGTAGGTGTGTCCAAACTTTTGACTGGTAGTGTATATGTCAAACACACACACACACACACACACACACACACACACACACACACACGCTCTCTTATACATTTGCAACCGGAAAGAGAGGATCCGGACAGAGATCCGCTAGAGAGCTAGCAACAAGAGGGTTGGAGGTCAGCCAGAGGGAGAACAAGCACAGCAGCAGAATAATGTACTGAGACTGTGAGATAATGGCATTTAAGCCCTTGTTCTACTTACCCAGAGTCAGATGAACTCATGGATACCATTTTTATGTCTCTGCATGTAGTATGAAGGAAGTAGCCGTAGTTTTGTGAGCCAATGCTAACTTGTGTTGGCACAATGACTGGAAGTCTACAGGTACAGTAGCATTGCGAGAGAGAGCATCTACAAAAAAGGCAGACAGAGAGAGAAGTTAGAGAGTGGTCAGTACATGGCCAGCCAAAGTCTCAGACAGCTGAGGTGATCATAGAGCAGAGTTGGAGAGTAACTAATTACATGTAATCAGTTACATATAATCTGATTACAAAACAACTGTAAATGGAATAATTTACATAGCCAGCAAAAATATTGTAATCATATTGAAGATACTTTTGAAAAACTCTATGATTACTTCTTGGTTTACTTTTAAATGTAGAAAGGATGTGTGTGAAAAAATATATTATGACACCTTTCTTATTTCTCAATGACATTCAACTCATCATTGAAAAAGGCACACGTTTAAATTTGTTCCACCTGAGCGAGTCTGACCACAAGTCAGAGACCACAATGATGACACACCAAATGCATTTGATGGATCCTTTCTGTCTTCTTCTAATGCCTCTTAAAGGGAAAGTAATCAAAAAGTTAAGTAATCAGATTACGTTACTGAGTTTGGGTAATCCAAAAGTTACGTTATTGATTACAATTTTGGACAGGTAATTTACAGATTATATTTTGAAAGTAACCTACCCAGCCCTGTCGTAGAGCACCATCCTGGACCAATGGTGACCGAGCTAGAGGAGACAGAGGACCTGGAGACCATCCACCTGGAGCCACGCCCACCACTTCGTATTGATGTGAGTCAGACCGACCACCACACCCAAGCATTACCAGTCACTATCACTATAATAGAGTGATTATTACACTGTAATAACGTTTTGTTGTTGTTATCAAGTCCCTCTCCATCAGTGTCTTATCCAAAAACTCAGACTGCCTCAGACTCTTATAATTTAGCTCTTGACTCTAACCTTAATTTAGAGCACTAAAGCCTTGACCCCTGACTAATGGTCACCTGACTCTCCACAGGATCTCCCTGACCTGGAGGATGTGGACGTTGAAGATCCAGACCGCACCTGCATCTTCTCCTCTCAGGTACATTACATACCACACACAGGGAAAGAGGAAGAACCTGAGATAATGTATTCTCTATTGACTTACAGCCCTCTGCTGCATGCTATTTGTCAGCTGCACCTGAGAGATGACCCTATGACCCCTGACCTGGTCCTGATCCTAAAGTTTACATTACAAACAAGGAGGGTTTTCCATCTGTCAAAACTGACAAGTTGTACTTGTAAATCACAAAGGTTTTACCTGCTGATCATACAACTCATTTCATTTAGCAAGGATAGCTTCGGGAGACTAGATCATCCAAATAAGCAGTTGTCAGGTGAGCTGTCAGCATGCGTCACCCACAGGAGGTTGGTGGTACCTTAATTGGGGAGAACGGGCTCGTGGTAATGACTGGAGCGGAATCACTGGAATGGTATCAAATACATCAAACACATGGTTTCCAGGTGTTTGATGACATTCCATTTACTCTGTTCTGGCCATTATGATGTGCTCCGGTGATACTGTTTGCTGTTGGCACGAATCACTCTCGTGCCGAATTCCTTTGAGCATATTTTACTCTCAGTGGGCCTCTGTGTAGTCTGAGTTAACCCGAATTCTAGAGGAATGTCGCTAGTATCACTTTTACGCACATGCACCTTTATGCACCGCGCTCCTCTCCCTATACGTGCCGCTGCCAGCCACCGTTTTTCATAGAACTGGACAAAGAGCTGATAACCACTAAACAGGACATATTATCCCACTAGGCAAACACTGGTTGAATCAACGTTGGTTCCACGTCATTTCAATGAAATTACGTTTAACCAACGTGGAATATACGTTGAATTGATGTCTGTACCCAGTGGGATGTCAGGTGTCCCAGTCACACAGACACACACACACACACACACACATTAACGGTCGCAGCCTGGTATCATATTTGTCACCTCAGAGTGAAATGTGTTGGCTGTTTTATTTTAGTCCACCTCGGATTCTCTTGTGTAATTATGGCGCGTGGAAGCCTTGTGGACAGAAAGAGCGGTCACCTAGGGTAGGCCTATATATACAGTATATGTAGCAAAAATGTATGAATGCCGACTTTTTCTTTCTGACGCCATAACGCTGAGGACTCGATGGGACTGGAAACTTCAGCGACACTTCATTTAAATTAATTTCCTCACACTCTATTGCTATTTGATGCTCGACGCGCTTGAAGGCAGAAGCGCTTTGGAGCGCACCGGTAACATCTGCCATCCCGACCCCAGCAAACTGTACTGCAAAGACGGACAAGGACGGTGACTTGTGTGGCCAAACATGGAAGAACTTGCCCGTGAGAGTATCAGCCTGTTGGCGAGGTCTGCGTCGCACGCGGATCCCCCACGGCTCGGTTCGTTCGGTGCCATCTTCATCATGCTCAAATCTGCCCTCGGCGCGGGACTGCTTAACTTCCCCTGGGCTTTCGAGAAGGCGGGGGGAGTGAATACAGCCATCAGCGTTGAAATGGTGAGCGCAATCAATAAATCGAGAACCAAAATAGTGGGATTGTTAAAAAAAAAAAAGGAAAGTAATAAAACAGAAAACCTTTTTTTGTCCACACAATCAAGACGTGTTGTAACTAGGTGTCAATTCAATCAAACATACACTATGGGAAATCTGTGGAAGTCATAGCACCCTTGCACCATGTTGCACCCTTCATTAAAGTCAAAATGAGTTTACTTCATCCTGTAAATACTGAAATGTTCTCATATTAGTTTGTGTGTGTGTGTGTGTGTGTGTCACAGTGGCGGACTGGTCTTCTGGCATATCAGGCAAATGCCAGATGGGCTGGTCCATTTTTAGCCCAGTGGGCCTGTTTTACTTTTCTTTTGCGTAAAATTAACTGACTAATAATGGGTGCCTCAAGGAAAAAATGGGCCGGTGTGGAGGCCTCAAGGAAAGAAATGGGCCAGTGTGTGGGCCTCAAGGAAAATAATGATCTGGTGTGTTAGAAATGCCAGGACTGATTTCTGGTCCTAGTCTGCCCCTGTGTGTGTTTGCCTGTGTGTGGCGGCATACACCCATGGCCTAGGCCTGCTTTGTTGAATTTCCTCTCCTTGGTGTGAATGAGATGCATCTTTTCACAGGCTAACTCTAATGAAGGGCTCATGGGTCAAGAGCCGGGCAGGCGCCCATGCATGTATACTGTAATAGCAGCAGGACCCACAACGAAGACCTGCGTGTGTGTGTTTGTGTGCATATGTGCTTGTGTCTGTGTGTGCATGTGTGCTTCTTTCTGTATGTGTCTGATTGGTGGATGATTTAATCCATCAGGGTTATGACACACAATTATTCTAGTGGTTTCCTTCTCACTGTATCATTGATGGGGAACATGTTTTGCATTTAAACTGCCAAGTGTGAGCTCCCTGTCAAACTTCTATCACCTATCCAAACAATTTTAGGGATTTAATTCAGGGAGGAAGGGAGAATAGCGCTGGAACCATTTACATGCTCAGACATAACGATATCTGTACTGCAAAACACTCTCTTTCACCCCGACCCCCACCCCCAGGTGTCACTGGTGTTCCTGATCAGCGGATTGATCATCCTGGGCTATGCCTCATCCATCAGCAGAAAGAACACCTATCAGGACGTGGTGCGAGAGGTGTGTGGGGGAGCCATCGGCCAGCTGTGTGAGGTCTGCTTCTGCTTCAACCTCTTCATGATCTCTGTGGCCTTCCTGGTGGTGGTGCAGGACCAGCTGGACAAACGTGAGTGATAACATCCCGGCCAGCATTGGCACAGCATCACGCCATTCCCACAATGGCCCTGTAGCCACAGATATAAATGGATGCGGTTATCTGGTATACCGATAGAACCACCAACGTCCTGAATATGTTTTAACGTGCGTCTATGAGGGTTTTCCATTAGGTGTTTTCATCCTGTTGTTTCCTGTGTGTGTTCCAGTGTGTGTGTCTCTGTATGAGACGGTGACGGGGTCCTTTGAGGGCGAGATGCCGTACCACTGGTATACAGACCAACGCTTCCACCTCTTCATCATGTGCCTCATCTTCATCCTCCCTCTCTCCATCCCCAAAGAGATTGGCATCCAGAAATACACCAGGTGTGTCGGTTGGAGCGCGGGTGTTTGCCTGTGTAGTATGTGTTGTGCATGTGTGTGTGTATTTGAAATTGGGATACTACATGGTTATTCATACTCCCTATTTCCCCTCTCTTTCTTTGACTCTTTGTCTCTCTCTGTATCACTCAGTGTGCTGGGCACTCTGGCTGCTACATATCTCTGTGTGGCTGTCATCGTCAAATACTACATGATGGATGAACATTCGGCCGTCATTACCCCAGAGCACAGTGAAGGGTCAGTGAGTGTGTGAGTTGGGTTGTGTGAGTATGTGTATGTATGCGCATGTGTGTTTGTGTGCACGTGTTTCTTCGGCAAGTATGAGTATGCTTGTGCATATGTTGTGTGTGATTATCTGTTATTCTCTGTCTTCTGTGTTTTCTAGAATAGATTCATGGGCTTCAATGTTCAGCGTCGTCCCCACCATCTGTTTTGGCTTCCAGGTACAGAACAAGCTTTTAACTGTTTGAAGTCTGGAGGCAGTTAGTATCTGTACTATAGGGTTATGCATTTGCCTGTGTGTGTGTGTTACACTGCTACAACACCTATACTCTGTTTGTGTATTATTAGTATGTATATGAATGTGTGTTTGTGTATTATTAGTATGTATATGAATGTGTGTTTTTGTATTATTAGTATGTATATGAATGTGTGTTTGTGTGTTGCAGTGCCATGAGGCCTGTATAGCCATCTACAGCAGCATGGAGAACAAGAAGCTCTCCCATTGGGTGATCATCTCCGTGATCTCTATGTTCTTCTGCCTGTTCATCTACACCCTTACAGGTGAGCTGGCATGTCAACCATGGAATGATCCCTCCTTCCTTGAAGTAATCACTGATCAGTGGTTAGATTGGTGAAAGCAGTTGGATAGTTTTAGCGTTGAGCAGTGAATACCTCAAGGAAACAAGGATGGATTTAAAGATTCAAGTATGCATGACAAGGATGCAAGGAAGTATTCAAACAGGACCTGATGTCCAGCTGTTTAGTGCATTGTGGGAGATGGCGTTTAGACACTTGGCTATTGGCCATGCATTCTCTTCCAGGCAAGGCAGGCTGTCAGTCATATCCCTTTCTCTGTTCTCAGGCATCTTTGGCTTCCTGACATTTGGGCGCACAGTGGCGGCTGATATTCTGATGTCATATCCTGGAAATGATGTGGTCATGATCATTGCCAGACTGCTATTTGGAATCTCAATCATCACCATCTATCCAATTATACTTCTGTTGGGAAGGTAGGGCCCCACTTGGACAATACAGGCAGTTGTTTCTGTGTGTTACCATGTAACGGAGTCTGTGTGTGGACATTTATGTTAATTTCACAGGTCTGTCATTCTGGACCTGATGTTGCGTATTCGTCGCCGCCGGCGCGGTGGGGTCACACGCTCTTTTGAGAACCGCTGCAGAGTGATTCTGACTGTCATCTGGATCACAGTCACCCTCCTCATCGCCATGTTTGTCCCTGACATGAGTGAGGTCATCAGCGTTATTGGAGGAATCAGTGCCTTCTTCATCTTTATCTTCCCTGGTATGAAACAAAGTGTGTGTGTATGTGTGTGTGTGTGTATGTAGGCGTGTGTCTGAGGTTGTTTGTGAATCACAAGTGTTCCTGTGTTGAGCTGATCCTGTGTTTGTGTAAACTTGTGTCAACTAACATTGAGATGTGTGTTGCAGGGCTTTGCCTGGTATTCACTATGCAGTCAGAGCCTGTGTCGCCCATAGTCAGGTGAGTGGAGTAGTTTGAAGTTATGAGATCACCTGGTGGTGTTGAATTGAATCACAAACTGCCCACAAAACATGAGTTAACTGAAGTTGTGGTCCAATAAATTGCATACTATTGCATTACTATTGTAGACATTCATGAATGGACCTGATTGCACCCATCTCTTTCTCCTCTGTCTCTCTCTCCCTCTCTCTCCCTGTCTGCAGGGTGGTGTGCACTGTGTGGGGGGTGATTACTGTAATTGTTGGAGCCTTCATTTTTGGACAGAGCACTACCATTGCCATCATGGAGATCTTCCACAAATTCTGATAATCATCACCATCAGAACCACCAAAGTCACCAGCACTATCAGCTTTACCAGCATCATTATCATTACAACAACATCATTATGATTGTACCTGGGTTCTGTTTGAGGTTCATTATGTTTTTAAACTTGAGGTTTAAGGGAGTCAGAAGTCTAGAATAACATATTGATGTAGTGCTGCTATATCAACACTGCATGTGAGGCACATAACCTAATTATATTTTATTTGCTTGTATCCCAAATGTATGCAGTATGGAGCATATATGTCCTTGTTTATCAGATTTTATGTTTTCTGAAATAGTTTGAAAGAAGTACTTCACTTATTTATGGATTTTACTGCAACTGTAAAAGCACAAAATGAATGCATCTATAGTATGTTTGGAGGTTTGGATAGGGAAATTGATCTATGTATTTATGTATGCATGGACATGTATGTGTATTTGTAAATGATTCTTCCTTTATGGCCATCACAACTAATCACAACAGATATGCAGCTACAGTTCAGTCAGCGTGCAGTGTGTCATGTTGCAGAGCTGTGGCAGGGGGCAGTGTTGCATAGGGATGAAGGTAGGAAGACAATGAGTTCTTCCACAATGAGTTTCTTCCACAATGAGTTCTTCCACAATATTGTAAATAAAGACTGCACCTCAGAATGACAGAACATATGGAAACACTTCCGTTTTCTCTCCCTCTGTACCGTATTTCTATTTTTTTGCTCTGCATCTTTCCTTCTCTCCCGCTCTCCCTCCACACTGACCTCCCTCTATCCCAACTGTGAGTAGCAGTCTATCAATTATGGTGCGGTGTAGAGCCTGACAGCGGAGATGCTGAATTTGACTGTTATAGTGTTAACCAACATCAGACTCAGGAGTTATAGCAGAGTGTGAAGCATGTGTGTGAGTAGGTGTGAGTCGGTGAGTGAATGAGTTATGTGACAGAGTGGGGAAATGAGGGATATACTGTATCTATGCATAGAGAGACATAGGCCGAAACCACAGATCAGGCTGCTGACAACACACACAGACAGACACACACACACACACACACACACACACACACACAGACACAGACACAGACACAGACACAGACACAGCCTTTATACCTTATACACATTCACAACAGTGTAACATCATTATATCTGCCTCCTTATTTGCCCTTGGCAAATTAAATTCCTTAAATTCAATAAATTGGCACTATTAGAAGACAATTGAGTAATTACTGGATATTATTATGTAAATTAAACAGGAAGACAATGGAACTGACCTTCAAGCATTTATTTAATGTGACAGTGGCAGCACAAGATCACGCACACGCACACACTCACACACACACACACACACACACACACACACACACACACACACACACACACACAGCTCTGATAGCTCGCAAGCTGACGGTAGAATATGGTAATGATTACTATGGCTCAAGCAGAGGGAGAGGAGATTGGGGTTTGTGCATTTCCCCCCCCAGATCTTTACTGGCAGGGAGTGACTGAGAGGGAAACACTGTGCTCGGATGATCAATCATAAACACATTTAATCCTCTTAGTCACGCATTATTTGCTTTGTTATTTTGCTGTCAGGCTTCTTGAGAATACTTTAAACGTGTGAGCGAGTGTGTGTGTGGGTGGGTGTGTGTGTATTGAAGTTTGTGTGATTTGAAGATTGTACCGGCGTTTCAAATATACAATAATTATATCGCTAGTAGCTGACAGATTGCCCTGTGATCCATGCACAAGCAGGCTATCATAACCTACACTGCATTGCTCTGTACTGCCTGAGGTATCTAAAACACACGTCAGAGCTTGAATAAAGTAAATGTTCAAAACATGACCGTATCGCAGATGAAGAGATTGATTATGTAATTGAAGGCACCATCAAGGAGCAACTCTCTGCTTCTATTTATAGGTGTTTTTTTCTTTTTGAAGGCTGTTTGTTAATAGGTTAATTTTGAGAACAAATGCTAACGCTGTAATCTGTGGCAGATATTGCAATTATCGTCTCACTGCTGCACCGTCCATCATTGGTAATGAGAGGGATTTCTGTCCCTGCGGGAAGCAGTGTTTCTCTATGAGTTAGGGAATAACTGGAAACTGGGATAACAGGAAGTAAACACATGATACATAATCTACAGTATATGCATGAAATACACTGAGTATACCAAACATTAGGAACACTTTCCTAATATTGAGTTTTGCCCAGACTGAATTTGTCGGGGGATGGACTCTACAAGGTGTCGAAAGCATTCCACAGGGATGCTGGTCCATGTTGACTCTAATGCTTCCCACAGTTGTGTCAAGTTGGCTGGATGTCCTTTGGGTGGTGGACCATTCTTGATACACATGGGAAACTGTTGAGCGTGAAAAACCCAGTAGCGTTGCAGTTCTTGACATAAAAGCCTGGTATCTATTACCATACCCTGTTCAAAGGCGACACTTACTGTACATTTTTCACCCTCTGAATGGCACACATACACAATCCATGTCTCAATTGTCTCAAGGCTTAAAAATCCTTCTTTAACCTGTCTCCTCCCCTTCATCTACACTGATTGAAATGGATTTAACAAGTGACATCAATAATGGATCATAGATTTCACCTGGATTCACCTGGTCAGTCTATTTCATGGAAAGAGCAGGTGTTCCTAATGTTTTGTATACTCAGTGTAATAATAATATAATATGCCATTTAGCAGACGCATTTATCCAAAGCGACTTACAGTCATGCGTGCATATATATATATATATATTTTTGTGTGTATGGGTGGTCCCGGGGATCGAACCCACTACCATGGCGTTACAAGCGCCGTGCTCTACCAGCTGAGCTACATAGGACCATTAAGACTTGAGGCACAGTGACTGGTAGATATCAAACGGTACACGATATAGAAAATGATGAGTATAGAACTAGAACGACTAATGTTACAAAAATACAATTGAATGCATAGTGTACATCTAGAAATCAAAAGGGAAGACCACAGCCATATATTTAAAATCAAAACGTTGATATTCAAACAAAAAAAGGCCAATAGTATCAAATCAATGTAATAGCATGGAAAGGCTAGCCGGCTGGTCTGGGTAAGGCACTAGACTGTTGTGGAAAGGCATTTTGTTAGATCAATATGACTAGTGGTGAAGATCCCAAGGACAGACTGTAGAAACAGAAAACATTAATCAATTGAATATATCATAAACAAATCAATGGATTTTTTTTTTTTTTGTATATCAAATGGAAACAAGAAAACAATCTAGAAACAAAGACTCGATGTGCATTCTGAAGAGTATAGAAACAGAAATACTAGATGTGCATCTTGGAGAGTTCTATGAGTTTCCCTCCATAGAAGTCAAACTACTAGAATAAAATATGAACCGATTACATCCGTAGTATACCTAAATAATTGTGTAAAAATAATGATAAAACATAAAAAATGTAAGATAATAACTAAGGAATGATTAAGTGTGTCTCGTGTGGAATAAGACTTGCCATACAGACGATGTGGAAGGCATTCTGATAAACAGGTTTGGTCTATACTCTGAAGTTACAGTCGTGTGTGTGTGTGTTAGATGGTAGATTTGGAGAAAGACACTCTGAGGTGGTGGTTATCTCCCAGGTCATGGTTGTGGACATGTATTCACAACACATGGATACATTCAAGCACTCACAAGCACGAATACACACACAAGTCTTTCTGCATCAGAGCCAAAATTGTCACCTAATGGGGATGTGTGACACACACCAATGAGCTCAGCTTGGCCCGAACTAAAGTACAGCACATTGCAGACATCACACACAACCAGTGTGTACTTGAACTGCACAACAATATTGCAGTGTTCTCAACTGGCTCGCCCCTTCTCCATCGTTCTCTCCCTCTGCTTCTGCCTCTCTCAGGCTGTTATTCAGTAATTGAGTTGACAGTTAGAGGACACTTTAAGCTCGGTTATTCCTAATCAGATGTAATCTGATGTTCACAATCATCATGGGGAAAGAAAACTGCCGAGCAGAAGGAACGTGTGTGTGTGTCTCTTGCTGCCACTACATTCACATACACTATATATACAAAAGTATGTGGACACCCCTTCAAATTAGTGGATTTGGCTATTTCAGCCACACTCGTTGCTGACAGGTATAAAATCAGGCACACAGCCATGTAATCTCCATAGACAAACATTGGCAGTAGAATGCCCGTACTGAAAAGCTCAGTAACTTTCAACGTGGCACCGTCATAGGATGCCACCTTTCCAACAAGTCAGTTCGTTAAACTTCTGCCCCGGTTAACTGAAAGTGCTATTATTGTGAAGTGGAAACGTTTAGGAGCAACAACGGCTAAGCGTTGGTGGTAGGTCACACAAGCTCACAGAACGGAACAGTAAAAATTGTCTGTCCTCGGTTGCAACACTCACTACCAAGTTCCAAACTGTCTCTGGAAGCAATGTCAGCACAATAACTGTTTGTCAGGAGCTTCATGAAATGGTTTCCCATGGCCGAACAGCCGCACACAAGCCTAAGATCACCATGTGCAATGCCAAGTGTCAGTTTGAGTGGTGTAAAGCTCGCCGCCATTGGACTCTGGAGCAGTGGAAACGTGTTCTCTGGAGTGATGAATTATATTTCACCAACGCTACCTGCCCCAATGCATAGTGCCAACTGTACAGTTTGGTGGAGGAGGAATAATGGTCTGGGGCTGTTTGTCATGATTCGTGCTAGGCCCCTTAGTTCCAGTGAAGGGAAATCTTAACGCTACAGCATACAATGACATTCTAGATGATTCTGAGCTTCCAACTTTGTGGCAACAGCTTGGGGAAGGCCCTTTCCTGTTTCAGCATGACAATGCCCCGTGCACAAATTGAGGTCCATACAGAAATGGTTTGTCGAGATTGGTGTGGAAGAACTTGACTGGCCTGCACAGAGCCCTGACCTCAACCCCATCGAACACCTTTGGGATGAATTGGAACGCCGACTGCGAGCCAGGCCTAATCGCCCAACATCTGTGTCCGACCTCACTAATGCTCTTGTGGCTGAATGGAAGCAATTTCCCGTAGCAATGTTCCATCATCTAGTGGAAAGCCTTCCCAAAAGAGTTATAGCAGCAAAGGGGGGACCAACTCCATATTAATACCCATGATTTTGGAATGAGATGTTCGACGAGCAAGTGTCCACATCCTTTTGGTCATGTAGTGTACAGTTGTATGACGGCATCAAAAGGCCCGCCCTGTTCCCAGCATTCAGCAGCAGTGTCTCTGTTGTCGTGTGTTACAGTTCCAACACACTGCTCCCTCTAACACACACACACACACACACACACACACAATGACAGTGACATCATGAAGAGACATAGATGTCACAGACATAGATAACTACAAACACACACATCGTTATAGAGGAAGAGTGAAACATCTCTCTAGAGAGGGAAACACAGCAAAGCAAGAAAAATAGAAAGTGGGTGTGTCACAGAGGCAGACAAATAACTTGTGTGTTTACTTTTCTAAAATGGTCTGAATAGGAGAATGGCATCCTCAAGTGTGGAGAAAAGGCTGAGACTACCTCAAGCTAAAGCATGTCACAAATAAACAATATAATTTTGGTTAGTGAATACATTTTGTAAAATGTACAATAATTCCAATTATTTCAACCCCATTGTGACATTACTGGCATAAGTGGAATATCTAAGATGTCTAACTCTTATCATAGTTACAGCAGTAGTAATATGGGAACATAGTGTGAGACAGAGCACAGATGTACACGCCTCGGGGCAGTATGGGTAGAATGCACACTGTTCTCATGTTTTTCTCTCAGACTAATAAACAAACTATTATCATGTCAAATTAAGGCCATTACATCACCCGCAGTCCCACTCTTCAGGCTGAGACGTTGGGGAATGGGGGTGAAGTTGTGGATTGCTGGTTTCCCAATGGTTCGGTACAGTCAGAGAAGGACTTAGGTCAGACTTTGCTATTTAGTGTGGGATTGCCCTAATGGTGTCACGAATTCCGCCGAGGCTGCTCCTCCTCCTTGTTCGGGCAGGCTTCGGCGTTCGTCGTCCCCGGAGTACTAGCTGCTACCGTTTGATGTTCTCTATGTTTGTTTGGTTTTGTCTTGTTGGTGCACCTGTCTCGTATTATGTATTGATTATGTCACCTATAAGTTTCCTTTGGTTTTGTTTGCAGTTGTGTGTTGTTGTACGCCTGTCCGTGTGGTGAATCGTTATTGTGTTCTCGAGTATTTAGTATTTTACGCACTGTTAGCGTAATCGCTCGCCTCCTGTGTTAGAGGCACGTTATTTTTGGGTATTGCCTTTTGACCATTAAAGTCGTTGCGACTAAGCTTCTGTGTCCTGCGCCTGACTCCAACATCGCATCCACATCAGCCTTGACAGAACAACACACCCTACTATGGAGTCAGCAGGAGCAGCGGCGCCGACCGAGTCGCTGGAGGATCGGGTCAGCTGTCAGGACGCCAGGATCCAGCAACTCGGCTCCGCCATGCAGGAGGTGATGAACACCCTGCGCCGATGGGAAAGGGGAGGCGTGCCCACACCTCCTCCTACATTACCACCACCATCGGCCAGCCCCACCAGACCAGCTCCGGAATCCAGTGGGATTCGGCTCTCGCTCCCGAGGGCGTATGATGGCACCGCAGCCGGGTGTCAGGGGTTCCTCCTTCAGGTGGAACTCTACCTGGCCACCATACACCTGGCGCCCTCGGGATACGAGAGCGTTTCCGCCCTCATCTCCTGTCTCTCCGGCAAGGCGTTGGAGTGGGCCAACGCCGAATGGAGGGGAATAGACGCCGCCACCATCAGCTACATGGAGTTCTCCCGCCGCTTCAGGGCTGTTTTCGATCACCCTCCTGAGGGTAAAGTGGCGGGGGAGCGTCTGTTCCACCTCCGACAGGGGAAGAGGAGCGCACAGGAGTTCGCCCTGGATTTTCGGACTCTAGCGGCGGATGCGGGGTGGAATGAGAGGGCCCTCATCGACCACTATCGGTGTAGCCTGCGTGAGGATGTTCGTCGAGAGCTGGCCTGCAGGGACACCAACCTGTCCTTCGACCAGCTAGTGTACATGTCCATCCATCTGGATACCCTGCTGGCCACCCGCGGACGTCCCGAGTTGGGGCCGTCCATTCCATCCCCCAGCACCTCCGAGCCGAGCCCTATGGAGCTCGGGGGTGCTGGCGCTAGAGAGAGAAGGAGAGAGAACCCGAGGGGGGCCGTCCCCTGCACCAGCTGTGGCCGTGGAGGACACACTGCGGCTAGGTGCTGGGGAGGGTCTCCAGGGAATCGGGGCAACAGGTCGCGCACTGGGGAGTCATTTCAGGTGAGTAGGCGCCCCACTCACCCAGAGCTCTCTTTTGTCACTTGTGTATACCTGTGGTATTTCCTCAGGTTGCATCTCATTTCCAGCATAAGGCGCTAGTCGATTCAGGCGCAGCTGGGAATTTTATTGATCTGAAATTTTGTTCTGAGTTAGGGATTCCCCTCCTGCCCGTTGATGCACCCTTTCCTGTCCATGCCCTAGATAGCCGCCCGTTGGGATCTGGGTTGATTAGGGAGGTCACAGCGCCACTAAAGATGAAGACGCAGGGGGGTCATGAGGAGATTATTCAGTTGTATCTAATTGACCCCTGCGTATCCCGTGGTGCTGGGGCTTCCTTGGTTAATCACCCATGACCCCACCATTTCGTGGCAACAGAGGGCTCTCAAGGAATGGTCTGGCCAGTGTGTTGGGCGATGTTTAGGTGTTTCCGTTGGGTCGACCACGGTGGAGAGTCCGAACCAAGTGCCCGCAATGCACATTCCCCCTGAGTATGAGGATTTGGCACTCGTGTTCAGCAAGACGAGGGCGACGCGATTGCCACCTCATAGACAGGGAGATTGTGCGATAAACCTCCAGACAGGTGCGGCACTCCCGCGGAGCCATGTGTATCCTCTGTCTCAAGAGGAGACGGCGGCTATGGAGACATACATAGCTGAGTCCCTGAGATAAGGATACATACGGCCCTCCACTTCCCCTGCGTCCTCGAGTTTCTTTTTTGTGAAGAAGAAGGATGGAGGGTTGCGCCCGTGTATTGATTACCGTAGTCTCAATCAGATCACTGTGAAATACAGTTACCCTCTTCCTCTGATTGCGAGTATGACTGAATCATTACGCGGAGCGCGTTTCTTCACAAAACTGGTTCTCAGGAGCGCTTATAACTTGGTGCGCATTAGGGAGGGAGATGAATGGAAGACGGCATTTAGTACCACCTCAGGTCATTATGAGTATCTTGTCATGCCATACGGGTTAATGAATGCTCCTTCAGTCTTCCAATCATTTGTGGATGAGATCTTCCGGGACCTGCATGGGCAGGGTGTGGTAGTGTACATTGACGACATCCTAGTGTACTCTGCTACACGAGCCGAGCATGTAGCCCTGGTGCGCCGAGTGTTGGGTAGGCTGTTGGAGCATGACTTGTATGTCAAGGCAGAGAAATGTCTGTTTTTCCAGGAGTCCATCTCCTTCTTGGGTCATCGGTTGTCAGCGTCAGGGGTGAAGATGGAGATTGACCGTGTGTCAGCCGTGCGTAACTGGCAAACCCCAACCACTGTTAAAGAGGTGCAGCAGTTTTTGGGTTTTGCCAATTACTACCGGAGGTTTATCCGGGGTTTTGGACAGGTGGCAGCTCCCATTACTTCCCTGCTGAAGGGGGGCCCGGTGCGTTTGCAGTGGTCGGCTGAAGCGGACAGGGCGTTTTGTAAACTGAAGGACCTGTTCACTTCGACTCCGGTGCTGGCGCACCGGGACCCCGCTTTAGCGTTCCAGGTAGAGGTGGACGCGTCAGAGGCCGGTATTGGGGCAGTACTGTCGCAACGCTCCGGCACGCCTCCTAAACTCCGTACCTGCGCTTTTTATTCTAAAAAGCTCAGCCTGGCGGAACGTAATTATGACGTAGGGGACAGGGAGCTGTTAGCCGTGGTTCAAGCCCTAAAGGTGTGGAGGCATTGGCTTGAGGGGGCTCAACACCCTTTTCTCATTCTGACTGACCATCGTAACCTGGAGTACATCCGGGCAGCTAGGAGATTGAACCCTCGTCAGGCTAGGTGGAACATGTTTCTGACCCGGTTCATTTTTAAGATCACTTACATCCCAGGGTCCCAGAACGGTAAGGCAGACGCCCTGTCCCGGCGGTATGACACAGAGGAGAGGTCCATTGAGCCCACTCCCATACTGCCGGAGTCTTGTCTGGTGGCACCGGTGGTATGGGAGGTCGATGCGGAAATTGAGCGGGCGTTACGCACCAACCCTACTCCCCCAGAGTGTCCAGTGGGTCGGACGTACGTGCCGCTCGAGGTCCGTGATCGTCTCATTTATTGGGCTCATACGTCACCCTCCTCTGGACATCCAGGTATTGGCCGGACAGTGCACTGCCTTAGTGTTAAGTACTGGTGGCCAACATTGGCTAGGGACGTGAGGGTTTATGTCTCCTCCTGCTCGGTGTGCGCTCAGTGTAAGGCGCCTAGACACCTGCCCAGGGGGAAGTTACAACCCCTGCCCGTTCCACAACGGCCGTGGTCTCACCTCTCGGTGGACTTTGTCACGGACCTTCCCCCCTCTCAGGGGAATACCACTATTCTGGTCGTTGTGGATCGGTTCTCTAAGGCCTGTCGTCTCATTCCCATGCCGGGTCTCCCTACTGCCCTACAGACTGCTGAGGCTTTGTTCACCCACGTCTTCCGGCACTACGGGGTTCCCGAGGATATAGTGTCTGATCGGGGTCCCCAATTCACCTCTAGAGTCTGGAGGGCGTTCATGGAACGCTTGGGGGTCTCGGTTAGCCTTACTTCGGGTTACCACCCGGAGAGTAATGGGCAGGTGGAGAGAGTGAACCAGGATGTGGGTAGGTTTCTGAGATCATATTGCCAGGGCCGGCAGGAGGAGTGGTCAGGGTATATCCCCTGGGCAGAGATGGCTCAGAACTCTCTTCGCCACTCCTCTACTAACCTAACCCCTTTCCAGTGCGTGTTGGGGTATCAGCCGGTTCTGGCACCATGGCATCAGAGCCAGATCGAGGCTCCTGCGGTGGATGAGTGGTTTCGGCGCTGCCGAACGCTGCACACGTACATCTGCAGCGGGCCATCCGCAGGCAGAAGGCGAGCGCCGATCTCCACCGCAGTGAGGGTCCAGTATACGCCCCTGGAGATTGAGTCTGGCTCTCGACTCGAAACCTGCCCCTTCGCCTGCCCTGCCGGAAGCTTGGCCGGCGGTTTGTGGGGCCATTTAAAGTCCTGAGGAGATTGACCGAGGTGTGTTACAAGTTACAACTGCCTAATGATTATCACATTAACCCCTCGTTCCATGTGTCTCTTCTCAGGCCGGTGGTAGCTGGTCCACTCCAGGAGTGTGAGATAAGAGAGACCCCTCCGCCCTCACTGGACATCGAGGGGGCTCCGGCGTACTCAGTCCGGTCCATCGTGGATTCGAGACGTCGGATGGGGGGTCTACAATATCTCGTGGAGTGGGAGGGGTACGGTCCGGAGGAACGGTGCTGGGTGCCTAGGAGGGACATTCTAGATCCATCCCTCCTGACTGAGTTCCACCGGAGTCATCCTACGCGGCCTGCTCCACGTCCTCCTGGCCGTCCCCGAGGCCGGGGTCGGCGCACGGCTGGAGCCGCGCGTCAAGGGGGGGGTACTGTCACGAATTCCGCCGAGGCTGCTCCTCCTCCTTGTTCGGGCAGGCTTCGGCGTTCGTCGTCCCCGGAGTACTAGCTGCTACCGTTTGATGTTCTCTATGTTTGTTTGGTTTTGTCTTGTTGGTGCACCTGTCTCGTATTATGTATTGATTATGTCACCTATAAGTTTCCTTTGGTTTTGTTTGCAGTTGTGTGTTGTTGTACGCCTGTCCGTGTGGTGTATCGTTATTGTGTTCTCGAGTATTTAGTATTTTACGCACTGTTAGCGTAATCGCTCGCCTCCTGTGTTAGAGGCACGGTATTTTGGGGTATTGCCTTTTGACCATTAAAGTCGTTGCGACTAAGCTTCTGTGTCCTGCGCCTGACTCCAACACCGCATCCACATCAGCCTTGACAAATGGCCCCATTGCCAGTGCTTGACTTCGGCCCAAGCTCACATGAACTGTACTGGCACCTCAAATGTTCTACTTCTTGAGTTCCTACACCTTAAATATTGGCTTAAATCTATTGCAGAGTTCCAGCACCTAAATACAAACAGTACCGGACCCAAAAATTGTACCGGCACCTATTTCAGACAAAGTCAAGCACTGCCCATTGCCAACCAGGCAGCCTAAGGTCATCATCATCCAATCTTTTCAAAATGTTATGTAGCAAACCATTGGTTTTGTGTGGGTGTTTGTCTGGATGAGGTTCACAGACTGGATTGATTTGTTATAAAATGCACAAAATCCAGATAGATCTGGTGGAAAAGCAAAAGAGTGATAAGATGTAAGCTTATATATAGCCTAATAATGGGAGGACGACTAGGATGGGGGAAGAAGAGCCCTAAAGTGGGAAGCGGTCGATTTGGAGGAAGATGGCGGAAGTGGATGCCGGGGTTGAATCGAGCAGTGCGTTGAGCAAAGTTGGTGAAGCAGAATGGACAACAGTAGTGTCAAAGAATGGAGCAAAAAGGAAATTATCTAAAGTTGGAGTGGAGGATAGATCTTCGTGTATGTCGGATAATGATTTGTTTCTTGTTGGGATGCGTTTGTTGATTAAGGATGCATACCTGGGCGTCCAATTTGAGGTGTCGAAGATGTTGAAGCATGCGCTGGGAAAAGAGGAATCTATCAAAGTGACCAGAAGTGCTATTATTCTGATTAATTGTGTTTCTGAAGAACAGAGGAAGATTGCAGTAAGCCTCAAAATAATCCATACAACATAAGTATCGTGCTTTGAACTTTAGAGCAGAGTGCCCGTTAAAGGAGTCATCTCAGGGGTGACGATGGATGTTAACATTGAATACCTGAAGAGAATTCCTGGTGTTGTTGGTGCCCGGCGCCTTACCCGCTGGGTGAATGGAGAAAAATAAGAAAGTCTGTCAGTCTTGTTGGCGGGGAAAAGAGACAGCATAAGGCGGCAGAGCGTGGAGGTCAATGAAAGTATGTTCAGCATGGCAGGAAAACAGAAAAGTAAAAGGTGGAAGAAGGCAACATCTACCTCTACACCTGACATGAGTGAGGATGAATTACCTGTGGTGGCAGATGCGGTGAAGACTGCCGAGATTGAGCCTTGTCCTGATGATGACAAAGATGATTCTGGCCCAGTGTGACTGAGATTTTTTAGAAAGAATGGATCCTTGCCTTCTGGTAGATCCATATGTGGTGTTAGGTTGGGTGGAGAAGAGGTTGGGGACTGTTGAGTTGGCGAAAGTATCTTGAAGAGGACTCATGATGATTTTTAGCTTTTCTACCACACAGAGGGAATGGACGCTTCGTACCAAGTGCCTAGGGACAAGTACTGTGACTTGCTTTGCTCCCAGGAGCAGGGCGCTGTTGAAAGGAGTGATAACTGGGGTGGGGTTAATGGGTGTAAAGTTAGTTGGTATTGCAATTTTTCTATGAAGTGTAATGAACTCACCCTTCAGAATAGTAGGTGGAAACACAGAGCTAGATAAGCGGAATAGATTACTAGGGAGGCCTTGAATGGCCTCACACTCCAGTACAGTAAGTGGCGGTGTATGCACCTCACGGTTGCGATCCGCCAATACACATTTAAAGAAGAAGAAGAACAATGTTAGAGTATTTAAGCAGTTAACTGATTGTGTGTCAGTGTATGCAGCTTTGTTGATGGCCTTGATTATTTACATTTACATTTTTACATTTACGTCATTTAGCAGACGCTCTTATCCAGAGCGACTTACAAATTGGTGCATTCACCCTATAGCCAGTGGGATAACCACTTTACAATATTTTTTTTTATTTTTTTTATTTTTATTATTATTATTTTTTTAGGGGGGGGGGGGGGGGGGGGGCGGGGGGGCGGGGGGGTAGAAGGATTACTTTATCCTATCCCAGGTATTCCTTAAAGAGGTGGGGTTTCAAATGTCTCCGGAAGGTGGTGAGTGACTCCGCTGTCCTGGCGTCGTGAGGGAGCTTGTTCCACCATTGGGGTGCCAGAGCAGCGAACAGTTTGGACTGGGCTGAGCGGGAACTATGCTTCCGCAGAGGAAGGGGAGCCAGCAGGCCAGAGGTGGATGAACGCAATGCCCTCGTTTGGGTGTAGGGACTGATCAGAGCCTGAAGGTACAGAGGTGCCGTTCCCCTCACAGCTCCATAGGCAAGCACCATGGTCTTGTAACAGATGCGAGCTTCAACTGGAAGCCAGTGGAGTGTGCGGAGGAGCGGGGTGACGTGAGAGAACTTGGGAAGGTTGAACACCAGACGGGCTGCGGCATTCTGGATGAGTTGTAGGGGTTTAATGGCACAGGCAGGGAGCCCAGCCAACAGCGAGTTGCAGTAATCCAGACGGGAGATGACAAGTGCCTGGATTAGGACCTGTGCCGCTTCCTGTGTAAGGCAGGGTCGTACTCTCCGAATGTTGTAGAGCATGAACCTGCAGGATCGGGTCACCGCCTTGATGTTAGTGGAGAACGACAGGGTGTTGTCCAGGGTCACGCCAAGGCTCTTCGCACTCTGGGAGGACGGAGTTGTGTCCTCAGTCCCTACATTATAGGTTTGAAATGGGTGGAAGAGGTGAAACCACTCAGAGAAATGATCTGCTCTGATTCGGCTGCAGTGTTGAGTAGTGTGAAGACGGGCAGGTCGGATAGGGGAGACTTGTTTGTGGAGAGGATGGTGCTGTTAATGGGATTGGAGAGGATGGGAGCGTTGGTAAGCTTTTGCTGGGTTCCCCCCCATGTGGGTGTGGAGGGTAATGAGAAGACCGATGTGGTGGCTAAGAGTGCTGTGAGGAGAGAGGGGGTAGATATTCAGGTCCCGCTGGGCCACAGGGAAGTCAAGTCCTTGATCCGGGCAAAAGGGCTTGATTCTTGGCAAAGGAAGTGGGATGCTAGTAGTAAGGGGAGGCAATTTTATCGCGTGCAACGGTCAGTAAAGGAAGAGGTGGGGAGTATGGGATGTGTGAAAGAGGAAGTTGTGTGGAGTAGACTACGGTTTGGGCACAGGTTTGAATGCCACATTGTGGATGAGAGGGAGACATGAAACAGGTCTATGTGATGACTGTTTAGTGGAGGAAACGGTGGAGCATGTGTTGATATTTTGGGAATTGTATGACGTAGATAGGGAGAGATTGTGTGAAAGGGTTAGAGAGGCTGGACGGTGTTGGGGTTCGGCTGATAACCAGGTGGCGAATCGCATCTCTGCATGTCTGGCAGACATATCAGTGTGGATGACGGATCACCACCTCAAGCTGAACCTTGGCAAGACGGAGTTGCTCTTCCTCCCGGGGAAGGACTGCCCGTTCCATGATCTCGCCATCACGGTTGACAACTCCATTGTGTCCTCCTCCCAGAGTGCCAAGAGCCTTGGGGTGACCCTGGACAACACCTTGTCGTTCTCCGCTAACATCAAGGCGGTGACCCGATCCTGTAGGTTCATGCTCTACAACATTCTGAGAGTACGATCCTGCCTTACACAGGAAGCGGCACAGGTCCTAATCCAGGCACTTGTCATCTCCCGTCTGGATTACTGCAACTCGCTGTTGGCTGGGCTCCCTGCCTGAGCCATTAAACCCCTACAACTCATCCAGAATGCCGCAGCCCGTCTGGTGTTCAACCTTCCCAAGTTCTCTCACGTCACCCCACTCCTCCGCACACTCCACTGGCTTCCAGTTGAAGCTCGCATCTGCTACAAGACCATGGTGCTTGCCTACGGAGCTGTGAGGGGAACGGCACCTCCGTACCTTCAGGCTCTGATCAGTCCCTACGCCCAAACGAGGGCATTGCGTTCATCCACCTCTGGCCTGCTGGCTCCACTACCTCTGCGGAAGCACAGTTCCCACTCAGCCCAGTCAAAACTGTTCGCTGCTCTGGCACCCCAATGGTGGAACAAGCTCCCTCACGACGCCAGGACAGCGGAGTCACTCACCATCTTCCGGAGACACTTGAAACCCCACCTCTTTAAGGAATACCTGGGATAGGATAAAGTAATCATTCTACCCCCCCCTTACCCCCCCCCCCCCCCAAAAAAAAAAAAAAAAAAACATTGTAAAGTGGTTATCCCACTGGCTATAAGGTGAATGCACCAATTTGTAGGTCGCTCTGGATAAGAGCGTCTGCTAAATGACGTAAATGTAAATGTGTAGTGGGGGGAGGGAAGTGGTGTCTAGGGCTCTATTTCACTTTCTTAGAGGAACAGGACTAAGGAAGATAATTTTATGTAGTTAGGCTGTGACTGGCCTCACTCTCCAGTACAGTAGGTGGCGGTGTATGCACCTTAAAAGTCAGCTGCGATCCGCCAACCCAATCCAGAAGAAGAAGCCTAAATCAATTAAAGGTAACCTGTAGTGGACTTATGATATTTGTTTGTGTTACTTATGACCAGAGGGAGAAGGCGTTTCGTGTCACGAACTTGGGTCAAGGTCTGTTTCTTCCTTTGCTGTTAGGAATAGGGCACCATTGAAAGGAGTGATTTCTGTGGTAGCGTTAAATGTGGAGGTGGAGCAATTGAAGTAGAAAATTCCTGGTGTTTGTGATGCCTGCCGTTTGGTGCGACGCAGACCCGGTGGGGAGCATGGTGAAACAGAGGAGTCATTGTCAGTCCTTTTGAGTTTTGAGTCAGAGTCTCTACCAGACAAAGTAATGTCAGGATATATCCTGTTAGAGCTTTTGTGCAGAATCCACTGCGCTGTTTCAGGTGTAACGTTTATGGTCATGTTGCAGCAGTGTGTAGGAGGGAGATTCCAAGATGTGGTAAGTGTGCAGGAGGGCATGGGACAGAGGATTGTGAAGTTTCGGTGGATAAAGTTGTGTGTGTCAATTGTGGGGGTGCTCATGTTGCTGGGGATCAGAAGTGTCCAGTTCAAGAGAGGCAGGTTGAGGTGGCTAGAGTCAGAGTAGTGCAGAGGGTGTCATATGCTGAGGCAGTGAAGAAAGTGGAGGAGGATGGGTCAAGGGTGAAGGATCCTGAGAGGATCCCAGTGAGTAGTAGATTTGTGGGTATATACATTTTTTGGGTATATGAGATTTAACTTCAGAAGAGTTACAGGGTGTGTTGAGGGGTGGTGTCCTGTCCTCCCAGGCTGTTGGCATGGGAAGGAGAAGATATGGTAAAAGTAGTGGAATGGTGTA
The DNA here is from genome assembly GCF_964263955.1 of Coregonus lavaretus. NCBI lineage: Eukaryota > Metazoa > Chordata > Actinopteri > Salmoniformes > Salmonidae > Coregonus > Coregonus lavaretus. Next base: position 15,322,729 of record NC_140024.1, read on the forward strand.
GTGGGTTTTTAATGAGTATAGGTGGCAACTGCAGAGAAGTACCTGGGTGTATGAGATTTTACTGCAGAAGAGTTAATGGGGTGCTGATTTATATTTTTATGAAATAGTGGTATATAGGTGTAAGGTTAGTTGGTGGAGCAATTGTACAAAAAAATTTGGAACAGGAGTAATGAAGAGAATGTAATGTAGGTAGGCCGTGACTGGTGACTGGTGGCAGGTGGCAGTTTATGCAACTTTAAGATGGATGTGATCCGCCAACCCAATCCTAAAGAAGAAGAACCCCCAAAGAAGAAGAATCAGCAGCAGCACCTCATGTTGCTGGGGATCGGAGTTGTCCGGTGTGAGAGAGGCAAGTTGAGGTGGCCAGGGTTAGAGTAGTGCAGAAGGTGTCGTATGCTGAGGCATTGAAGAAAGTAGAGGAGGGTGGATCAAGGAGTAGGGTGGATCAAGGGTGAAGGATGCTGAGAGGTTCCCTGTGAATAGTAGATCTGTGCCAGGAATAGGGCAACGAGTGATAGTATGTTTCAGTAAGGTTGGCTTCTTAGCGTTCATAGCAATGGTTGTCAATTGTACCGCAGAGATGAAATGTAAGTCACAGAAAATAGATGTTGTGGTGGCAGCTGCAGAGAAGTACTTGGGGGTATGAGATTCAACTTCTGAAGAGTTACATCATGTGTTGAGTGGTAGTGTCCCCTCCTCTTAGGCTGTTGGCCTGGGGTAGGATCAGATAGGGTTAAAGTAGTGGAATAAGGTGATGGGTTTTAATGAGTATAGGGTTTGTTGGTAGGGTAATAAAACATGTTTTTTTTTACATCTGGTTCCCCTTTCCCATTCTGTATCCTAAAGTGTAATGGATCTATTGTTCAGTTGGGGGCAGTAATGCAACATAATGGACGCCAACTGCCGTTAAACCTCACCGAAGAAGCCTCATTGTTGGGAGGGGAAATCACATCTGTCTCACTCTTGGAACAAACCAAACACAGCCAGTGTTGCCAATTTAGCGACTTTGTCGCTATATTTAGCGAGTTTTCAGACCCCTCTAGCGACACATTTTCAATAAAGCGACTAGCGACTTTTTCTGGTGTTATTGGAGACTGACGTGAAAGCACGTAAAGATCTTACTCTTCTCAACGAGCTGCGGTGCTCAGGAATCTGAGTTGTGTAGTTTACGACCATGGAACAAAGTTAGCATTATGACCGGCGGGAAACTTTTAAGTTACAAACAAAAGGTAACGACCGTAAGGTTGTAAACGTGTAACGTACCTATTATGGAAGTGCTTGTACAGTAAACAAGCAAGGTAGCTAGCTACTGTAAAAAAGTTAACAAATACGAGTGTAAATAAAATACATTTTCCTGATATAATCTATATTATGCAGTGTAAGCAGGGCACGCATGCATTGTATAGCATTGGATGTCATCAAATCACAAATTGGTTGTTGTCTCAGCGGAGCTCCCTCCCTGTTGTTTTTGCTTCAGGGCGTCCGGTGGAGAGGATGAGTTGGGGCCGGGGAGCGAGGAGGAAAGCTGGCAGGCAGCAGCCCACCGATGTGGAGGCCTTTGACCCGGAAGTGGTTGCAGAGGTCAGAGAACTCTTCAATAAAGTCAGGACATACGTCAAACCGGCCAATGGGGAGTGGTATATCCCTGACCCCAGTGAAGCACTGAGACACCCAGCCCAGGAACACGTCCTCCTGCAGACCCTGAAGACGTCTCTAAATGAGGTGAAGAACCGACTTAGCGATAAGGATCTGGAAGTCTGGCACCAGCATACCAATTCCACAAACCGTGCTGGGAAGGTCATTGCTACTGTGCGAGCTGCCGCCAATGCCGAGATCTGCACTCAGGCCTGGTGCAAGTTCTATGAGATCCTGGGCACCTTCAACCTTCTGCCAGAGGAGGCGTTGGAGAGCGGTGAGCTGAACACTGTTCACCTGTGTGAGGCTCCAGGGGCCTTCATCACCGCTCTGAACCACTACCTCAAAACCAGCGAGCACACGCGCTACTGTGACTGGAGTTGGGCAGCCAACACACTCAATCCCTACCACGAGGCCAACGGAGGCGGCACCACCATCACAGACGACCGCCTCATCGCCAACACGCTGCCCTGGTGGTTCTTTGGCTCAGACAACACAGGAGACATCATGAGCCAGAGGCACCTGCTGGAGCTGCAGGGCTTTGTGGGTAACATGCGCAGAATTGACGTGGTGACGGCGGACGGGAGCTTTGACTGCCAGGGGAGCCCTGATGAGCAGGAGGCCCTGGTGGCGTCGCTGCACTACTGCGAGGCTGCGGCCGCACTCTTCCTTCTGGGCCCAGGCGGCTCGTTTGTACTGAAGATGTTTACTATGTATGAGCACTCCTCCGTCTGCCTGCTCTACCTGTTAAACTGCTGCTTCTGCTCCGTCAGCGTCTTCAAACCGGCCACCAGCAAGGCAGGGAACTCTGAGGTGTACGTTGTCTGTCTGCACTACAATGGTAAGGAGGCTGTGAGGCCCCTGCTGTCTAAGCTGATCCGTCACTATGGGCCGGACCTGGCTGCCCGTGAGGCCCTGTTCCCCAGCCGGCTCCTCCCACAGTCGTTCCTGGCGCAACATGAGCAGGCGTGCTCCTACTTCCATGCCCTGCAGACAGGGACGATTGGGGAAAACCTGAGATTGTTTGAGGGCCTGAATGAGAAGCAGAAGCAACGACTGGAATACATCAGGGACTGCACTGCTCAGGACTACCTGCAGCGCTTCCAGGTAAGAGTGGCAAAGTTAATTAAAGTAGATAGCGAAGCCTATAGCTTGATAAACGTTTGCTGATGCCCTTTGACCATAGTTAGACATTATATGAAGTGCTAGGATAATGATCTACAATTTCAGAATAATTATTGATGAGTATAATATGAGAGATTCAGTGACAGATGGCCATATCCTGGATTTTTTTGTGTGGATCTTTCATTTAGTATCAGTAAATTGTTTAATACAAATACAAAGTTCTGCATAACAATTTTCAAGCCAGGCTTTCCTGTTCCTGTGTGTAGGTGAGTTCTCTGCCACGGGCCCGCTGGTTGTCTCGTAACACAGTGGCCCCAGCGTGTTGCAGCGTTACGGGTCGGAGGCCCCTGGGCCAGAAGAATCAGATGGGCTCCTTTAACCAGCGGAGGGAGCTGCAGGCCCTGGGCTGGAAGGAGCGTGTTGGGAAGGGCCGCTATGCTGCCTGGGTGGAAGGGCACTGCCCCGAGGACACGGGGGCAGGCTGTGTGCTGGCAGGGCCGCTGGAAGAATGCCACATGGACACCTGGTTTGTGGTAGTGGGGGCGGCCCTCCCTGCAGTCAGGAACTCACCATTCTGTGATGGGGGTCTGTTGAACCACCTCAATGAAGCCTTGGAGCAGGCGTCCCTAGGCTCAGGCATGGATGGGTCAGCTGCCTGGACTCTGGTCCCTCCCTGTAGCTCCTGCCCAATGGTTGGTACCACCTCCATCCTCTCAGAGGTGGCAGCCCTATGTGACATCACTCCCTGCAATGGCGAGGGAAACAGAAAGTGTCTAGTCTTTGGCAGAGCGTCGTGGTGGGGGGATTGTGAGGAGCAGGCTGGGGGGTTGGTGCTGGAGTTCTGTTCGGAGCCCTCGTTCCCACCTACGGGGCGCACTACTCTGCATGACGGGGAGCCGCAGTATCAGAGAGACCTGCTGGACTGCGTCCTGCTCTCCCTGCACCGCATGGGACCCGGCAACGCCCTCATCCTGCCCCTCCTCTCTGCCTTCACCCGCGTAACCGCGGCAACCGTCCTTTGCCTCCACCTGTCCTTCCGCTCCGTCACCTTCAGGTGTCCTTCTCCTCCAGGTGCTGCGGGGGCGGTGCTGGTATGTGTGGGGTTCTGTCCAGAGGCTGCCGCTCGACTCCTTCCCCACCTCAGTGACCTGCAGGAGCGTATGGGCTGCCTGGCCAGGGAGGAGGAGGACACTGACAGTCTGCCTCTTGGTGGCCAGAGACAGCTACTGCAGTTTGTTCCCATGGAGGAGCTGCTCAAAGGAAAGCTGGCAGAGTTCCTGTGGACCATGAACTCTGCCATCGCCCGTCAACGGCTGCACCTGCTCATGCAGGCTTAGCTGGGTTCAACAGAGGGGCTCTCGTGTGTATCGTAACATAGCCTTGTCCGAAAACAAGCATTGACTAGATCATTTCTCTAGCCCCTACCCCATCAGAGTTGACAGATCTGAAGGAAGTGGATGGGTGGAAGCAATATGGTGGAAGCTCCCCCTAAATTTAATCCCATCCGGTCCCTTCAGATCTGTATCACAGAAGTGGGAACGGGGTGTTTTCAGACCTTGCAACTTTCATGATTTATTATTATTTGTTCCCTGTTTTGATGAAAAATTAGAGGCAAGCAATGCGGTAAAGGAAATCTATTTGATATCTTTTGATTGGTGCTGTGATGATCAGACATTGATCAGACATTGAAGGCCTAACTGACCTTTTTGAACAATTAATCTGTTCAAATTAGGACAACATTTGGTCACATTTCCCTGGGTCTCTGAACTAATGTCTTTTTAGGACAGCACAATGATTCCTGTACTGCTAATTCAAGTTATTTGAAGTAAAAAATACATTTGTAATAGTTTCACTATTAAAAATAAATAAATTATCATGCAGTTTGTTAAGAGTTTAGAAGTATTTTTGTGTCATTTTCCTGAAACTGTCTAACCAGAAGTGACTAAATACACTATATGACCAAAAGTATGTGGACACCTGCTTGTCGAACATCTCATTTTAAAATCATGGCCATTAATATGGAGTTGGTTCCCCTTTTGTTGCTATAACAGCCTCCACTCTTCTGGGAAGGCTTTCCACTAGATGTTGGAACATTGCTGCAGGGACTTGCTTCCATTCAGCCACGAGCATTTATAATAATAAAATAATATGCCATTTAGCAGACGCTTTTATCCAAAGCGACTTACAGTCATGCGTGCATACATTTTTGTGTATGGGTGGTCCCGGGGATCGAACCCACTACCTTGGCGTTACAAGCGCCGTGCTCTACCAGCTGAGCTACAGAGGACCAGGCTGGGGGGTTGAGGTCGGTCACTGATGTTGGGCAATTAGGCCAACATCAGTCGCCGTTCCAATTCATCCCAAAGGTGTTCGATGGGGTTGAGGTCAGGGGCTCTGTGCAGGCTAGTCAAGTTCTTCCACACCGATCTCGACAAACCATTTCTGTATGGACCTTGCTTTGTGCACGTGGGCATTGTCAGGCTGAAACAGGAAAGGGCCTTCCCCAAACTGATGCCACAAAGCTGGAAGCACAGAATCGTCTAGGATGTCATTGTATGCTGTAGCGTTATTTCCCTTCACTGGAACTAAGGGGCCTAGCCCGAACCATGAAAAACAGCCCCAGACCATTATTCCTCCTCCACCAAACGTTACAATTGGCACTATGCATTGGGGCAGGCAGCGTTCTCCTGGTCCCGTTCTGTGAGCTTGTGTGGCCTACCACTTCGCGGCTGAGCCGTTGTTGCTCCTAGACATTTCCACTTCACAATAACAGCACTTACAGTTGACCGGGGCAGTGCTAGCAGGGCAAAAATTTGACGAACTGACTTGTTGGAAAGGTGGCATCCTATGACGGTGCCACGTTGAAAGTCACTGAGCTCTTCAGTAAGGCCATTCTACTGCCAATGTTTGTCTATGGAGATTGCATGGCAGTGTGCTCAATTTTATACACCTGTCTGAAACGGGTGTGACTGAAATAGCCGAATCCACTAATTTGAAGGGCTCCACATACTTTTGTGTATATATAGTGTAGATTGCGTGACTGTTTTTACCTGGGGACTGCTGTGAAGGCTATCAGTGCATGCACTGTTTCACTCTGCAGTGGTTTGAAGAAAACGTAGTCTTGCCTCTACTGTATCTAGACTTAGACCCCTTTTACACCTGGTGTTATATAAAAAATTAATGCCTGATCATATAGGATCTTATGTCCACAGCACAGCTGTCCTTGAAGTGTGTCTCTTATCAATCTTGTTTGCATTTTTATATGTTTTTTTGGAATTATGCATCCTCTAGAACAGGTAGCCTATGTGGTCAAATACTTTATTGAAGAAAATGGTGGGACCGAATGTTGTGCTTTGGCTTTTGGGAACATGCTGTGCAAGCCAATGTGTCGACCCTTGGCTCTTATGGTTGTGTACATGAAATAATGTATTTATCTATTGGTTTTGTACACGTTTCGTTTGTCTTTGAAAAATACATTATATTTGTATATTTAAGTGCTGTTGAATATTTGAAGATATATATTTTTTGTGCAGGTGGTATTCCCTCAATAAAAAAGATGGTTGTCTTCACTGAATTCTTAACTCATTTTGCCTTACTTTAGTCTTCAGTGAACAGAAACAGAGGAGAGTTAGATTATTTATTTTCAAGATATTCACAACAAAGAGCCTGGAACACAGCCATTTGTGAAAACCAAGAAAAGTCTTCATTAGCAGAAGCTGTCAGGACAATCCTGGTGTCTTCTTCAGCAAGAGCCTTCAAAGGTTTACCGAAGCGAGTGAGAAAACCCCCAGGGGTGCTCTGTAATGAACACAAGCTGCTGAAATCAGGGTAAAGAAAGATACTGGGAGACGATTCCTCTTTCTCTTTGTTACGCTCTGAATTTGTTTTTATAAAACCATCTAAAAGCACAATAAAGCAAACTTCTGAGCCAAAGCCCTGAGCCATGTTTATACAGTACCAATGTACTGTCAGTACATGTTATAGGTAGATGAGGTATGATAAGATTAAGTGATGAACAAATCTTTGTATTACAGTAGGTGAAGTGAGGAGAAAGGGAGAGTGTTTATGAGGCGCTGTATTTGTTCCAGTGAGATTGTATCATCTGAAAACCAGCCGTTCCCCAATGTGCTGATTAATACTTTTCCAGTCTGTGTGTGTTAATTAGGCAGCAGTCAGGAGGGAAACAACTGAAAGACAGAGTATTGGAGAAGACGACAGTGAGGCTTAAAATGCCTCAACAGCAAAGGGTCCCTGTCAGCTCAAGAGGAATAGACGCAGATTGCATTTTTAGTCATCTCATTGTTTCACTGATGACCTCTTCTAATCCCTGTGACTGCTGTTGAACACATTCAGTTTGTCATTTTCACATTCTTCCTCTACCTCTCACACGCTCTCTCTCTCTGTTCCCCCTTCTCTTTCTCAGCCCCCCCCCCCCTCTCCTCCCCCCTCCACTACAAACTAATCTCAGTTGATTTCCATAGCTGTGGAGTGTAGTGCGATTTAAGGAATAGTTTTAATGGAACCATTGAATGATTCCAGAGTAGAATCCCTGCTTTCGCTTCATTTAAACAAATCCACTCACCATCTGTGAGTGAGGGTAGAGATGGGGTTTGGAGAGGGGGGAGAGTAGCCGAGTTATGTAATATCTGAACACCTAGCATATCCCCCAGCAAAATTCACACGCCAGCGACTACTAATGAAGGACTGAGCAGATGTCTGGATGAACAGAAAATGAGAAAAGGAGAGGGAAACAATCCACCCCTCTGCAGGTTCACTCAGATCAGAATGTGTGAGAGAGTGTTGAGGCAACAGCAGGACAGAGAATAGTGTTTGTCTTTTTCTATGTCTGGTTTATCAGAATCTTGCTGTGTGGATGAGGCTAAATGGTGAACCCTATGATGGATGGCTAATGTTCTACAGGGTCACACACACACTTTAAGCACTGACACCTGGAATAAGGTCATTACCCACACATTGCCTTTGCTGAATAAATCATAGTTTGAATTACACAAACATGCACATGCATACACACAGACACACTAACAATAGCTTGGAGAGTTTGAAAGGCATCGACTGAACATGGAAAAGCAATGTCCATTTGATTACATTATGTCTGTGTGACTGTGAGATTACTGATTAACTTCTGTCTGTGTAATATACTATAGATTCATTTATGATAGAGAGAGTGTGTGTGGGTAAACGAGATAGATGGCAATGAGTTATGATAGGCTTAAATTGGTGAGAGCGATAGAGATTGATCAAGTGATTGGGTGACATTTACTGTAAATGTAATCCCTTTTCAGTGCTCCCAATTTGTTCCTCTGTCACTGCTCTGTCTAATCCCAATCTGTACAAACACACACACACACACACACACACACACACACACACACACACACACACACACACACATGCTCGTTCAAGCTACACCCACATCACAACTGCTGCTACCAGACTCTTATTTACTATTGTTAATAATCCACAATTTAAAAACGTGCCCCCAATCCCCCCTTCCCTGATACGTACATGTGTAAATATTGGACTATAAATTGTGCCTTCCTGTATTAAAAAGTGTATTCTATTCTACTGAGCCATTTACTTTATGTTCATATTCTTATCTTTGTAGCATTGTCGAGAAGGAACCCTGCAAGTAAGCATTTTGTTGAACGGTGTATACAATGTGTATCCTTTGCATACGACTAATAAAACGCAAAACTTGAAACACACACACACACATACTGGATGTTTTCTATGAACCCTGACTCTTACACACTGAATGGATGAACCCCTTCCCCAGCCCGCTTCTGAGGATGGATGGTCTACACAGGTAGCATGATTCCAGCTACATCACAATCTGTGGAAAGCTTCTCCTTCCATGTGTCACTCCATCCATCCAGGAGTGAATCCAAATAAAGATCAGGGATGTAATCACTTAACACCAGAGAGAAAGGCCAAAGGTGAACTGGATGGAGTGGAAAGGCAGTCCTCTTATAATAATAATAATAAATAATTATGGGGGGAATGTGTTGCATTGAAGATGGAGGGGTTTGTGTGGGGGAATACGCTCTGCAAATCCCACCCTACGCCCCTGTGATGTTGTCCACTATGCCCCAGGTCTGCCCAGGTTATACATGTGTGTCGATTTCAGCCATTGTGAGAAAGGAGGTATTTACTTTCTATGGGATGTCTCCAACCCTGGCTATAATAACAGACTGACATTGACATGTCATAGTGACAGTGTGTTGGACATAAATGGTTTACAGTGACAGGGTTTTCGAATGATAACAGTATCAGCGTGTTTGGGTTTTAAGTGTCAGAGTTTGTTTGTTTGGAAATGATGGATTGGTGAAGTTCTGCGTTTTGGGAATGATGGAGTGTGGCTGGTATCCCCTGAGACAAACTATCACACTGAGACACATTGGGATGCAGAGACTTGATATAAACGCCAAAGAGAAGGAAAGAGAGGGAGGGAGTACAGAGAGAGGAAACGAAGGAAGACGAAATTAGGGGAGATGCATGGAGGATGGAGGGACACATGGAAGGAGAAGCTTTCCACAGATTGTGGAAGGAGAAGCTTTCCACAGATTGTGATGTAGCTGGAATCATGCTACCTGTGTAGACCATCCATCCTCAGAAGCGGGCTGGGGAAGGGGTTCATCCATTCAGTGTGTAAGAGTCAGGGTTCATAGAAAACATCCAGTATGTGTGTGTGTGTGTTTCAAGTTTTGCGTTTTATTAGTGGTCCTCTGTGGTCCTCTGTAGCTCAGCTGGTAGAGCACGGCGCTTGTAACGCCAAGGTAGTGGGTTCGATCCCCGGGACCACCCATACATAAAAAATGTATGCACGCATGACTGTAAGTCGCTTTGGATAAAAGCGTCTGCTAAATGGCATATTATTATTATATTATGCAGGAAGAGAGGGAGAGAGAGAGTTTAAAGAAAGTGAGGCGCGTGGAGAGGTTTGTGAGACCCAGTTGTTCTGCTGAGCCCATTCTGTTTTCTCCCGAGATGCTTGCTGCAGGCAGAGCCTTCTGAAAGAGAACTGTGAGAGCAGCTGTGAGAGGGGCTGGGACACTGTACTGTTCACTCTACAATAAACATGCAAATAGGAATAAATATCGAATAGAATAAAATAGAATAGAAATCATAAATGGCAAAGACTGGTAATCAGGTCAGGCCACGAACTGCAGTAATTAAAAAGCTGATGTGCAGGGGGGCTTTAGTCCTTACTGAGGTGTCTTACAGTATGTGATTAACCAACCAGCTTGTTGGGTAAATGAGGAGGGCACTCCTGTGTATTGGTGTAGTTGCCCCTGTTATGTCATTGATTAACGAAGGAGTCCTGTCCAGCCTCATAAAGTTGCTATGGTAATAAACATATAGGGGGTGAGTGGGGGGGGGGTCTCCAGCCAAATCAAAGACTGACGAATCAGATGAGAAAGGGAAGGGGTGTGAGGGTATGGGGGGTCACAAATCTCTCTGGATGGCAGGTGTTTTCCATCAATAAACATCAACAACAAATTAACCACTAACTCCTAGTCTGAGTTGGAATATCCATCTTTGTCGTTACATGAAAATATTTAATTCTGCCCCCCAGTTAAACGGCTGGTTTTATGGACTGAGTATGCTGGACGGTCTATACAGTGGCTTGCAAAAGTATTCACCCTCCTTGGCATTTTTCCTATTTTGTTGCTGTCACGACTTCCGCCGAGGCTGCCTCCCCTGCTTGTTCGGTCAGGCTTCGGCGTTCGTCGTCACCGGAGTACTAACCACTGCCGCCCCAATCATCATATCAATTGTCTTGTCAATCACACACACCTGGTTCTATTCCCCTAATTAGACCATGTATAAGTGTTCCCTCTGCCCCCTTGTCCTTGTGGGTAATTGTTTTTTTTTGTGGAGGTTAGTAGCTCGGTGGAGCGCTTGTATTTGGTATCGACGGGAGTATTTTTCCCGTATGCCTTGTATTTTCCAGTGCACCTGTTTTGTGCCCTGGAGTGTGTTTGACCCATTTCTGCGTAAACCTGTATTTTTCAGATTAAAGACTGTTTCTGTGATTTACCCTCCTGCGCCTGACTCATTCAACACCACCTTATCACAGTTGCCTTACAACCTGGAATTAAAATGGATTTTTGGGGGGTTTGTATCATTTGATTTACACAACATGCCTACCACTTTGAAGATGAAAAATATTTTTTCTTGTGAAACAAACACTTTTACAAGGCATTGTATATTGCTGACTCCAGATGGTCTATGCCTTTGTCTCTTTAAAGTGTTATTTATCAATGCTGTATCTCTTCATGTATTTACATTCTGTCTTTCATTTGCTGTATTGAACAAATGAGGCCTGTGTGTGTTCGTGTTTCCTAAAGATTTGAATTAAGCGTTTACTGATTTAATTAACATTTCTCCCCTAATCTGTGCTGATGTGACAAGTTGTCTGTGTGTGTGTGTGAGAGAGAGAGAGAGAGAGAGTGTGTGCACTTGAAAGTGTGCATGGTGGTACACAGAGCAGTCCCATAACACACGCAGTGCCTTAGATTAACTTCTGTCCTGGTTCTATTCGGGAACAGAGACAAATATTTGGGAGTGAAATTCAAACACTCTTTAACAACCCACTGGAGCCTGCATAGTCTGACACTCGAATACTCTACTGCAGTTATCACTCTTAAACTCTCTCCCTTCAACATAATGGAGATGCTTCAGTGTTTGTGTATATGATTAGATGAGAAATGGGACTGGTGGGACTGGTCTGAGGTCAGTCTTCTGTATTTATGATCTCTGTGCTGTGAGCTGGAGAAACTGACGCAAACACCCCTCTCAGTTTTATTGCAGTCTTTCTCCTTCTCACATGACAATTTACTTTCATAACTCAGTCAGTGTGTGATAAATGGATGAATGTGCAGCTTTGATGATGTGTCTGTAAATTCCAATTCTTCCTTTCCCCAACCTGTGTTGAGTGTGTTCATTGTGTTGTTATATGGCTGGGTTGTATTTCCATTTCTCTTGGTAAGTGGAGGCCTTACACTCCCCTTGCAGTCAGGGTGGTGATTGTATAGGCCCCAGCCCAGCTCAGAGTGAGGGTGTGTGGGTCGGGGTCACTATGTGGCTTTTCTCTTCCTGTAACTGTAAAGTGTAAACTAATGCCATGAAGCCTCTCTCATGCATTACAGTGTGGCCATTAGTGCGCTTATTGTCCCTGTGTGAGGGGTCTTTTATTCATGCTTTTAAGAGCTCCAATTGGGCTCCATCAATTGACAGTACTTCAGTTTCCATGGAGCCGCAATACTTTTTAATTTCCTCGCGCCTCTCATTTATTCACCCACTCCTTTACTTCTCGCCCTTTGCTATAAGCGCACGTGACAATGAGAAATCGTTACCATTGATGCAGAGGCGCCTATTTATAGAGAGGGGATTTTCTGATCCCAAAAATGGTTTGGAGTGAGTAATCCCCTTTGATGTGAGGCCTTGCTCACACTGGCCCAGATCAATGCGCTCAATAGGCCTATGCATAAAGTTCCCTATAGCCTATGCTTTATGGCAGGTAGCTTAGTGGGTAAGAGCGTTGTGCCAGTAACCGAAAGGTCGCTGGTTCTAATCCCCAAGCCGACTAGGTGAAAAATCTGTCGATGTGCCCTTGAGCAAGGCACTTAACCCTAATTGCTCCTGTAAGTCGCTCTGGATAAGAGCGTCTGCTAAATGACCAAAAATAAATAAATAAAATAATGGCACTACTAAGCACATCACTTGTCCTAAATTCTTGAATATACACTCTGAAACGTGGTTGGTTATTTCATGACAGGAGTATGACTAATGTAATGGCACAGGCCACATGGAAAGTATTCAGACCCCTTGACTTTTTCCACATTTTGCTACGTTACAGCCTTATTCTAAAATGGATAAAAACAAAAATTTCTCATCAATCTACACACAACACCCCTGAGTGGCGCAGTGGTCTAAGGCACTGCATCGCAGTGCTAACTGTGTCACTAGAGATCCTGGTTCGAATCCAGGCTCTGTCGCCGCCGGCCGCGACCGGGAGACTCATGGGCGGCGCACAATTGGCCCAGCGTCGTCCAGGGTAGGGGAGGGAATGGCCGGCAGGGATGTAGCTCAGTTGATAGAGCATGGCGTTTGCAACGCCAGGGTTGTGGGTTCGTTTCCCACGGGGGGCAGTATAAAAAAAATATGTATTCACTAACTGTAAGTCGCTCTGGATAAGAGCGTCTGCTAAATGACTAAAAATGTAAAATGTAAATAATGACAAAGCGAAAAAAGGTTTTTAGAAATTTTTGTAAATGTATTAAAAATATAAAACGGAAGTACCTCATTTACATAAGTATTCAGCCCCTTTGCTATGAGACTCGAAATTGAGCTCAGGTGCATCCTGTTTCTATTGATCATCCTTGAGATTTTTTTTTTTTTTTTTTTTTTTTTTTTAGGGGGTAGATCAGCTTTAATATTGCAGATAGATTGTAACTTCCATCAATGTAATTGTCTGCATCATGTTTCTACAACTTGTTTGGAGTCCACCTGTGGTAAATTCAATTGATTGGACATGATTTGGAAAGGCACACACCTGTATATATAAGTTCCCACAGTTGACAGTGCATGTTAGAGCAAAAACCAAGCCATGAGGTCGAAGGAACTGTCCGTAGAGCGCCGAGACAGGATTGTGTCGAGGCACAGATCTGGGGAAGGGTACCAAAACATTTCTGCAGCATTGAAGGTCCCCAAGAACACAGTGGCCTCCATCATTCTTAAATGGAAGAAGTTTGGAACCACCAAGACTCTTCCTAGAGCTGGCCGCCCGGCCAAACGGAGCAGTCGGGGGAGAAGGGCCTTGGTCAGGGAGTCTGACAGAGCTCCAGAGTTCCTCTGTGGAGATGGAAGAACCTTCCAGAAGGACAACCATCTCTGCAGCACACCACCAATCAGGCCTTTATGGTAGAGTGGCCAGACTGAAGCCACTCCTCAGTAAAAGGCACATGACAGCCAGCTTGGAGTTTGCCAAAAGGCACCTAAATGACTCTCAGACCATGAGAAACAAGATTCTTTGGTCTAATGAAACCAAGATTGAACTCTTTGGCCTGAATGCCAAGCGTCATGTCTGGAGGAAACCTGGCACCATCCCTACGGTGAAGCATCGTGGTGGCAGTATCATGCTGTGGGGATGTTTTTCAGCGGCAGGGACTGGGAGTCTAGTCAGGATCGAGGGAAATATGAACAGAGAGATCCTTAATAAAAACCTGCTCCAGAGTGCTCAGGAGCTCAGACTGGGGCGAAGGTTCACCTTCCAACAGGACAACGACCCTAAGCACATAGCCATCTGTGTTTTTGTTTTGTTTTGTTTTTTACATATTGATAGCCCGAGTCGTTCAGGGAATTCGGGACATGGGTGACTAGTTAACGTTAGTTTGGCTCTCTCTGAGTGTTCGTGCCGTTCGTGCTGCGCCTAGTTAGCTAGCTGAGTTAGTCTATTCCTAGAAAACATTGAACCGCAGTAGTTTACAACAATTATAGTTTCTGAGGTGGAAGTTGGGAGAGTTATATTTGGGAGTTGTGGTGAGGGAGGCCCCCCTCTCTCCTTTCCCAGATGTTTAGTTCATTTCATTCCGATCTCCTCTGCATTATTGTAGCCATTTGCTGCAGCCTGTCAACTATGCCTCTGCCTATCCCTGTTCTCTCCTCTCCGCACAGGCTACACAAACGCCTCACACCGCGTGGCTGCTGCCTCTCTAACCTGGTGGTCCCTGCACGCACCACTCACCTGGAGTTCCAGGTCTCAGGCAGCCTCTGGAACTGCCGTTCTGCTGCCAACAAGGCAGACTTCATCCCAGCCTTTGCTACCCTCCAATCCCTCGACTTCTTGGCGCTGACGGAAACATGGATTACCACTGAAAACACTGCTACTCCTACTGCTCTCTCCTCGTCTGACCATGTGTTCTCGCATACCCCGAGAGCATCTGGTCAGCGGGGTGGTGGCACAGGAATCCTCATATCTCCCAAGTGGACATTCTCAATTTTTCCCCTAACCCATCTGTCTATCTCCTCATTTGAATTCCATGCTGTCACAGTCACTAGCCCATTTAAGCTTAATATCCTTGTCATCTATCGCCCTCCAGGTTCCCTTGGAGAGTTCATCAATGAGCTTGACGCCTTGATAAGCTCCTTTCCTGAGGATGGCTCACCCCTCACAGTTCTGGGGGATTTCAACCTCCCTACGTCTACATTTGACTCATTGACTCTCTATGTCCCCTATCCTCCCGGCCGGCTCGGTCCTCCCCTTCAGCTCCGTGGCTTGATGACTCATTGCGAGCTCACAGAACAGAGCTCCGGGCAGCTGAGCGGAAATGGAAGAAAACTAGACTCCCTGCGGACCTGGCATCTTTTCACTCCCTCCTCTCTACATTTTCTTCATCTGTTTCTGCTGCTAAGGCCACTTTCTACCACTCTAAATTCCAAGCATCTGCCTCTAACCCTAGGAAGCTCTTTGCCACATTCTCCTCCCTGCTGAATCCTCCCCCCCCCCCCCCCCCTCCTCCCTCTCTGTGGATGACTTCGTCAACCACTTTGAAAAAAAGGTTGACGACATCCGATCCTCGTTTGTTAAGCCAAATGACACTGCTGGTCCTGCTCACACTGCCCTACCCTATGCTTTGTCTTCTTTCTCCCCTCTCTCTCCAGATAAAATCATGCGACTTGTGACGGCAGGCCGCCCAACAACCTGCCCGCTTGACCCTATCCCCTCCTCTCTTCTCCAGACCATCTCCGGTGACCTTCTCCCCTACCTCACCTCGCTGATTAACTCATCCTTGACCGCTGGCTATGTCCCTTCCGTCTTCAAGAGAGCGAGAGTTGCACCCCTTCTCAAAAAACCAACACACGATCCCTCTGATGTCAACAACTACAGACCAGTATCCCTTCTTTCTTTTCTCTCCAAAACTATTGAGCGTGCCGTCTCTAGCCAACTCTCTTGCTATCTCTCTCAGAATGACCTTCTTGATCCAAACCAGTCAGGTTTCAAGACTGGTCATTCAACTGAGACTGCTCTTCTCTGTGTCACGGAGGCTCTCCGCACTGCTAAAGCTAACTCTCTCTCCTCTGCTCTTATCCTTCTAGACCTGTCTGCTGCCTTTGATACTGTGAACCATCAGATCCTCCTCTCCACCCTCTCCGAGCTGGGCATCTCCGGCGCGGCTCACTCTTGGATCGCGTCCTACCTGACCGGTTGCTCCTACCAAGTGGCGTGGCGAGAAGCTGTCTCCGCACCACGTGCTCTCACCACTGGTGTCCCCCAGGGCTCAGTTCTAGGCCCTCTCCTATTCTCGCTATACACCAAGTCACTTGGCTCTGTCATATCCTCACATGGCCTCTCCTATCATTGCTACACTGACGATACACAACTAATCTTCTCCTTTCCCCCTTCTGATAACCAGGTGGCGAATCGCATCTCTGCATGTCTGGCAGACATATCAGTATGGATGACGGATCACCACCTCAAGCTGAACCTTGGCAAGACGGAGCTGCTCTTCCTCCCGGGGAAGGACTGCCCGTTCCATGATCTCGCCATCACGGTTGACAACTCCGTTGTGTCCTCCTCCCAGAGTGCGAAGAGCCTTGGCGTGACCCTGGACAACACCCTGTCGTTCTCTGCTAACATCAAGGCGGTGACCCGATCCTGTAGGTTCATGCTCTACAACATTCGGAGAGTACGACCCTGCCTTACACAGGAAGCGGCACAGGTCCTAATCCAGGCACTTGTCATCTCCCGTCTGGATTACTGCAACTCGCTGTTGGCTGGGCTCCCTGCCTGTGCCATTAAACCCCTACAACTCATCCAGAATGCCGCAGCCCGCCTGGTGTTCAACCTTCCCAAGTTCTCTCACGTCACCCCGCTCCTCCGCACACTCCACTGGCTTCCAGTTGAAGCTCGCATCTGTTACAAGACCATGGTGCTTGCCTACGGAGCTGTGAGGGGAACGGCACCTCCGTACCTTCAGGCTCTGATCAGTCCCTACACCCAAACGAGGGCATTGCGTTCATCCACCTCTGGCCTGCTGGCTCCCCTTCCTCTGCGGAAGCATAGTTCCCGCTCAGCCCAGTCAAAACTGTTCGCTGCTCTGGCACCCCAATGGTGGAACAAGCTCCCTCACGACGCCAGGACAGCGGAGTCACTCACCACCTTCCGGAGACATTTGAAACCCCACCTCTTTAAGGAATACCTGGGATAGGATAAAGTAATAATTCTACCCCCCCCCTTACCCCAACCCACCCCCCCCACTAAAAACAACAACAACAAAAAACATTGTAAAGTGGTTGTACTACTGGCTATAAGGTGAATGCACCTATTTGTAAGTCGCTCTGGATAAGAGCGTCTGCTAAATGACGTAAATGTAAAAAAAAAAGCCAAGACAACGCAGGAGTGGCTTCGGGATAAGTCTCTGAATGTCCTTGAGTTGCCCAGCCAGAGCCTGGCCCAGCCAGAGCCTGGACATCTCTGGAGGGACCTAAAAATAGCTGTGCAGCGACGCTCCCCATCCAACCTGACAGAGCTTGAGAGGATCTGCAGAGAAGAATGGGAGAAACTCCCCAAATACAGGTGTGCCAAGCTTGTAGCATCATACCCAATAAGACTCAAGGCTGTAATCGCTGCTAAAGGTGCTTCAACAATGTACTGAGTAAAGGGTCCTAATACTTATGTAAATGTGATATGTCTGTTATTTTTTTATTACATTTGCAAAAAAAATTAAAAACCTGTTTTTGCTTCGTCATTATGGGTATTGTGTGAAAAAAACAATTTAATCAATTTTAGAATAAGGTTGTAACGTAACAAAATGTGGAAAAAGTCAAGGGGTCTGAATACTTTCCAAATGCACTGTATTATAAGTATGGAAACTTATACATAATTATCTGCACCATTTTGAGAACGAAGAATTTTAACACAGCGAAAATAACTATTCAATTAATATTCAAGATGGCCGCCATAATTCAATAAAGCAACTATAGTAGTCAGCCGTGAGAGTAACGTAGGTTATTATATCATGTAATAACTATAAAAAACAGACATTAACATGTGTATCTTTTATTTCTAATAGACCCAGTTGAAAATTCAAGATGGCAGATTTTTCAAGATGGCCGCCATTGAAACTTTTAAAGAGAGTAAAGGAGGCCACCCTTGCGGTGGAGTTTTCAGTGAAGAGGCAGACAAATGGATCCAGTGCAGTACCCGTGATGAGGGCTTTTATAAGTGAAATCACAGCAGCAAAAACTGTACACTATGTACATCTATGTACAACAAAATAACAAACAGGACATAGACTGTCAGGTAACATAAACTGGGGGAAAACAAAGTAAATTAAAATATAGTAGAACTCTCTAAATTAACCAGGCCTCAATCATGCCTGTAGACTGACAGCATGGCACCATACCTCTGTCTGGCCTAGACAGAAATGACAAGGTTTAAATACATTTCAAACATGGCATTCCCCTGGACCATACCATTCTTAGCCAATCAGAAATCACTTGTAGAATTAACTTTTTAAAAAGGCATGAAATGCACAATAAACATATTCCAGCAATAAGTCAACCATTCCTAAATACATAGACACTTCAATCATAGTGTTTTAACAAGCATGAAACATACAGTGGATTCAGGGTAACATTTCTCTCACCCCTGGGATCAGCCAAAGGGCATGGCATTACACATACATATTCAATAAATAAATGTGCATTTCATAAACAATAAACTGCTGCAATTTCTGGTTATTTATTATGTCAGGTCAGGATATCAGGCACAGACTGACCCAGCTCTGTGACAAAGCGCCAACATATTTAGCCGCCTCACAATCACTTAACATATCAGGATAACAGGAAACTCCTCAATTTGGACAGTTTATAATTTAGTCAAAAGCATATAAATCCAAATGCATACTCAATATTAATGACAGGTCTATACAATGGGAATAATTGATCTGTAAAGGATCAATATCATTTATAAACCAAATAAACAGGCACAGGATTTACTGGGATTACCAATGAGCGCATATCTGCCACACGGTATAATCCCACCAGATAGAGTTCTGTCTTTTTTATGCCTTTGAGAGGGAAGCTCCACAAGTCCTCACAATCATCGTACTTGTTTGATGCTGAACATTGTGTTCATTGCTTCCTCTTCTCTGGGCAGAACCATACCCACAACTGTGGCTGAAAACCATTCAACAGTGCCACCCTCCCGACACTGGTGCATCACCTTCCTCCCAACCAACTCCTCCAACCTAGAATGAATAAATTAATTTATAGGTCAGGCTAGGTCAGGCCGGCCGGCCAGATAGGTCCTTCCGGCCACCTGGCCAGATAGGTAGGCCTGGTTGGCCGACCAGCCAGATAGGTCCAGATAGGTCCGGTCGGCCGGCCTTCCAGATAGGTAGGTCCGGACGGCTGGCCGGCCAGAGAGGTACGGTCAGCCGGCCGGAGGACCGGCCAGTTACGTCAGGCCAGATAGGTCCTTTCAACCAGCCGGCCAGATAGGTCCAGTCGGCCAGCCGGCCAGATAGGTCATGCTGACCAGATAGGTAGGTCCGGTTGGCCGGCCAGCCAGATAGGTAGGTCCAGCCAGATAGTTCCGGTGGACACCCCTTTAAATGATGTGGACAGCCCTTCAATTTAGTGGATTCGGCTATTTCAGCCACACTCGTTGCTGACAGGCGTATAAAATCGAGGCAGGCAGTGACAACAGTTTGGGGAAGGCCCTTTCCTGTTTCAGCGTGACAATGCCACCGGGCACAAAGTGAGGTCCATACAGAAATGGTTTGTCGAGATCGGTGTGGAAGAACTTGACTGGCCTGCACAGAGCCCTGACCTAAACCCCATCGAACACCTTTGGGATGAATTGGAACACTGACTGCGAGCCAGGCCTAATTGCCCAACATCAGTGCCCGACCTCACTAGCGCACTTGTGGCTGAATGGAAGCAAGTCCCCACAGCAATGTTCCAACATCTAGTGGAAAGCCTTCCCAGAAGAGTGGAAGCTGTTATAGCAGTAAAGGGGGGACCAACTCCATATTACTGCCCATGATTTTGGAATGAGATGTTTGACGAGTAGGTGTCCACATACTTTTGTGCAAATGACATGTTCATCATCATAAAGGCTGAAGTGATCTGTATGGAACAGTATCAGATGGAAATATAAATAATACAAAAACACATAATCATTTATGTATTTGCACATCATGCAGCACTACAATGAGCCCCTAATCCATTAGAGATATTAATACGCAAATAGTATTTATTGTCTTAGTGCCTTCAGAAACTATTCACACCCCTTGACTTTTTCCACATTTTGTTGTGTTACAGCCTGAATCTAAAATTGATTTAATTGAGATTTTGTGTCACTGGCCTACACACATAATGTCAAAGTGGAATTATTTTAAATATTGTTGTTAAAAATTAATTAAAAATTAAAAGCTGAAATGTCTTGAGTAAATAAGTATTCAACCCCTTTGTTATGGCAAGCCTAAATAAGTTCAGGAGTAAAAACAAGCCACATAATAACATTTACGTCATTTAGTGACTTACAGGAGCAATTAGGGTTAAGTGCCTTGCTCAAGGGCACATCGACAGATTTTTCACCTAGTCAGCTCGGGGATTAGAACCAGCGACCTTTTGGTTACTGGCACTACGCTCTTACCACTAAGCTACCTTCCGCCCCAAGTTGCATTGACTCACTCTGTGTGCAATAACATCGTTTAACATGATTTCTGATTAACTACCTCGTCTCTGTAACCCACACACACAATTATCTGTAAGGTCCCTCAGTCGAGCAGTGAATCTCAAACACAGATTCAACCACAAAGGCCAGGGAGGTTTTCCAATGCCTTGCTACGAAGGGCACCTATTGGTAGATGGATAACAATTTTAAAAAGCAGACACTGAATATCCCTTTGAGCATGGTAAACTTATTAATTACACTTTGGATGGTGGATTAATACACCCAGTCACTACAAAGATACAGGCGTCCTTCCTAACTCAGTTGCCGAAGAGGAAGGAAACCGCTCAGGGATTTCATCATGAGGCCAATGGTGACTTTAAAACAGTTACAGAGTTTAATGGCTGTGATAGGAGAAAACAAAGGATGGATCAACAACATCGTAGTTACTCCACAATACTAACCTAATTGAAAGAGTAAAAAGAAGGAAGCTTGTACAGAATAAAAATATTCCAAAACATGCATCTTGCTTGCAATAAGCCACTAAAGTAAAACTGCAAAAAATGTGGCAAAGAAATTAACTTTATATCCTGAATACAAGTGTTATGTTTGGGGCAAATCCAGCACAACACATCACTGAGTACCATTCTTCATATTTTCATGCATGTTGGTGGCTGCATCATGTTATGGGTATGCTTGTAATTGGTAAGGACTAGGGAGTTTTTCAGGGTAAAAACAAACGGAATAGAGCTAAGCACAGGCAAAATCCTAGAGGAAAACCTGGTTCAGTCTGCTTTCCAATAGACACTGGGAGACAAATTCACCTTTCAGCAGGACAATAACCTAAAACACAAGGCCAAATATACACTGGAGTTGCTTACCAAGATGACATTGAATGATCTTGACTGGCCTAGTTACAGTTTCGACTTAGTTCATCTTGAAAATCTATGGCAAAACTTGAAAATGGCTGTCTAGCAATGATCAACAACCAACTTGACAGAGCTTGAAGAATTGTAAAAAGAATAATGTGTAAATATTGTACAATCCAGGTGTGCAAAGCTCGTAGAGGCTTACCCAGAAAGACTCACAGCTGTAATCGCTGTCAAGGGTGATTCTAACATGTATTGGCTCAGGGGTATGAATACTTATGTAAATTAGATATTTATGTTTTTCATTTTCAATAAATTTGTGAACATTTCTAAAAACATGGCTTCATTTTGTCATTATGGGTTATAGTGTGTAGATGGGTAAGACATTTTTATTTTTTAAATTCAGGCTGTAACAACAAAATGTGGAATAAGTCAAGGGTTACGAATACTTTCTGAAGGAGCAAAACTGAAATAGCCCATCATTTATTTAAAATGTGGTCAATGAACGGGTCACATAAGAAATTGAATTCTTGTTCATGGCTGTTTAGTAATGAGGGTAAGAGAATACTACTGTGCCCCACAGAGTTCTACGACTAGCTTATTGTTTTTATTGTAGGTTTATTTTGAAAACATTTCATAACGTTGATTGATAGAAAACAGCGCAAGAAAACATTTATCTTCCCGCACACACATCCAATTCTCTGACTATCAACGCAGCTATCGACACAGGAGTGCATGTGAAATGAGGTCGTGAGCCGAAATGAGGGGCGGACACGAGGGGCGGGAAATCAGAACAGGGGAAGCTCTCCTGATGGATGAGACACCTGAAAATTGTCTTTCTTCATATTTGACAGTCAACAGCATATTCATCGGGACAAAGTTTTCTAAATAACATAACAACTACTACATATTCGCCATCTGCGACACTGTAAAAAACGCTTCACTAGTCACTACAAGCGAGAACTGGGCAGCATCCTCGAACGCTGCACCTCTGGAATTTCATTCGTTAGCTAAACTGCTAGCTCTGAGTTTCATGGTGGCAGTTTAACGGGACAGTACATTTTCTAGTTGAAATCTGCAGAATATTAAACATGAATGTGGGTGAATGTATATGTACATACAAAGTAAATATGCTACAATTCAATAATAACTCGACAATCAGGAACTTCAATTTCCGTGGTGTTTTTTCGACATCTTCTCTTTAAATTACCACAGAAAAATATACTTAAAAGATTGGCGAATTGGGGTGATAGGAACAAGAAGCTGGACTTCCGTACATTCAAATGACATTTAGATCAAGTTGATGATGATTTATCCAAACCCCAGGAACAAAAAACTAGAAATGCATCTCCAAATTGTAAAATTAGCAGAGATTAGATGAGAACGGCGCGGCTGAAGGCGGCACGTACTAGCTCCAGTTACAATGAAATAACGCACTTACAGTAACAACATAGTCAAATACAAGTTAACAAAGTACCAACACACCGATGAACACTGTCGTGTATTTTAATGTCATAATAGCGAGAAAAGGGTGTTTTTAACATTGATGAAGTAGTATCCTCTTGAGCAAAGTCGTATTTTCCTGCGTTCTAAGAGCAGTGTATGAACTATTGTGGGGATCTAGATGTGATGCCTAGCTTAGAAAGAATGCATTAATGATTAAACATAATAGGTTTGTACTGTACTGATATAAATTGTTTCACATAACAAGCTGTGATTCATGTGAGGAGCTGTTAGGGAGTAGGGGGAGATAAGAACTTGTGTCTCAAATGTCTCACATACACGAACACTGTCTCTTTGTTAAACCGCGCTCAAGGACATGTGTACTGCAAAAGTGCCGACTCTCTACAGGTTGTGATGATAACAACTTATGCCTGGCAACAGTGTGCAACAGTGAACCGCCAAGGGGCTGGGACCAGCCTGTGCGCCAACGATTGGCTGAGTAAGTCTAAACCACGCTCAGTCTCTACTCTGATTGGCCAGCAGGGAGCGGGAACTATCTCTGTCAGAGTATTTGAAGAAAAACTTAGAACAATGGATCAGTTCTCTGAGTGCCCTGCGTGGTATTTCAGTGGACCCGTATATACGAACATCATATTTACCATTGAAGTGTTTTGCATTAGTTAAAATACTAGTCTATTTTAGAAGACGTGTATTGACCTCTTTTGTTCCTAATACCAGATTTGAATTGACGCAACTTAACACTATATATATATATATATATATATATATATATATATATATATATATATATATATATATATATAATATATATACAGTGCCTTCAGGAAAGTATTCAGACCTCTTGACTATTTCCACATTTTGTTACATTACAGCCTTATTATAACATGTATTAAATTGTCGCCGTCGTCGTCGTCTCCCCCCCCCCCCTCTACACACAATACACCATAATGACAAAGCATAAACAGGTTTGTAGAAATATTAGCAAATTTATTACAAATAATAAACAGAAATATAAAATGTAGATAAGTATTCAGACCCTTTACTCAGTACTTTGTTGAAGCACCTTTGGCAGCGATTACAGCATTGAGTCTTCTTGGGTTTGATGCTACAAGCTTGGCACACCTGTATTTGGGGAGTTTCTCCCATTCTTCTCTGCAGATCCTCTCAAGCTCTGTCAGGTTGGATGGGGAGCGTCGCTGCACAGCTATTTTCAGGTCTCTCCAGAGATGCCACCACCATGCTTCACCTGGATGGTGCCAGGTTTCCTCCAGATGTGACGCTTGGCATTCAGGCCAAATATTTCAATCCTGGTTTCATCAGACCAGATAATCTTGTTTCCTTTAGGTGCCTTTTGGCAAACTCCAAGCGGGCTGTCATGTGCCTTTTACTGAGGAGTGGCTTCCGTCTGGCCACTCTACCATAAAGGCCTGATTGGTGGAGTGCTGCAGAGATGGTTGTCCTTCTGGAAGGTTCTCCCATCTCCACAGAGGAACTCTGGAGATGGGAGATGCAGTTTTAAGAAGACAAAATGCAAATAGGCCGGGTAGAAACATCTCAAGGATGTTCAATGGAAACAGGATGCAGCTGAGCTCAATTTCGAGTCTCATAGCAAAGGGTTTGAATTCTTATGTAAATAAGGTATTTCTGTTTTTAATTTTTAATACATTTGCAAAAAAAATCTAAAAACCCGTTTTCGCTTTGTCATTATGGGGTATTGTGTGTAGATTGCTGAGGATTCTTATTTTTTAAATCCATTTTAGAATAAGGCTGTAGTGTACCAAAATGCGGAAAAGGTCAAGTGGTCTGAATACTTTACGAAGGCACTGTATATTTACATTTTAGTCATTTCTCAGACGCTCTTATCCAGAGCGACTTACAGTTAGTGCATACATTATTTTTCATACTGGCCCCCCGTGGGAATCGAACCCACAACCCTGGCGTTGCAAACACCATGCTCTACCAACTGAGCTACATCGCTGCCGGCCATTCCCTCCCCTAACCTGGACAACACTGGGCCAATTGTGCGCCGCCCCATGGGTCTCCCGATCGCCGCCTGCAATGACAGAGCCTGGATTCGAACCTGGATCTCTAGTGGCACAGCTAGCACTGCGATGCAGTGCCTTAGACCACTGCGCCACTCGGGAGTGGCAAGAAAAAGTATGTGAACCCTTTGGAATTATCTGGATTTCTGCATAAATTGGTCATAAAAATTTATCTGATATTCATCTAAGTCACAACAATAGACAAACACAGTGTGCTTAAACTAATAACACAAAAATGATAGGATTTTTCTTGTCTATATTGAATACATCATTTAAGCATTCACAGAGTAGGTTGGAAAAAGTATGTGAACCCCTAGGCTAATGACCTCCAAAAGCTAATTGGAGTCAGGAGTCAGCTAACCTGGAGTCCAATCAATGAGACGAGATTGGAGATGTTGGTTAGAGCTGCCCTACCCTATAAAAAACACTCACGAAATTTGAGTTTGCTATTCACAAGAAGCATTGCCTGATGTGAACCATGCCTTGAACAAAAGAAATCTCACAAGACCTAAGATTAAGAATTGTTGACTTGCATAAAGCTGGAAAGGGTTACGAAAGTATCTCTAAAAGCCTTAATGTTCATCAGTGCACGGTAAGACAAATTGTCTATAAATGGAGAAAGTTCAGCACTGTTGCTACTCTCCCTAGGAGTGGCCGTCCTCCAAAGATGACTGCAAGAGCACAGCGCAGAAATCTCAATGAGGTTAAGGAGAATCCTAAAGTGTCAGCTAAAGACTTACAGAAATCTCTGGAACATGCTAACATCTCTGTTGACGAGTCTACGATACGTAAAACACTAAACAAGAATTGTGTTCGTGGGAGGACACCACGGAAGAAGCCACTGCTGTCCCAAAAAAACATTGCTGCATGTCTGAGGTTCGCAAAAGAGCACCTGGATGTTCCACATCGCTACTGGCAAAATATTCTGTGGACAGATGAAACTAAAGTTGAGTTGTTTGGAAGGAACACACAACACTATGTGTGGTGAAAAAAAGGTACAGCACACCAACATCAAAACCTCATCCCAACTGTAAAGTATGGTGGAGGGAGCATCATGGTTTGGGGCTGCTTTGCTGCCTCAGGGCCTGGTCAGCTTGCTAACGTCGATGGAAAAATTATTTCCCAAGTTTATCAAGACATTTTGCAGGAGAATGTAAGGCTATCTGTCCGCCAATTGAAGCTCAACAGAAGTTCAGTGATGCAATAGGACAACGACCCAAAACACAGAAGTAAATCAACAACAAAATGGCTTCAACAGAAGAAAATACGCCTTCTGGAGTGGCCCAGTCAGAGTCCTGACCGCAACCTGATTGAAATGCTGTGGCATGACCTCAAGAGAGTGGTTCACACCAGACATCCCAAGAATATTGCTGAACTTTGTTTTGTAAAGAGGAATGGTCCAAAATTCCTCCTGACCGTTGTGCAGGTCTAATCCGCACCTACAGAAAACATTTGGTTGAGGTTATTGCTGCCAAAGGAGGGTCAACCAGTTGTTAAATCCAAGGGTTCACATACAATATAATATGCCATTTAGCAGACGCTTTTATCCAAAGCGACTTACAGTCATGCGTGCATACATTTTTGTGTATGGGTGGTCCCGGGGATCGAACCCACTACCTTGGCGTTACAAGCGCCGTGCTCTACCAGCTGAGCTACAGAGGACCACATACTTTTCCCACCCTGCACTGTGAATGTTTACACTGTGTTTTCAATAAAGACATGAACACATATAATAGTTTTTGTGTTATTAGTTTAAGCAGGCTGTGTTTGTTTATTGTTGTGACTTAGATTAATTTTATGAC
This sequence comes from Coregonus lavaretus, assembly GCF_964263955.1. Classification (NCBI taxonomy): domain Eukaryota; kingdom Metazoa; phylum Chordata; class Actinopteri; order Salmoniformes; family Salmonidae; genus Coregonus; species Coregonus lavaretus. The sequence continues at coordinate 15,349,373 of NC_140024.1, forward strand.
CAATTTATGCAGAAATCCAGGTAATTCCAAAGAGTTCACATACTTTTTCTTGCCACTGTATACATCTTTCCTTATTTTTGAATTATTTATTTGTGGCCTCTTGGGCCCCCCACAGGCCTGGGCCAAGGGGCTTCAGCCCCGGTAAACCCCTGCATTAAGCCAGCACTGGCCCTCAAGCCAGTCCGCGTGCTGCACTATTGTCAATCCACCCCGCGAGCGAATCACTCCACCCTCATCTTTCAAGCTGACAGATGTATCACTTCGCATCAAGACAGCAAGATAAATAAATCTAATAATTTCCTCAACTGCAGCCGACATGTCATCTGCCAGCGAGAGCAGGTACGATACATTTAAACGACTACATGATATTAGGCTGGGTCAGAAGGAACAAACCTTCATCTATCATCTCATAAACTTGTTTCGCCTATTCGAATTATCCATTAACTCTGGCACAACCAGATCATTGCCATAGCAACGGCGATCATTCCTCGTAGAGAATTTGAGAGTGCAGTGAGAAAGCGCAAGAGTAATATGGCGGCAGTAGCTCTCGTTTCTGATAACGCCCCCAGTCAAAGTGACAGGTAGATAGCCAAAACGTCCTTCATATCCCATATGATTCAAGGTGGATGAAATAAAAAAATACTACAGATAGCCAGTTTGAATTCGATGAGAGCTTGCCTATTGCACACAATAAAACAACGCTGCAGCCAGTGGCGGCTGGTGAAAAATATTCTCGGTGGGGCTGTGCCATACTTTTTTTTTCCTGTAACCATCGCGATATATTTTAACACAAACTGCAGGACAGCAGTGCTCAGTGAAACATTCAGTAATTATTTAATGCCAATATTAAAAAGTTGAGGCATTCTTACACAAAAACATATTACACAAACCCAAGCCTTTCATTTGCATTTAAAGTGAACTTTTCACCATTGGTAGTAAACAGGCAACGCAACAGGCATGCTGTCAGAACAGAGTGGAAAGTGGACAATAACATGAAATTATTATAAAGTTTATAGGAAATCTTACACTGTATAAAAGGATGTATAATATAGAAATGGATATCAAGTGGATGAACTCAAACCTTTGACTGGAAGAATAGCATACAGTATTTTATGATCATACTAAATGTGACTAATTGTTAATGTGCTCCAGAACTGCAACAATTAATTGATACAAAACAACATATATACAGTAATATTAGCAAAGACACTATTAAGACTTTCTAGAGTACCATATATAACTGGATTTTTTATGCTAAGGTCAACTATATACAAAGAAACATGCGGCCAGAGCTGCTCTGTGTGTGTGTGTCTGTCATCTTATTTGTACAGGAATTTTGCCCGTCTGTCCTTCTGAGTGGCAAACCTCTCAATGACCCTTTGATTAAAGTCAGGAATGTCCCTGACAAGTTTCTTCTCCATGGAGAGCATGGCCAGAGCGTTCAGGCGATCCTGTGTCATGCTGTTTCTCAGGAAGGTCTTGATCCTTTTCAGTGTAGAGAAGCACCTTTCTGACTCAGCAGTTGTCATGGGTGTGGTGATGAGGATCTTGAGGAGGCTGGCAGTCTCTGTGAAAGTGCTCTGAAGGTTGTTCTCCATGAAGAACTGGTACAGGGGCACTGCACCACTACAAGCCTTGAACTCACTGTTCTCATAGATGAGGGACAGTTCGGTTTTGAGCTTGGCCTTGTTCAACATGGGGTACGCCTCCACGGTTGTTTCAAGCGCTGTATCGGGGAACTTCACACTGTGTTGTGGGAACAACTCTCCGTGCAATAGTGTTGCGCTGATGAGGTGCTGGGTGAAGGAGAACCTCTCTTTGGCATGACTCAGGATGGTATCACATACCTGTAAAAGATACATCATCAGCTTTAATTTGCAATTAAGCTATTTTGATGCAAGTGATCCTGACTGACACATGCCTATGTCCAACTCAAGTATATGATTACCAAGGTGCTGATTGTTCAGGGTTTTGGCTACATACTACCAGGCCTGAAAAAAGTTCTAGGGGGAAACACTGACAATTACATCACAACTTACCTCTATAGCCAACCTCTGTTGTTCTCCTGGTCCCAGCATCCTCCGTCGCTTGATGGGCTGTTGCTGCTCGTCAGATGCGCTGTCCCCACACAAAGAGGGAATTGAGGCCCTGGGTCCAAAAAATAAAGTTTAATTTGATAACTTGCAATCAGACTTCTTAACTCACTGTAATTCCCCCTCAACACACAACCAGTGACTTTTATATATATATATATATATATATATATATATATATATATTAGGGCTGTCAAAAATAGCGCGTTAACGACGTTAATTAGTTGTTTGCTGTTAATTACGTCAATTTTTTTAACGCATTTCACGCATGCGCAGTGTGACAAATTATTCAGGTCAGGAAAGTGGTTGGGAGCTAGAGGCGAGATGGAGCAAGGTGAGCAAAGTGGGCCTATTGACGGATTCAAATATAAAAAGAATGATGATGGTACAGTTAACAAGTACAAGGTTATTTGCAAGATTTGTAAGAAGGAGTTTCAATTTCACCGGAGCTGTTCAAGCTTGAAGTACCATGTCAACGCCAAACATGCGTTTGCTGGGCCGTCAGATTCTGTCATCGCAGCCCTGGACAATCAGGAGCACAAACTCGTTTTGCCGACCGCAGCAGAGTGGGATAAACTGCAGAGGCTGGAGACACTTCTAGAGCCATGCAGGTAAATCAGTCTGTAACTTATCAAATAACATCGCTTTGATTATTTTCTGGAATGAATTAAACCAAGTCAAATATCAATAACATGTATCTATGTAAAAAATAATGATGATGATAATAATAATAATAATAATAATAATAATAATAATATGTTGATAACCACTGTTCTAATAATACACTGTCTCTGTGTGCATGTGTGTGTTTGTGTGCGTAGGTATGTAACTGAGCTCCTAGGTGGAGAGGCCTATGTCTCCTGTTCTGTGGTACTACCTTCTCTCTGCCACTTGCGTCTCAAGATGGAAGCCTGTGATGAGGACCCTGCATATGTGGTGAGATTCAAGACCAAGTTCAAGGAGGACCTAGCATCCCGTCAAGAACAGCTCAACAATGCATGGCTCCAGATTGCTACAGTTTTGGATCCTCGTTTCAAAGACTTGAAATGCCTGCCCAAGACAGACAGGGAAGAGGTGTGGACCACACTTGAAGGGATGCTGCAACAAGAATCACCCAGAAGGTCTTCACAGACACATGATGATGGGCCACCCAGGAAGAAAATCAGCCTTCTGCAAATGGGCTCAGATTCAGAATCAGAAGATGAAGAGGTCCAACCTGCCATACAGAGGTACAGAGCAGAGCCCACCATTAAATTGGAGGACTGCCCCTTGAGGTGGTGGGCATCTCATTCAGGAGCCCATGAGAAGCTGGCCTCACTAGCTCACAAATATCTAGCCACTCCTGCAACCACTGTTCCCTGTGAACGACTTTTCTCAGTTGCAGGTCACATTGTGAACAAGAAAAGGTCAGCTTTACTTTCAGAAAATGTGAACAAGTTAGTTTGCCTCAGCAACTGGCTGAAAGATGATGAAGCTCAGTAGATTTGAAAGGTGATGTTCAAACAAAAAGACCAGTTTCAGTGCAACATGTTATAGTAGTTAGCAACTGGATTTTTGAGCAACTGGATTAAAGAATGGAGGAAAAGGTAAAAGATTGTTCTTTGGTTTGATTTAAAAGTTTTATTGAAAATGTTTTTTTCCACAGATGACTCAAATTGTGCAAAAATGTGGTAGGTCACTGTTATGATTTGACTACATTTATTGCTTTCTGTTCATTTGAATACTGTAAATTGTACATCCTGGTTAAGAGGAATGCCAAAGAGGAAGTGATGGAACATTACAAAGACAAATATTATGGTGTGTAGTATGTTTCAGCTTGATTTAAAACACCATTATTTGGCTGTGTTAATAAACAGACATAATATGAAAATTATGTATCTGTGTCCTGTTATTTATCTTTTGGTATGCATTTCAGAAAAAAAATGGTTAGGATTCAGGTGTAATTGCAAATAGTGATTAATCATGATTAATCCACTGAAAATTCTGATTAATTTGATTACAAATTTTAATCATTTGACAGCCCTAATATATATATATATATATATATATATATATATATATATATAGACAGACAGACAGACAGACAGACAGATAGTGTGTATATACACACAAACTATGTCTAGTAACTGCTTTTAACCTGTGATGTACATAATTAACTGATGTTATTACGTTTTAAAGCCTTTTTCTATTACATTTGTGAGAGGGATGCAACATCATTTTGTTCTGCTGTGCACTTAGCAATAAAGTTAATCTTCAATAACAACTAGGCCTCTTCTAGAAATTGACCTGGTGGACACCTGAATAATTATTACAAACTGTGTAGTACTTTCCTGCATTATTATCAACGTCTGATTGTGTCTTCTCTTTCCTTTTAAAATACTAAAACAAATATAATTGTGACGGCTCTATGATAATCACTCACTTTGATGACCAGACACATTTAGGCTTTTAAACTGTTGTAAGTGAACTATTCATCTTTCTAACAACATCTTTATCAGCCAATAGTAAATATAGTTATTTACCTGATTGTTAGCATGCTGTCTGTGAACCTCTGGACAAGTGCTTTAATGAAGACAGGGTCGATGTTCCTCTTCTGCAGCTGGCTGAAAAGCATGTCCACATTTGGCATGATCTTGTGGAACAGTGCCAGGAAAAAACAGAAAGCCTCGTCTTCGAGCATCCTCACAAAGCCCCCCGCCTCTCTGACAGTCGGGGCATCAAAGTTCCCAGAGTCTCTGATGGTCTGGAAACACGTTAGGAGGTCATCCCTGTACTCGTACACAGTGTTTACAGCGCGACTGTGGAAGTTCCACCGTGTTGTAGAGGCTCTGGGGAGTCTATGCGCAACCACTTCGTCAAGCACGGTGGTTCGCTTGGGAGACCTGGAGAAGAAAGCAGAAAATCCTGCAAGGTCGGAAAAGAAAGTGCCGATCCTGGGGATGCGTGAAGTAGCCTGCTGCATGATGAGGTTCAGCTGATGTGCATAGCAGTGGACGTAGTGCGCATTTTCGTACACATCCACTATTTTACGCTGCACTCCGCCGGTGGCTCCCCTCATCACACTTGCTCCGTCGTAAGCCTGGGCAATAAGTTTGGCCTTTTGTCCATGTGAGAGTATGGTGCTGAGCCTCTCCAGCAGCGCTGTAGCGATGGTGTCGGCGGTTGCGTTCTCGATCAAAATGAACTCGAAAAAACGCTCTTGGACCTTACTTTTAGCATCGATGTAGCGTATCACAAGCACCAACTGGCAGTGGGTGGAAACGTCAGTCGTCTCGTCAGCTTGAATGGCGATAAAATCAGCACTCTTTACTTCCTCCAGGATGTAATCCTTAAGCACTGACAGCATACAGTCCAACAGCTCGTTCTGTATCGTCTTTGACGTGCCCTTAAAAACGGTAGCTGTCTTCAGGTGCTCCTCCAGCACACTGTCGAGGGAGGCAACAAAATCCACTAAGCCCCGGAAAATGCCGGGGTTGTCCGAGGAGTCAGTCTCCTCGTGCCCACGCAAGGCCAACTCAAAAGCCCCACAGAACTTCACACAATCGATAATTTTGGATAGAATGTGCCTGTTTTTATCCACCTCCTCATTGTGTTTCCTCACCGCAATCCTGTGGCCGTCATCCAGCTGCGTAGCAATGTTCACCCTTCCTAATACAGCTAGCTTTACAGAGTTGTCCATGTGTGCCCTGGTGTTCTCATGTTTCTTTACCTTCTCTGACAGGTGCTTCATATCCCTCACTCCGGTACCTGTCCATGCTGAATCTGACCCCGTCGTTTTAAAAAGCAAGCACGGAAAGCAAAATAAAGCATTAGCATCAGTGCACCCAGCTAGCCAAGCCTTCCTGGTGTACCAGCTACGGGAGAAGCCGCGCATATACTGCTTCCCTTTCTCGCTAGCCTGCTGTCTGATTGAGAGGTCAGGTTGATCTGGGCCCAGCTCTTTCACCCGAACTTTCTCTGACAAAGTTCTCCTCTCAAACGGATCTTGGAGGAGAGATTTCACCGAGTTAGGGTTGGGTCTTGGAGGAGTAACGTTTGCGCTCGCCATTGTCGTCTAGTAAAAATGGCGCCACTGGAGCCCGGTCCTTATTTTATCAGGGGCGAGCTTGGGGCGATAAAATAATCGCCCTCCTTGGATTCGATTTAAGATCGCTGATTGGCTACATTTTATGTCATACATTCATATCTTAAATTAGCAATTGGCTTAACTGCTACGTAGACCCGCCTCCTCGGGGCACTTTCTGTATCGCCCAGAGCTGACGAGGCGTTTGACAGGCAGAGGAAAGGTTGCGAATATGATTTTCTATAATATCTTACACATATTACTGTGTGCATTCCATATTTCAAACACACAAATATTGACATACTGATGTTTTTATTATTATTATTATTATTTTTATTTATTTTTTATTTTATTTTTTAAAATAATTTTATTTAAGGGGGCGGCGCCCTAGCGCCCTCTATCGGCCAGCCGCCACTGGCTGCAGCCAAAACACTACAGGCTATGCAGGCGCAAGATTAGGCTATAAGCCTATAGCGTTACACTCTTAGAAAACATAGTTCCAAAAGGGTTCTTCGGGTGACCCCATAGGCAGTGGTGTAAAGTACTTAAGAAAAAATACTTAAATGTACTACTTAAGTTGGTTTTGGCGGTATCTGTACTTTACTATGTATATTTTTTGCAAACTTTTACTTTTCCCCGCTACATTCCTACAAAAAATAATGTAGGCAACTTTTTATTCCATACTTTTCACCTCCATACAAAAGTGTTCTACCTGGAACCAACAAGGGTTCTTCCAAGGGTTCTCCTATGGGGACAACTGAAGAACCCTTTTAGGTTCTAGATAGCATCTTTTTTTCAAAGAGTGTAGGCATGAGTTTCATTTAGGTAGCTTATAGAATGTTTTGAATAGTTTATTTGGTAACACTTTATTTTAACGGTCCGTAATAAATCATTTATTAATCATTACTCCCACATTTATAAACCTTTAATAATCATATGTAAAGTATTTTTGCAGTCCCTAATCTAAAGTTAGCTCTATTTAACCCTAACCATTACCTAACCCTCACCTAACCCTTAATTGTGTGCAATCTTTATATAAATGCTTATAAATAGTTTAATACGGACCGCATTAAAGTGTAACCGTCTATTTAGCAAACAAACTACAGAGGCTGCTCACCCTACAAGAAACAAAGCTAAAACTAGCTACCTTTTCTTCCAACCTCTCACCCATTACTGCCTTTAAGAGCTCTATACACCAAGAGAGAGGGAGAGCATTAACCGCACTGATCGCTCTCTTCAATGGCTTCTCATGTCAGAGAACTCTAGTCCACTCCATCCCCACAGACCTCTCTTTCTTTCTCTTTCTTTCTTTCTTTCTTTCTTTCTTTCTTTCTTTCTTTCTTTCTTTCTTTCTTTCTTTCTTTCTTTCTTTCTTTCTTTCTTTCTTTCTTTCTTCTCTCTCTCTCTCTCTCTCTCTCGCTCTGTCCTTGCCTTCAGGGCAGAGAGAAATGTCTACTCACCCAGTGAATTGAATTGATCGAATTTGATGAATTGCTCAAGCCATTCCTCCCCCACCTCCCACCCCCCATGATCAAGGCTAGCACAAGCATGCTTATCCCTGCTGGCTGATGGGGCCAGAGGGATGGGGATTTATTTACGCATCCTAACCCTCCAATCAGGCTTCAGGGCCCACTTGAGGGCCCACACACACACACATCACCACCCACGCGTGTGTTGAGTATTGCATTCTGATGTGTGTGTGGGGGACTGCTTGCTTGCTGTGCTCCAGTGGATTTGCTTATGGAGGCTTCTCAGCCTGTGATTCATCACCGTCCTGCCAAGTTACCTTGCCCAGGGCCTGAACTAAACGCTCCACTGCAGGAGTGGGAAAAAACTGCATTTACACTGCCCAAATCGTTCCCTTTGCCTCTAACCCTTCACCTCTCAGGTACACCTATGAGCAGTACAAGGAGACAACTGATTGGCTGCTGGAGCGTATGCAGCACAAGCCCAAGGTGGCCATCATCTGTGGTTCTGGACTGGGAGGGCTGGCAGACTTACTGGAGAATAGTGTAGCCTTCCCTTATAAAGACATCCCTCGCTTCCCTCAGAGCACAGGTACAGTATACACGCATAACCTTGAAGACTTTGTTTCTCTGACACTGTGTTGTGAGTCTGTAGCTTAACATCTTCTTCACCTCAAAGCACATGACTACATTGCATAATAAAGTTCTAAAGCTATGTCATCAACATTGGTCCCAGGTGACATCATTACTGAGGGACCATGGGGGGTAGATGGGGGGTAGGTGGGTTGTTTTCCTACTCAGACTTAAGCTCTGGGGGACAGGGCTTAATCACCCCTCAGGGGGTAGGGGAACTAGCTCTGCCACTGAGGCACACAGGGAGAGGCCCACCTACTAAACACACACCAAACTCCCACCATACTGCACAGCAGGTAGACTGGTCTGTTAGTGCTTTGACCTGCAACTTGACCCCCTTTCCACATCTGTCTCCCTTAATCCCATACCATGCAGGGTAACATACGTGTGTATGTATGTATGTATGTATGTATGTATGTATGTGTGTGTGTGTGTGTGTGTTTGCGTGTGTGTGCAACACCTCGTCGGCCCTAACTCTGGCAAGGAAGTTGGTGTATGTTAGTGTGAATATGCCTGTGCACCACAAGCGGAATAAATTGAATGGTATCAAACACATCAAACACCTGGTTTCCATGTTGTTGATACCAT